>NC_137009.1:34187729-34580229 GCF_032717465.1 Coenobita brevimanus
TGAAAGACTGGGGAGTAACGGTTAACTCTTGGCATTAGAGAGTTTGGACAGAAAAAGGATGAGAGTTTATGCTGCCAGGACGGTGCTACGCGCCTGTCAGAGAGGTGGAGTGGGGAATGCAAGCAGACAGTTCAGAGGAGCAGTGACCATTAAAGTAACGATAGAAAAGAGATAAAGATGCAACAGTGCGGCGAAGAGACAGAGGTTGAAGGGAGTCAGTAAGAGGAGGAGAGTTAATGAGACGAAAAGCCTTTGACTCCACCCTATTGAGAAGAGCTGTATGTGGGGAGCCTCGCCACACATGAGAGTTGTACTCCACACAGGGGCGGATAAAACCCCTGTATAGAGTCAACAATTGTGCAGGGGTAAAGAAAGAGCGGAGTCGGCCTAGCACACCCAATCTCTTGGAAGCAGATTTTACTAGAGATGTAATATGATCTTTCCAAGATAAGTCCCGAGTAAATGAAACCCCAAGCATGTTTAAGGATGATCCAGGATTAAGCTGAATATTATGAAACATTAGTGGGTATACCTGTGGAAGACCCTGTCGGGTTGATAGGTGTAAGAACTGAGTCTTAGATGCATTAAAGACAACCATATTATTTTTACCCCAGTCAGAGATACGAGCCAAATCAGACATTAGGTTTGCTACAGCCTCATCCCTTGCTTGTTGAAGTAACTGTTGAGATGGGCGTTGCGGGAACCGAATGGAAAGGTGAAGGGTGGAGTCATCAGCGTATGAGTGGATAGGGTTAGATGTACAGCTTAGAAGATCATTGATGAATAAAAGGAAGAGAGTTGGTGATAGGACAGAGCCCTGAGGAACACCACTGTTGATAGATCTAGGAGAAGAACGATGGCCGTCAACAACAGCGGCTATAGAACGACTAATTTTCAGAAAGTGAAGCTAGCGATGGAGGCACAGATAGAAGGATAGAAACCGTAGGAGGGCAGTTTGGAAATTAAAGATTTATGCCAGACTCTGGATCGAAAGCCTTTGGAGATGTCAAGTGCAATGGCAAAGCTTTCACCAAAGTCCTGAAAGGAGGATGACCAGGAGTCTGAAAAGGTAGGTTAGAAGATCGCCAGTGGAGCTGTCCCTGACGGAACCCATACTGACGATCGGAAAGAAGGTTGTGATAGGAAAGATGCCTTAAAATTTTTCTATTAAGAATTGACTCGAAAACTTTTGGAAATACAGGACGTTAAAGCAATTGGACGATAGTTGGAGGGTTGGGGAGTGGTCACCCTTCTTTGGGACTGGCTGAATGAGGAGCAAACTTCCAGCAAGAAGGAAAGGTACAAGTTGATAGGACAAAGGCGAAAGAGTTTGCCTAGGCAGGGTGTAAGCACAGAAGCACAGTTCTTGAGAACAACAGGAGGGACCCCATCAGGCCCATATGCCTTGTTAGTACTCAGAGGCCAGTGATGGCAGAAAATACATCAACTGAAGAAATTTTTAATGTCAGCCATGAGGAAGTCAGGAGGGAGGAAGGTGATGGAGGAACAGCAATCCGGAATCGTCTAAGGTAGAAATTGTAGGAGAAAGTCTAGTCAGAAGAGATTCTGCTTTATCAGTAGAAGAAATAGCTACAGAACCATCAGAGTAGAAAAGAGGAGGGAAGCGACGATGAGGTAAAGTTGTTAGAAAGATTTTTGGCAAGGTGCCAGAGGGAGCGGGAAGAATTGAGTTGGAGAGAGTTGAGAGCATTTAGTATGGATGAAATTATTTTTAGTAGAGCGAAGAACAGACTCTAGCACGGATTCTGGGCAGAAACGTAAAGATGATGTGATTCAGGGGTGGGTTGGCTCCGGGTACCTTTTGTAGGCCCTCTCCTTGTTGCGGACAGCATTAGAACAAGCGTGATTAAACCAAGGCTTTCTTGCGTTAGTCAAAGGATATGAGAAAGGAAATGTATGCTTCCATGCCAGGAGAGAATAATCCTCTGTAATGCAGCAAGGCACACTCAGATCGCTCACGGCCATGGAAGCAATAATCATTCCAGGGAAAATCAAAGTGTACTGCCTGAGGGCTTCCCAGTCCGCGGTGCTCCACAAAATGCCACAAACGATATTTCCCTGGAGTGGTCCTCTAGGCTGCACCGGAGTGATAGGGACAGGTTAAGGTAATAAGGTTGTGATCAGAGGAGCCCAACGGAGAGAAAAGATTAACAGAGTGGGAAGCAGAAGGATTAGTTGTGGAGGAAGAGGTCAAGTATGTTGGAGCTCTCTCTCCCAAGGTGGTCAGGGATGGCCGGGTAGGGTGCTGTACAAGCTGCTCTAGGTCATTAAGGATAGAAAAGATGTAGGCTTGTTCACCAGGTGGATCAGTGAAGGGAGAGGAGAGCCAAAGGTGGTGGTGAACATTGAAATCTCCTAGAATGGAGATTTCAGAGAAAGAAGAAATGAATAGAATGTGTTCCATCGTAGAAGTAAGATAGCCAAAGAATTTTTGATAGTCAGTAGAATTAGGGTATAAGTAAACAGCACAAATATATTTAGCCAGAGAATGACAGGAAAGCCGAAGCCAGAGTGTAGAGAATTCAGAAGAATCGAGTTCAGGTACATGAGAGCAAGACAAGTCATTGCGTATATATACACAACAGCCACCTTTGGCTTTGAAATGAATATAGAGAAAGTAGGAGGATACAGAAAAGGGTTTGCTGTCAGTTGCCTCAGACAGCTGAGTTTCCGTTAGAAAAAGGTGAGGTTTAGAGGAGGAGAGGTGGTGCTCAACAGAGCGAAAGTTAGAGGAAAGGCCGCGAATGTCGCAGAAATGAAGAAGAAGAGAGTCAGGCAGTGGTTCCAGGCACCTCGAGTCGTCACCGGGAGAGGGGCAGATGGTGGGGGCATTTATGGTCCCCCCCCCCTGGGGACTCTGAGGCTTGGTGATGAGACGCCATGATTTTTGACTTTTGGAAAAGGAAGTGTAGTGTGTACTGTGCATGTAGTTTGGTGTAGATAGTTAGAGAAATTTGTACTGGAGAGCATGCTGGCCTACTCTCTGTGTAACTGAGACACTGAAAAAGTTCAGCAAAGGGGAATGTCAGGAACTAGTCCTAAGGGCTGATGAAACGGGAGCTCCAGCACTCCCTGTCATCAGCTTTCCATCCACCTCGGGATGTACGTTTGCCCTGCTCGATTGGTGCTACAGGTGTCTACTACTCCATATATATATATATATATATATATATATATATATATATATATATATATATATATATATATATATATATATATATATTTATATATATATATGTTGATAGATAAATAGGTAGTTAGATAGATAATATATATAGATTATATAGATTGATAGATTATGTATAGATAGATAGATAGATTATATATATAATTTGTATCTATATCTCTCTATCTATCTCTGTATGTAGAGAGACAGAAAGATATGTAGATAGATAAATAGAGATATATATAGAGATATAGAGAGATAGAGATTGATAGATGTAGAGGTAGAGATAGAGATAGATATAGATAGATAGTTATAGATATAGATATATAGAGATATAGAAAGAAAAGGATAGAGATACATAGATGGATAGATAGATAGATATGGATAGATAGATAGATATGGATAGATAGATAGATATAGATAGTGATAGATAAATTGATTGATAGATTTTAGATAGATATAAGATAGATAGATAGATAGATATAAGATAGATAGATAGATATAAGTTTGATAGATATTAAATAGATAGATATAAGATTGATAGATATAGATAGATATAATATAGATAGAGAGATACAGAGTAGATAGTTATGTGAGATTGATATAGATATATATAAGGTAGATTGATAGATACTGATAGATATAAGATAGATAGAGATAGATATAAGATATAGATAGATAACAGATAGATAGTTAGAGATAGATAGATAGATAGATATAAGATGGAGATAGAGATAGATATAAGTTTGATATAGATATCAGATAGACAGACAGAGATAGATATAAGATGGACAGATAGAGATAGATGGATAGAAGATAGATAGATAAAGATAGATAGATATAAGGTAGACAGATAGAAATAGATAGATAGATAGAGATCTACATTGATACGCAGAGATAGATTGACAGATAGATAGATAGACATAGATAGGTAAATAGGTAGACTGATAGATAGTTATAGATAGATAGAGCCTAATAGATAGATAAATAGATAGATAGAGTTAGATATATAGCTAGATAGAGATAGATAGATAGATAAATAGATATAGATAGCTAGATACAGATAGACAGATATAAATAGATAGTTAGATAGAGATAGACAGAGAGATAGATACATAGATAGATAGATATAGACAGATAGATAGAGAGATAGATAGATAGATAGATAGATATAGATAGATAGATATAAATGGATAGATAGATAAATAGACAGCTAGATAGATATAGATATAGAGACATGTAGAGATATATAGATAGCTATATAGAAATATAATGATAGATATAGAGATATATAGACAGATATAGATATAGATATATATCGACAGCAGCAGCAGCCATTGAAAGTCCACTCCTGAACAAGTTATAAAATCCACCCTACTCACGAAAATAAAACCTTACCAGCTCGTGCCTGAGTGTGGTAGGTCTCCATATTATAATTGCAAATCATACTAGATAGATAGATAAATAGATAGATAGAGAGACAGATAGAAGCAGGAAGTCAAATGATGAGAAGGTGTTGTGTCTGCGAGAATCGAGCAGTGCTAAGCATGCTTACACACTCTTAACACTGAGGAAAGCTGACGACAGCGGCCAGTAAGGAGATGATGCAGTTAGCTGTCAGCAGTCCTCTCGTGAACAAAGATCTAGTCCACCCCTGCTATACCAGAATTTAGGAAAGAGAGCTCAGACGGAGATTAGCCACCGAACAGGCTAGAGAGAAGGAGACAAGCGACCCTAGAGAGAGGTCAAGACGGAGATTAGCCTTAGAAGAGAGAGAGAGAGAGAGATAGCGAGACAGGGAGGTAGCTACCCAGGACTTATACTATTATACCTGTTTAATATTTCCAAGACAAATAAAAATAGTCCCATACTATTCTTTACCTCTCCCGTCACTACATGACATCTGGTGGGGAAACTACTACAAGATATAAAAGCCGCTCGACCACAAGTCTAAAATATACTTCTCTACAAGTAACTACAAAGTCTTTATGACATTTGGTAGCAGCGAACGTATACGAACCTCGTCTACGAATCAACATTAAACTCCTACAAAATATCAAGATTGAAAAGCTCCTGACAGTATTCTCTCCATCATGCCCCCTCCGTCTCCCAGATCATTACGCTGATGCAGAGGTCAAGAGATCACTCGACGCCTTGCACGTAGCTTAACGACAAACCAGCAAATCTGCGGACATCGTCTCCGAATTAAAAGCAAATTTCTACAAAAGCAACCGAGACTACAAGATTAGCTTCAGTTCTACAAAGTCTTTATGACATTTACAATCAACTACAGCCATCTACAATCAACTACAATTAACAACTCTACGTCGTCTGTATAATCTACATGCACCTACAAGTAGCGGCAGTCTTCATCCTACAACGAGTAAATCACAAGAAAAAAGGACCAAGAATACATCAAGAAAGAAAGAAAACATACAAACAAACAAACAAACAAACGAAGAGTGAGAGACGACTCACAACTCATAACCACCAGACCTCACCCTCCTCTCTCTGCTACATCCACCCAACCCCCACCGCTTACGCAGGTGTGAAGAGGTCAAGACAGCAAAACATCAAGTCCATATTCACAACTCGTCTTACTCACCCGTCTTCACTCAAGTTACTCATCGCTACTCATTCACTCACCACAGCTACCAGTGTGGGAAGTTGAGGTCATCATGCGTGCTTGCTGAACAGACGCCACGTCAGTCAACACACCACCTGCACCACCACTCACACCATTTCCCACCACGGTAAAAATTAGTAAGTTACATAGTTACTTCATTTATACAATACACAGTGATAGACAATAAGCTTCTGCACAAACATATAAAACGTGCTGTATAGTTACAGTTTAAAT
The DNA here is from genome assembly GCF_032717465.1 of Coenobita brevimanus. Classification (NCBI taxonomy): domain Eukaryota; kingdom Metazoa; phylum Arthropoda; class Malacostraca; order Decapoda; family Coenobitidae; genus Coenobita; species Coenobita brevimanus. Next base: position 34,193,777 of record NC_137009.1, read on the forward strand.
ACACATACTTACTTCAGTTATCTGCATAACTCAAACACTAAATAATCACCAACAATAAATATTCTACACTGTATATATTCATTCATTTATTATAACATTTATTTACTACCAACGAGTGTTACCATTTATACCTACATAAAATACGTGTTTCATACATACAACTATACATTATTATATCTACAAGCGATAAAGAAAATATACCATCACAGTTACTCAGTGAGCAATTAAAAGAACTGTATTAAACATTTATTAATTAAAGCTACCTAGTGGAAACATATAAATTAAGTTACAAGGTAAACTAGAGAAAAAAAAAAAATGGCCAACACAAATGCCGTTAGCAAGAGCGAACATCTTCAACACAATCGTGAAGACAATGATTTCCACACAGTGCTGACACACATATTACTCACGATAGGTACAGGTGAACAACAAGTCAGTGTGTATAGTTAATACTGTATATAGTGTATATATATATATTTTATATAAAATAACAAAATACGGGACTATATAATTTCATTTTCAGTAGTATCTGTGCAATATAAACTAAACTTTAAAAAAAGTATCCCAAGGAAATTAGTCAGCAATTATGCAACCATGAACAACATGGAAAAAAGTGTACACAAGCAAAGAAAAACAAACTATAGAAAATCAATACATACAAAAAAGAAAGAAAGAAAAGTAAGAAAGAAAAAATAGAGAAATAAAGTAAGATCACATAACAAACAAATGAAAATAAGTGTAAATGTTACTACATAAGTCAAAATACCACGTAAACTACAAACAAAAAAGCAAATTGTTGTCTCCACATACAAGTGGCACGACACATCATCACTATCATCGACCGCAGCATATGTTAGGACTGCAGTTATTACAATTATGTTACTCCATATTATAATTATGTAACTACAAACAATATGTACCAATTTATGTGACAGTTGCATTAACAAGATGTAACTTTTATGTAACTTTAACTACAATTATGTAACTACAAACGATAGGTAACAATTATGTAACGACAAACGATTGCATTATGTTACACTAACTACAATTATGTACCTACAAACGATATGTAACAATTATGTAACGACAAACGATTGCATTATGTTACACTTTACAATTATGTAACAGTTGCATTAACAAGATGTAACTTTTATGTAACTTTAACAACAATTATGTACCTACAAACGATATGTAACAATTATGTAACGACAAAACAGTTGCATTAACAAGATGTAACTTTTATGTAACTACAATTATAAGGCCAACACAATTATGCATTAACACAATATAAGTCATACAATTATAGCGCAATTCTGTATTACCAGTATCATCATACAAGTTAGGTGAAATATTAGACATTACTAAAGTGATAACTCTATGTAATGTAATAACCTAGCAGTATTACCATTGCACAATTATATGCGTAATATTACTGAATAATCACTATTTACTATGAATAATATATGTATACAATATTCATACAATTGTGTTACTTTACAATATTATGTATTTCACTTAATTAGCTTATAAGTTCATTATAATATGTATGTAGTATGTATTGATATGTTATAACTATTAAATGTCGATGGTACGCCATTTTTGCGCGGCCGAACAATGTGGTAGGTCTCCATATTATAATTGCAAATCATACTAGATAGATAGATAAATAGATAGATAGAGAGACAGATAGAAGCAGGAAGTCAAATGATGAGAAGGTGTTGTGTCTGCGAGAATCGAGCAGTGCTAAGCATGCTTACACACTCTTAACACTGAGGAAAGCTGACGACAGCGGCCAGTAAGGAGATGATGCAGTTAGCTGTCAGCAGTCCTCTCGTGAACAAAGATCTAGTCCACCCCTGCTATACCAGAATTTAGGAAAGAGAGCTCAGACGGAGATTAGCCACCGAACAGGCTAGAGAGAAGGAGACAAACGACCCTAGAGAGAGGTCGAGACGGAGATTAGCCTTAGAAGAGAGAGAGAGAGAGAGAGATAGCGAGACAGGGAGGTAGCTACCCAGGACTTATACTATTATACCTGTTTAATATTTCCAAGACAAATAAAAATAGTCCCATACTATTCTTTACCTCTCCCGTCACTACATGACATCTGGTGGGGAAACTACTACAAGATATAAAAGCCGCTCGACCACAAGTCTAAAATATACTTCTCTACAAGTAACTACAAAGTCTTTATGACATGAGGAGTTCCTTGACCCACTAACTCACCAGTCATCTTTTGCTATATGGTTACCACCTAATGTAGTAAATGATCTCCTGGTTTGCATAAACCTATTTAGCTTGTCAAATAGCGTACAGTGGCCTAATGGACCACTACATCGAGGAAGAGGATGGTCGGGACCCCACCTACCTTGCAGTGGTTAGCAGGCTTGTGCACTAGTTTGAAATAGTAGGGCCTGACAAGACGGATGCAACCATAACAGCATTACCTACTTGCAGTAGGCAGACAAAGATCACTCGTGTCACCTGAGACAAAAGCCAGGCAGGAGTGGTGTACTGGCTGTTTTCCTTCTCTACCTCTTTCGAGACACTATTGAGTCAAAATTCCCAGCCAGAGAGGATTGTAGCCCTTGGAAGGTAGGGAAGAGGATGGTGTAGAGAAGAATGGCATGGTAACCTCATGCCCCGCCACTCCGGAGACCCTCTTGATCCAGAGCCCTAGCAGGAAAAGGTGGTGACCTGCGTGGGTAGGGATGAGAAGTGTGCGGGAAGAGGTTGGCCAGGTCACCTCAGTCCCCATCTCTCCTAAGACCCTCCTCAGCCACAGCCCCACTGGGGGTGGAAATAAGCCTGCTCATGGAGTACTACCTTACTCTGGTGAGCAGGCTTGAATACTTCTTCAACCTAGTAGGGCCAGACTAGTTAGGGCCTATTAGCAGGAATCAGATTCGAAACATTTACCCTACCTGAGTCATACGCCAGCCAAGAGAGGTATATCGGGTTTTTCCTCCCAAATAAAGTCATGTTTAGGAGAGGCCTATGCCTTGCAGTTTCAGGTTACTAATTGATGAAGGTTGGATATTCTGATCTCTGCTTAGCCAGGTGCATTCAGTCAGTTATTTTTACTGGTAATGATACCACTAACGGGTGAATTTCGGGTGTGGGGACTGGTAAGACTATGTTCCGATTGAGGTGCTGTATTATCCTGCATATGAAGTGATCATGTAGGTGTTTCTTCATAGTGTCCAATAATCATTCCCCATTTTGGTAAACCTGTCCACACGAGGGTGCTATATATATGGTGCTTACTCGTGACATTTTCCATAAGGTATTGTAATTATATTCATATACTGATAAGAACAAATTAATCCTCGTGAGATTTCACAAGTTATATAGATCAGTTTGGTTATCATCTTGTCCTCCTGTACGATACTTAATTCATTTACTTTTCACTGTTAAGTGAATGTTAGGAAAGTGCCAAAGTGTCAGTGTTAATTCTTGCTGCTGGTAATGAGTGTCTTGGTGGATTTGGCTCGAGCGATTGTCAGCCTGTTGTCCTCGGCACATCCTTGAAGTGTGTTGAGGTAACCTTGTTACAGTGTGCAGGTTGTGTCTGCAGTGTGGTGTGAGCATGTAATTTTTAGGTGGTTGGGATTCCGGATTGTCTGAGACCTGTGAAACTCCTTTAGGAAAGCTTTGCATTCAGACTGATTTCCTATGGATCATTATATATACACCCGTCGACAAAACTGGCGTCCTTCGGCTTAAGTCCTCGCTAGATGGAAGCGTAATCGTTTCACAGGGGTGAATGGGGGGAAGGCAAACGTATATCTGTTTTTTCTAATTGGATGGCATAGGCGTTTGCTCGGGTGTAACTAGATTCATCCCCAGTGAATGGATAAAGAATGTCTATCATGCTCAGTGAGGTGGGAATTTTACACGTTACCATCATCTTATGACTGAAAGTGCTGTGATGATGCAGGTTCTATGCATGGTTCTGAAGAGTGCAGACATGTGTGCTCATTAACTCTCCTCCTCTTACAGGCTCCCTTCCATCTTTATCTCTTTGCCTTCCTGTTGCATCTTTATCTCTTTTCGATTGCCGTTTCAATGATCACTGTTCCTCTGAATTGTCTGCTTACATCCTTCCACCAATACAGCGCGTACTTAGCACCGATCTTGCAGCAAACTCACATCCCTTTTCTGTCAAACTCTCTAATGCAAGAGTTAACTGTTACTCTCAGTTCTTCATCTATGCAACCTGTCAACTCAGGATCTGTTTCCTCTGCCTGTACTTCCTACTACCAATGACTTCCAGTTTTTTTAGCGCAGAGTGTCCAGGTATCTCGAAATGAATGGATCTTGAATTTGGCTCTAAATTGTTGTTTTTTCTTGAAGGGAACAATTTGCAGGCTTTTGGCCCTTGGTTCGTTCTTCATTGCATTACAAAAAGCTACATTATATAGCTGTAGGGTTGCCCGACCAGCATTAACTTTTTGCTCACCTTTAGAGTGTTTTTGGTTAGGTTAGCTAGTCCTAATTTTCCGCCCTTCCACATTTACAGATGTAATAGATGTCTACATCTATATACTGAAATTACCTTTGCCTTCTCACCACTAGGACGATTCCCCTCACTGCTTGCTCTGGCGCGTGAATGAGCACAGACGTGGCCCCCCGAGAGTGGTGTGAGAGAGTACTGTAATTTCAACCAGAGTTTTTTCCCTTGGTGTGTTATCCCTTGTTCGTTTTTCTTTTTTCCCACTTCCCCTGCAGGGGAGAAGTGGTTGCTATGTTACATATCCCTGCTGCTTCTCCCCCTTTCGGGGGGGGGGGGGTGCTGACGGTTCTATGACTGATCGACAGACTGACAGACCCCAGATGAAACAGCCCCAGACTGACAGGCCCCTGACACGTACACAATTAGATGTAAGTGAACACAATGCATAATTTGTTTCTCCTTTTTGCATGGTGTTAGTTCGACTGTCCCGTCCAGTCTCAGTATTTTCCTTACCAAGAAGGCGTTTGATGGCTATGCTGGTGAGATGAAACAGGTGTGTAAAAAAAAAAAAAAACTTGCTAAGAGTGATCTGGTAAAAACTGTCAACTGGTGCAGGGTTAAGGATTTGTTGAAGCTGCACAAAACCTTCCTAAAATATTGTGTCCAAACACCATAACGGCGCAGTGGCAACATTATTACCTCCGCCAAGGAGGTTATGTTTTACCCTGCGTTGGTTAGGTTGTCTGTCTGTTAGCAGTATTCCTCAAAAAGTTATGAGCGGATTTTTATGAAATTTTATGGAAGGGTGGGCCAATGAAGAAATGGTACAATTTTTGGCCGGATCCGGACACGGAATATCCCGCACAATATCTTCAAAAGTTCTTGATGAATTTATATGAAATTATGTGGAAAGGTGGGCTATGGATCATGAAAGAATTGACTAAATTTGGGGGCGGAACCGGATCCTATATCCACGGATCCGAATCCGGGATTACTCAAGCAGTTATGAACGGTTTTTGATGAAATTTTGTGGAAGAGTGGGACATGGGCTAAGGAAGAAATGATTAATTTTGGAGCAGGTCCAGGTCCGGAGGATCCCGCACAATATTTCCAAAAGTTCTCAATGAATTTCAATGAAATTTTGTGGAAAGGTGGGTCTTGGACCATGAAAATATTTATTAGACTTTGGAGCAGATCCGGATCCGGATCCTATATCCACGGATAATTCGGATCCTTTTTAATGGCACTGGCGAAGGTATGCGCTCTCAGAACGTTTTCTAGTTTTTTTTTTATACACTATTCTTTCTTCCTTCATTTTTCCCCAAAAACTCTGTTGTAATTACTTGTAGTATGTTCACCATTAAATGACTGAAAACTTCCTTCCAAAATATATGTAGTTAAAGAGAACACCGATAATAGTCAACAGTGAAAATAACCAGTTATTATGTGATGTGCCTAACTACCACAGTTCTGGACTCTGAATGCACCCTTAATCAGAGCTTACTTCTTCTACTAAGAGAGCTCCACATAAAGGACCATTCAACTCAATGAAGGGGTGATGTCTGCAGTCATCACATGACTTACCCAACCAAATACCTCTCACTTCTTTGACATGTTAATTTACTTTATTCACACTATCTCTACAGGCCTGATTAACTGATGAAACACCTTTCCTATTGGAGAGCTTAATGAAAGCTATAATGCTTATTTATATTATATACTATTCATTACAATCATCGACACTCTGGGATCGTTTTTATTGAAGATAAGCACGAATGAATATATATAACAACTAAATAAAATTGGCAAAAATGCGGTGAAAGAATTACCATCCACACACTAGAACAATTGCACAGCAGCGTGGCCCTTATTCATGTGGAAATCTTGAAATCAGAGAATTTTTTATGCCTGACCCCTTCAAATTGTTCTTTTCAATAAATAAGTATCCTGGGAGAAATCTGAACGGAAAATATCAATATACAGAGGTGACTCAAAGGCATCAGAGTCTGTCCCTTATAGAACCTGTATGAATGTGAGCCCTGTATACAATTTCATAAATTCATCAGAGAATTAGATCCAATTTATTTCTAGATTATATTACCATCATACACAGTCATCATATACAGACACTGAAATACTAAGCAAATGAACCCTGGTTACAAAGGAATCACAGATAATGTATTATTTGTCAGGAGTGTTTTCTTGGCATCAAAGTAGTTTTCCGGGCTCTGCTCGACAACTCGTTTTGAAAGTGCCCTTACTGTGTCCCGTCCTATAACATGGTGATGCCTTGGCCTTACATGGTTAATTGGTAGTCGTTGCTAGAGTCCAAATGACTGCCAGGGAAGCTTTGATATAATCCTTTTCATTTCTTGTTTCAGGAATTCATTAAGGCAATATTTAACAACTGCAGCTCGACACTTTCTTCTAATCTGCCCTCATTCCCTAGTGGTAGCAAGAATATATATATATATATATATATATATATATATATATATATATATATATATATATATATATATATATATATATATATATATATATATATATATAACCTTTCAGTTTCATCTTTTCACTTAATGACTGGCCTTTTTCTGCTACTGTATGCTTCCAATCTCTTGGAAATCCAGTCAGTCAGCTTCTTTCTCCATCGGTTATCGCTGATTATTGCTGCATGACCTGTCCACCTCCATATCTGTTCTTTTATAACTTTTATGTCTTTAACTTTAGTTTGTTTTCTCACACAAGTTGGTCTCCTGTCTCTTGACGAAAATCCCGACACTGACTTTTACATTGCTCTTTGAGTATGGCTTAGTTGATTTCCCATCGATGTTATCAGCTTCTAGGTCTCACAGCCGTACATCATAGCTGAGATATTACATTCGTTGTATACTTATCGTATTGTACATACTGGCAAGCTACTTTTCAAGATGTCAGTATGTTTACCGAAGGCTTTCCATCCAACTGTATTACGTCTTTTTATTTTGCTAGCAAGATCTTTCTTGTTCCAAGTAATTATATTCCTCGACTTCTTTAAGGCTTTCTTCGCTTATTCTGATGACGCTGTTTGGTGTACTTGGGTTAAAAATTAATTTTACTTCTGTTCAACTTTAGCCTTTCTCTGAGACTTTATCTGTTGAGGCCATTTAACATTTCTCGCAGTGTCTCTGCTGTTTTTGAGATTAAAACAATGTCATCTGTAAATCTTAAATGGTTTAGGTTTTCTCCATCTATGATTACTCCTTTGTTCTCCCAGTCTACCTTACTGAAAATACTGTCTTGGCATGCTGTACATAATTTTAGTGAAACTGTATCTCCCTGACTCACACCCTTCTCAGTCTTAAAATTTTCCGAGTCTTTTTGTAATTTAACTGTAGCAGTTCCATCTTTATGTGTGTTTTCTAGCAGTTTTACTATGTTCTTGTTTACTTCCTGTTCTCGCAATGAATTTATAATTGCTATGTGCTCCACTGAGTCGAAAGAATTTCTGTAATGAAAAGAAAAATAATAAGTGCAGTGGTTTATTATATAATGTAGTTTCCTCAATTAACTGATTCATTGTGCATAGGTGAACAGTAGTTGAATAGCCGCTTAGGAATCTTGTCTGCTCACAAGGTTGGTTTTCTTTAAGATTTATTGCTATTCTGTTCGTAAGGGCTTCAGTGAAGAGTTTGTAAATACCTAATAATAACCAAATGGGTCGATAGTTACTAAGATCTTTTGAATCGCCTTTCCCTTAAAGCAAAATAAATTGCATGACGCCATGTGTTGGGAATTTTCTTTTTTCACAATATGTGGGCAATTCTGTTTTGTACTTTTACTCCTGCATCGGACAACAGATATGATACTGTTCCATCTTCTCCGGGGGCCTTGCCTCTCTTCATACTTTAAGAGAAATGTTTACCTTGTCTGGTGCCATCTCTGGTATTTCACTTGTGTCAACTGAAAAGCTAGTGTTTGGTTCAGTTATCTTTCATGTATACAGTTCGATGTAAAATTCATCGACACTCTTCTCCATTCTGTCTCTGCATTTAATGGCGTCACCTTTTTTCTCTTTCAGTGACATAATTTGCTGCTTTCCTAGTGCCATTTTACAATTAGGATCTAGTCGCACTTTTCCTTTACTGATGATTTTTTTTTTTTTTATCAGATGCATGTTTGTCTTTCTTTTTTCTTATCCCTGTCTTTTGTTGATAAGCATATTTAATTCTGTTCCTCTGTTTCATCATTCTTTATATATACTTTCATCATTTCTTCTTTTAAGAGCTCGACGGTCATTACTGAATATATTCTTGTTGGCTTTGGTTGTATTCGATTCTCCTGCTATCTCTATGATTCTCTTAGCACTGACGCTAGTCTATCATTCAACTCATCAATGTCACGCTCATCGCAACTTAGAGCCTGAAATTTGTTCATTATTTCTAACAGACAGACTGTTTTGTTTTCGCTTACTTTTATTTGACACACACACACACACACACACACACACACACACACACACACACACACACACACACACACACACACACACACACACACACACACATATAAAGCTTCTTTCACTTCTGAAATTGCATCTGGCTAAGCAACCCACCATTCTATGGACACTTCATATATTTACTTTGATGATATCTGTAACATTTAAGACTTATTTTTATCAGCTGTAATGAAGGTGATATCATTTGTTGTTTCTTCATTTTGAATTCTCCAGTTCCATTTTCTCCCTGTTATTTTGTGAAAGAATGCATTCATTATTCTCAGTGTTATACATTTCACCAAAATTTACCATCATTTCACCTCTGTCATTCCTTTTTCCTGCTCCGAATTTTCCCATACATGTTTCTCCATTTTTCAGTTTGTCAAATTTTGCGTTGAAGTCTTCCGTGAGCATTGTATATCTGGTCTTTCCTATTTCCATAACCTGGAAGGGGTCATCACTGAGTGTCTCTATTCCTTATCTGAGCTTTGGTAAATCAGTGTATATATCTGCATTTCAATCAGGTTTTATCTTTTATCTAGTCTAATTACAATCTATGCTACTCTTTCAGACACACTACTGACTTTAACAATGATCTTTGCAACATTGCTGTTAATTAGAAATACCACACAACTAACTCTTTCAGTTTGCCTTCTTATGCAGTAAACAAGAAGCGGTGCCAAGTCACAGTAAACCCGTCCCCGGCAGTCATCTTAGTGCTGACGTATAAACACAACAGGATATCCAGTCAAAGATGTCACATATTAGATGTGCAGTAAATTGGGTGAAGATTAACGATTTTATGCCCATTTAAAATTTTTGGCCCGACCCACCTGACATTGACCCCTTTACCACCAACAGGGGTGTGACCCCTCTGATGCATATTTGAAAGATGCATCTTTAGGTTTTGGTTTCATGATAAATGACGAATTTTAAAGGAGTTATGGCGAAAAAACGATGTTTTTTAACATTTTCTTTTTTCTTTTTACATTTTATAGGCTTACAGCCTGAGCTTTGGCCCAATTCGGCCCAAAATTTAATCAGGTGATCAGAAGGCTAAAGCCCATCATCCTTGTAATTTTAGTCATAATCGCACCAGTAGTTTTCGCATTAAGTTGTTAACTGACAGACAAACAGACAGACAGACAGACATACAGACAAACTGAGTGAAAACAATACTCGTCTCCGAGCCCCTTCGGAGCGGGGAAGGGTAAATATGTGGCTGCTTTTGAAGGTTAATTATTCTTCTTTTCAGTCGATCTTCTCAGACCAACAATATCCTAACTAATGTGTTCTGATTCAGTCAGTAAAGTAAGAAGTTCGTAACCTTCTGTGAGGTCTCTTACACTGCTCTTATAGATCTTCATGGATTTTGTTTTATATAATATCCAGGTCTCTAATCTGCTGAAACAGTGCCTACTCACTTTCAGTGGCACACTGCACATAAGCACAGGAGGCAGTGCATTCTGACCTTTAGTTGACGATGATCCAACAGGAACGCCTGTGAAATAATTAACCATAGAATCTATTTTTGGTTCAGAGGATTGTGGCAAATGATCTCACCTCCCTGCTGCATAGTTTCTATCTGTCTATATTCCAGGGCTCCATCTCCCAAGGAAAGGGCGGTAACCGAGACAGGACGACACACTCCCAATTTGCTCATCCACTCAAACACATTCATTCGCATCTTAGCTCTAAGGGGAGAAGGGACAGATGCTCACCGCATCACACTACACGAGGGTCAACCGTGCAGTGCAATCAGTGACATCCACAACAGGGTCCGACAGCAAAGCTGGTTCTTACCCCTGCAACATCATAATGAACCCATCCCCTTACCCACACCTGACCTGATCAGCTGATTAGACCAAATGCAGGAGAATATCCCCTCAGGGCTGCATCATCATTTATTCATTCACAGTTTATCTCCAATTTTTTTTTTTTTTAATGCGAGGAAGAAGGAACCAAAGGCCATGAGCTCGCAGTAACAGTTCCCTCCAAGAGAAAAACAAAGTACAATACAGAGCCAAATTCAAGATCCGATCATTTTGAGATGTCTGGACACACTGCGTTTGAAAGACTGGAGATCATAGGCAGCAGGAAATACAGACAGAGGGAGACAGTTCCAGAGCTGACCTGTTGCATAAATGAAAGACTGGGAGTAACGGTTAACTCTTGCATTAGAGAGTTGGACAGAAAAGGGATGAGAGTTTGCTACCAGACGGGTGCTACGCGCCCGTCATAGAGGTGGAGGAATGCAAGCAGACAGTTCAGAGGAGCAGTGACCATTAAAGTAGCGATAGAAAAGAGATAAAGATGCAACAGTGCGGCGAAGAGACAGAGGTTGAAGGGAGTCAGTAAGAGGAGGAGAGATAATGAGACGAAAAGCCTTTGACTCCACCCTATTGAGAAGAGCTGTATGTGGGGAGCCTCCCCACACATGAGAGTTGTACTCCACACAGGGGAGGATAAAACCCCTGTATAGAGTCAACAATTGTGCAGGGGTAAAGAAAGAGCGGAGTCGGCTTAGCACACCCAATCTCTTGGAAGCAGATTTTACAAGAGATGTAATATGATCTTTCCAAGATAAGTCCCGAGTAAATGAAACCCCAAGCATGTTCAAGGATGATGCAGGATTAAGCTGAATATTATTAAACATTAGTGGGTATACCTGTGGAAGATTTTGTCAGGTTGATAGGTGTAAGAACTGAGTCTTAGATGCAGTAAAAACAACTATATTATTTTCACCCCAGTCAGAGATACGAGCCAAGTCAGACATTAGGTGTGCCATAGCCTCATCCCTTGTTTGTTGAGGTAACTGCTGAGATGGGCGTTGCGGGAACCGAATGGAAAGGTGAAGGGTGAAATCATCAGCGTATGAGTGGATAGGGTTAGATGTACAGCTTAGAAGATCATTGATGAATAAAAGGAAGAGAGTTGGTGATAGGACAGAGCCCTGAGGAACACCACTGTTGATAGATCTAGGAGAAGAACAATGGCCGTCTACAGCAACGGCTATAGAACGACCAGAAAGGAAGCTAGCGATGAAGGTACAGATAGAATGATAGAAACCGTAGGAGGGCAGTTTGGAAATTAAAGATTTATGCCAGACTCGATCGAAAGCCTTTGAGATGTCAAGTGCAATGGCAAAGCTTTCGCCACAGTCCAGAAAAGGAGGATGACCAGGAGTCTGAAAGGTAGGTGAGAAGATCGCCAGTGGAGCGTCCCTGATGGAACCCGTACTGACGATCGGAAAGAAGGTTGTGATAGGAAAGATGCCTTAAAATTTTTCTATTGAGAATTGAGTCAAAAACTTTTGAAATACAGGACGTTAAAGAAATTGGACGATAGTTGGAGGGTTGGGAGTGGTCACCCTTCTTTGGGACTGGCTGAATGAGAGCAAACTTCCAGCAAGAAGGAAAGGAACAAGTTGACAGACAAAGGCGAAAGAGTTTGCCTAGGCAGGGTGTAAGCACAGAAGCACAGTTCTTGAGAACAACAGGAGGGACCCCATCAGGCCCATATGCCTTGTTAGTACTGAGGCAAGTGATGGCAGAAAATACATCAACTGAAGAAATTTTAATGTCAGCCATGAGGAAGTCAAAGGGGGGAAGTGATGGAGGAACAGCACCAGAATCGTCTAAGGTGGAATTGGAGGAGAAAGTCTGTACGAAGAGATCTGCTTTATCAGTAGAAGAAATAGCTACAGAACCTTCAGAGTAGAGAAGAGGAGGGAAGGATGATGAGGTAAAGTTGTTAGAAAGATTTTTGGCAAGGTGCCAGAAGGAGCGGGAAGAATTCGAGTTGGAGAGTTGAGAGCATTTAGTATTGATGAAATTATTTTTAGTAGAGCGAAGAACAGACTCAGCACGATTCCGGGCAGAAACATAAAGATGATGTGATTCAGGGGTGGGTTGGCTCCGGTACCTTATGTAAGCCCTCTCCTTGTTGCTGACAGCATTAGAACAAGCGTGATTAAACCAAGGCTTTCTTGCGTTAGTCAAAGGATATGAGAAAGGAATGTATGCTTCCATGCCCGAGAGAATAACCTCCGTAATGCGCAAGGCACACTCAGATGGCTCCCGGCCATAGAAGCAATAATCATTCCAGGGAAAATCAAAGAAGTACTGCCTGAAGGCCTCCCAGTCCGAGGCTCCAAAATGCCACAGACGACGTTTCCCTGGAGGGTCCACAGGCCGTACCGGAGTGACAGGACAGGTTAAGGTAATAAGGTTGTGATCGGAGGAGCCGAACGGAGAGAAAAGATTAACAGAGTAAGCAGAAGGATTAGTTGTGAGGAAGAGGTCAAGTATGTTGGAGCTCTCTCCAAGGCGGTCAGGGATACGGGTAGGGTGCTGTACAAGCTGCTCTAGGTCATTAAGGATAGAAAAGATGTAGGCTTGTTCACCAGGTGGATCCGTGAAAGGAGAGGAGAGCCAAAGGTGGTGGTGAACATTGAAATCTCCTAGAATGGAGATTTCAGAGAAAGGTGAAATGGATAGAATGTGTTCCATCGTAGAAGTAAGATAGTTGAAGAATTTTTGATAGTCAGTAGAATTAGATATATTTAGTCAGAGAATGACAGGAAAGCCGAAGCCAGAGTGTAGTGAATTCAGAAGAATCGAGTTCAGGAACAGAAGAGCAAGATAAGTTGTTGCATATATATACACAACAGCCACCTTTGGCTTTGAAATGAGTATAGAGAAAGTAGGAGGATACAGAAAAGGGTTTGCTGTCAGTTGCCTCAAACAGCTGAGTCTCCGTTAGAAAAAGAAGGTGAGGTTTAGAGGAGAAGAGGTGGTGCTCAACAGAGCAAAAGTTAGAGGAAAGGCCGTGAATGTTGCAGAAATGAAGAAGAAGAGAGTCAGACAGTGGTTCCAGGCACCTCGAATCGTCACCGGGAGAGGGGCGGATGGTGGGGGCATTTATGGTCCCCCCCCCCCCGGGGACTCCGAGGCTTGGTGAAGAGACGCCGTTTTTTTTTTTAATTTTGAATAGGAAGTGTAGTGTGTACTGTGCATGTAGTTTGGTGTAGATACTTAGAGAAATGCACAGCCACTCTTCCTAGCTCAACAGACATCCCTCTCGCATCCAGTGATCTCTTCGCACTCTCCATCCATCCTATTCGTGGTCTTCTTCTCAGCCTCATTCCTCTCACATCAGATCGAGTTACCTTTTTCGCTAATCGCTCATTATCCATTCTCTCCATATGCCCAAACCATCGCAACACCCATTGCTCAGCTCGATCAGCCATCTCCCACACAACTCCACTTCTCTTTCGCACTTCATGATTTCTCATTTTGATCCATATGCGTCACATGGAATATGAGTGTAGCAGACGGGATAAGTTTGAATGTAATGGAGATGAGGTGTCTGAGTGGTATGTATGTGCATAGTTTCTGGTGAGATATATTTATGTGCCACCTTTTTCAGCATATACAGTGAAGCCCAATATATCTATAGGGGGTCCCATGGTCTGTGCAATCTAAGGGGGGACTACATTAAATCTACAAGGCTTTCCCTATCCCCCACTCAGGGACGTACTAGGTAGTGGTGTGATCCTGCCCCTGGATATATATATATATATATATATATATATATATATATATATTGTTACATAGCCTATGATTTCATCATCCTTTGTGTAATTTTAACGTACAGTATGCTGCATGTTTGATCACGAGCGTCTTCTGCCTCAGTCCCCCCCTTCTACCGTTATAGTAGAGTAAGTCGTTCTTTCTGTTGTTCAGAGCGGGATTGACAACTCTTTGTCCCCATGGCTTCATTTGCGCGTCCTTCTTACAAGTTGTATCAAGCTCAGCCGGCCCCTATATAATGAGCTCAGTCTCTGCATCATTGCCACTTAGATCTGCTCCTCATTTTGTTCACATCTCTGTCCTCCCCTGTACAGTTATTATTGAGTGCTCAGGAAGTCTCCAACCATCTAGCAGCTGTGTAATTTGAGTATAAGTGTTGTTGCATTTTTTCTTGTACTGTGTAGCATAAGGTTAATTCTTAGGCCTAGTAAGGTTTTTGTAATTTGTGTAAGGTTTCTTTGTCAGTTATCAATAATAATATTTTTTATCTGTAATAATTTATCTTGCATTAACTGAGCATTACCCAGTGTATCTTCATTTTATCAGGGCTGACTTAGGTAAATTTACTCTTGCTAATTTCATGTTAATGAGGCTATTGCAGTTAACCATATATTTAACCTGTTTTTTTTTTGCCATTACATTATCCTTATGAGTCCTGAATGTTTTGTTGTTAGTTTGAGCATTAAACTTAACTTGTAATTTTACCTAACTCTTTTATTTTGAACCTGGACCTTTACGGGATAGTAGTGATTATTAGTATTCTCACTTAAAGTGTACATTATCTTTCTCTGTTCCGTAACATAAATTTGGCGACCTCTTATCAGGATATTCAGGATATTAACATAAGGATATTGCTTGATATTTTGTGACTGTGATTTATTCATGATGTCTACTATTACTACACTTAATGAAGCCAAAGATTTTTTGTCAAATGTGCAAACTGTGTGTGATGTAGAAAACAGAACAAAGAATGAACTTAAGCTTGTTGCTCAACAATTGGGAATTGCTGTTCGCTCTCATCATTCTAAAGATCAAATTGTTGGCATGATTAATAAAAGCTTGTTTAATGTAACTCCTCCAAATGAGCAAACGCAGATTGAATTAGCTAAGTTACAGCTAGCCCTGCAGCAGGCTCGTGTTAAGGAGGCTGAATTTCAAGCACGTGCTAAGGAGGCTGAGTCTCAGGCTAAGGAGGCAGAGTCTCAGGCTAAGGAGGCTGAATCTCAGGCTCGCATTCAGGAGGCACAGTTTGAGACACAAGTTGAACTTGCTAGGATTCAGGCAGACCATGAGTATCGCATGAAACAAGGTGGAACTGGATCATCTAGCTATGATGATTTTGATGTGGCTAAAAATGTTAAACTTGTCCCTCCTTTTAATGAATCTGATTTAACAAAGTATTTTCAGTTGTTTGAGAGGGTAGCTACAGGTTGTAATTGGCCTAAAAAGTATTGGCCAGTACTCCTTAAAACTGTTCTCACCGGTAAAGCTCAAGTAACTTATGCATCTTTGCCTCAGGATCAATCTGATAATTATGATGTAGTTAAGAGCTTGATTATTAAGGCCTATGAGCTTGTTCCTGAAGCCTATGGAGTAAAATTTAGGACAACTTATAAGCAAGATAATCAATCCCATGTTGAGTATGCAAAAATCAAAGAAGATCTGTTAGAGCAGTGGTTAAATTCTAAGAACGTGGATTCTGATTTTGACAAATTTAAGCAGATGATTTTGCTGGAGGACTTCAAAAGGTGTATTTATAAAGATGTAAACCTATATCTTGATGAGAAAAGAATAGATAATTTGTCTGATGCTGCAGTTTTAGCTGATGAATATGTTCTCACTCACAAGAGATATTCTAAAGAAAAAGGGAAAGCTGAGAGTAAGTACGTTGCCCCTACTCAGAGTACAGGTAACAGGAAAGAGAATAAAGATGATGTTTCTCAGGAAGTAAATACCAGCTTCACTTCTAGATTTCAGAAAAGTAAATGTACTTATTGTAGTAAGCTTGGTCATACTACGGAGAAATGTTTCAGGAGACAGCGTGATGTGAACAAAAAGGAGTCTTTAAATATTCAGTCAATTGGTCTAGTGTCCACCCTTGAGAGTTCCCAGAATTCTTTAACTGAGTTAACTGAACCTGCTTTGAGGGGTAACTTAAATTCTCATGATGGAGCTCCTCTTTTGAGCAGTAACGTGGGTGACACTCTCAAGAGTTCATGTGCTAATTTCCTGTCTGATGGTTTTGTCAGTCCTCTGGACAGTAATGACAGGAAATCAGTTAAAATATATCGTGATACAGGTGCTTGCCAATCCCTTATGCTGACCAGTGTTCTAGGCTCTAATGTTAATTCCTCTGATGAAACTGTAATCTTACAAGGTGTAGGGAATAATTACTTCTCTGTCCTTCTGTGCAGAGTGAATTTAGAGTCTGGTTTTGTTAATGGTTCCGTTATGGTTGGGTTGGTTGAGACACTCCCAATGTCAGGTGTAACTTTCTTACTTGGAAATGATATTGGTGGAAGTCAAGTGTGTCCAGCTTCTCAGTTGTCTAGTGAGCCAGTGGCTGTGTCCCAGGATCGTGATGTCCCTGATGTGTTCCCTGCATGTGCTGTCACTAGGGCTAAGTCTAAAGTTACTGGTGATTTAGAGGATGATGATGATGATATTATCCTAGCTGACACTTTTCTTGCTAATTTGGACCACTCACCAGATGAGGCAGTACCCCGTAGTGTTGATAATTTGTCTCGTCAAGAGTTGGTTGAGTTGCAGGTTGCTGACCCTGAGTTGAAAGGTCTAGCTAACTCTGCTTGCAGTGAGGAAGAGTCAGCCAGTGCTTCTACTTGTTATTATATAAAGTCAGGAGTACTTATGAGGAAGTGGAGACCCCCAACAGCATCAGCCGACTGTGAATGGGAGGTTGTACATCAAGTTGTCATCCCTTGTGTTTGTAGGCAGGATATCATTAGAGTGGCTCATGATTCCAGTTTGGCAGGACACCTTGGAGTGAGGAAGACTGTGACACGCATTTTGAAACACTTCTACTGGCCAGGTATCTTCAGGGATGTTTCCTGGTATTGTAAGTCTTGTCACACCTGTCAAGTTGTGGGGAAGTGTAATCAGACCGAAAAGGTTGCACCTCTAGTTCCCATTCCTCCTTTTGAGGCGCCATTCACCCGTGTGTTGGTGGATATTGTGGACCCTCTTCCTAAGACTTCTTCAGGATTTTCTTATGTGTTGACCCTGATTGATATGGCTACTCGTTATCCTGAAGCCATTCCACTTAGAAATATCTCAGCAAAGAACGTGGTTAAGGAAATGCTAGGGTTCTTCACAAAGTTTGGTCTGCCCAAGGAGGTAGTCAGACCGGGGAAGTAATTTCATGTCAAATGTTTTCAAGCAGTCTCTGAAAGAGTTGGGCATCACCCAGATCACGTCTTCAGCTTACCATCCCCAGACCCAAGGAGCGTTGGAGAGATATCATCAAATACTCAAATCGATGCTCAAGAAATACTGTTTGGAACATTAGAAAGACTGGGATAAAGGTCTTCCATTCGTTGTGTTTGCTGCAAGAGAATCTCCAAATGAATCACTGGGCTTCTCACCTTTTGAACTACTGTTTGGCCATGAAGTAAGTGGACCCCTTAAGTTACTCAAGGAATGCTGACTGTCGGAGGAAGATGACGTCAACCTGCTGGAGTATGTGATGAAGTTCAAAGAACGGCTGTCCACTGCTTTACAGCTGGCGAGAGAGAATTTAGGAGCTGCTCAGGAGAAGATGAAGACTTGGTATGATAAGAAGTCCAGGTTACGCCACTTTCAGCCAGGAGATCAGGTTTTGATTCTGCTACCAGTTTATGGGCAACCTCTTCAAGCCAAGTTTAGTGGTCCTTATTTCGTGGAGAAGAAACTCAGTGATGTCAACTATGTCATCGCCACACCAGATCGTAGAAAGAACTACTCAACTATTGAGAAAGAGCTTTTGGCCTTGATTTTGGGTTTACAGCATTTTTCATTTTATTTGTGTCCTGGTTTTGACCCCATAGTCATTTATACCGATCATAACCCACTGAAATTCCTTAGTAAGTTTAAAGATAAAAATCAGAGATTGACAAGATGGAGTCTACTTCTTCAGGAGTATTCATTAGACATACAACATGTCAAGGGGAAAGAAAATGTAATTGCAGATTGCTTATCTAGACTTTAGAAAGATTGTTTTAGAGTAATAAGAAATTTCCTTTGTAAATTTCTTTTTCTTTGTGGGGAGGTGTTACATAGCCTATGATTTCATCATCCTTTGTGTAATTTTAACGTACAGTATGCTGCATGTTTGATCACGAGCGTCTTCTGCCTCAGTCCCCCCCTTATACCGTTATAGTAGAGTAAGTCGTTCTTTCTGTTGTTCAGAGCTGGATTGTCAACTCTTTGTCCCCATGGCTTCATTTGCGCGTCCTTCTTACAAGTTGTATCAAGCTCTGGCGGCCCCTATATAATGAGCTCAGTCTCTGCATCATTGCCACTTAGATCTGCTCCTCATTTTGTTCACATCTCTGTCCTCCCCTGTACAGTTATTATTGAGTGCTCAGGAAGTCTCCAACCATCTAGCAGCTGTGTAATTTGAGTATAAGTGTTGTTGCATTTTTTCTTGTACTGTGTAGCATAAGGTTAATTCTTGGGCCTAGTAAGGTTTTTGTAATTTGTGTAAGGGTTCTTTGTCAGTCATCAATAATAATATTTTGTATCTGTAATAATTTATCTTGCATTAACTGAGCATTACCCAGTGTATTTTCATTTTATCAGGGCTGACTTAGGTAAATTTACTCTTGCTAATTTCATGTTAATAGAGGCTATTGCAGTTAACCATATATTTAACCTGTTTCTTTTGCCATTACATTATCCTTATGAGTCCTGAATGTTGTTGTTAGTTTGAGCATTAAACTTAACTTGTAATTTTACCTAACCCTTTTATTTTGAACCTGGACCTTTACGGGACAGTAGTGATTATTAGTATTCTCACTTAAAGTGTACATTATCTTTCTCTGTTCCGTAACAATATATATATATATATATATATATATATATATATATATATATATATATATATATATATATATATATATATATATATAAAGAGAGAGAGAGAGAGAGTATGGATCAGTTAGGTCAAGGATTCTGTGGGTAAGATTGAAAGTTGGAATACAAATGTGGGCGATTGTGTGCGTGTATGCGCCAACGCAAGATCGTGCAAGCAGAGTGAGAGAAGAGTTCTGGACAAATGTGGATGTGTGCATGGAAAAGTTTGGAAGGAATGAGAGAGTGTTTTTGATTAGCGATATGAATGGGAAAGTAGGGAATGTGAAGGTGGATGGAATAGTTGGTGAGTGGGGTGTGCCTGCTGAGATGGATGAGAATGGCAGTGCTCTAGTGGACACTTGTGCCGAGTGGGGGTTGGTGATTTCCAATACCTTCTTCAGGCACAAAATGATCCACAGGTATACATGGCGAGTGATGAGAAGGGTGGGTGATGAACTGAATGAAAGGAAGGCAATTATTGATTATCTGCGTGTGGATGAAAGGATACGAAGATGCGTAATGGATGAAGAGCTTATAGAGGCTGGGAGAGTGGACTTTCTGATCAGTACTTGGTGGTGGCCAGAATCAAGTTCCAAGTAAGATGGAGAAATAGAAGAAGGGAAGGACGGATTAAAAAGAGGCAAAATATAGGAGAGAAGTGGAGGATCGATTGGGGAAATATGAATTGGAGCAGATGGGGGACGTGGAAGATGTGTGCAGGATATTCACAGAAGAAGATTGTGCAGCATGTGATGTGGTGTTTGGGGTGAAGAGAAGACGGAGGGGGTTGCAAGGAACAGCGAGGTGGAATGAAGAGGTGAAACAGGCTGTGGCACAAAAGAAGAAAGCATACAATGAATGGATGAGAAATAGAGGCGTGGTAGAAGCTGAGAGGCGGAAGAGAGAGTTATATGCAGAAAGGAAGAGAGAGATGAAAAAATTAGTAAGAGAAAGTAAGAAGAGAGTTGATGAGGAATTTGGAAGGAATTTGAGTGTAAAGTGGAGGGAATTTAAGAAAATGTTCTGGAAGGAGGTGGAGAGAATAAGACAGGGTGGCAGTGAAGTTAGTAGGGGAGTGTAAGATAAATATGGTAGATTAATAGTGGAGAAGGGAGAAAAAGTGAGCATATGGAGAGAACACTTTAATGAATTGTTGAACAAAGAGGATGGAAGTAATGCGAGTATAAGTGGCTGGGGAATGGCTGGGAGAAGGAGAGAGGTGAGAAGACAGAAGAAATCAGTAGAACAGAAGTTGTGGAATCAACGAAGAAAGTTAAATCGGGGAAAGCCCCAGGAATTGATGAAGTGTGTGGTGAAATGCTGAAGCATAGGGGACAGATAGTAGTAGAATGGATGTGGAAGATGTGCAGATTGGCCTGGGAGGAAGGTAGAGTCCCGGAGGATTGGAAGTCTGGTATAATTATTCCCTTGTACAAAGGAAAAGGGAATCAGAGGGGCATTTGTCTTCTCAGTGTAATAGGAAAAGTGTATGGTAGGATACTTATTGACAAAGTTAGAGAAATAACAGAGGAATTAGTTGGAAAAGAACAGGGAGCCTTTAGGAAGGGAAGAGGTTGTGTAGATCAGATATGCATTCTTAGATCTTTAGTGGATAAGTTTCTAGAGAAGGGAAAGAAGTTGTATGTGGCTTTCATGGATTTGGAGAATGCATATGACAGGGTGGATAGACAAGGATTGTGGAAAGTATTAAGTATATGGAGTAGATGGGAAGTTGTTGAATGCTGTGAAGAGTAGGTATGATGGTGCTAAGGCTGCAGTGCGTGTGGATGGTGAACTGAGTGAATTTTCCTCTTTGAAGGTTGGGTTGAAACAGGAATGTGTCATATCTCCATGGTTGTTCAATCTGTACATGGATGGGGTATTAAAAGAGGTACAAGGTAGGGCAGTGGATGTTGGAATGGCCCTGGTGAGAGAGGGTAGTATTTGGAAAATCCCTGTACTGTTGTTTGCAGATGATACTGTGTTGTTGAGTGAAGACGAAGGGGAGCTGCAAGGCTTGGTGGATGAGTTTGGAAGAGTGTGTAAGAAACGGAATCTAAAGGTGAATGTAGGGAAGAGTAAAGCGATGGTCTTTGAGAGAGGTGACATCAGTGAATGTACAGTGAGGTTGGATGGTGAGTAAACCGAAAATGTGAGTACGTTTAAGTACTTGGGTAGCGTGTTGAGTAAGGATGGAAGTTTGGAGGGTGAAATGCTTGTAAGGGCACAACAGGGAAGAAAGGTTGCTGGTTCTTTGAAAGCACTGATAAGAAACAGGGAAGTGAGCATGGAAATTAAAAAGTTACTACATGACAGTATTGTGATACCAACTCTAACGTATGGAAGTGAAGCTTGGACGTTGTTGGAAGGACACAAGTCATGAGTGTGAGAAATGGAAATGAGTTATTAAAGAGGAGCCTGTGGAGTCACATGGGGAGACAGGCTGACAAATAAGGATATGAAGGAGTGTTGTGGTGTGGATGTGGATGTGATAGGAAGCGTTAAAAGGAACACACTGAGGTGGTTTGGCCATTTGGAGAGGATGGAAGGTGAGAGACTGACGAGGAGAGTGTATGTGAGTGAGGTGGACGGGGGGAGAGGGAGAGGGAGGCCGAGGATGAAATGGAGGGATGGAGTGGAGAGGTATATGAGAGAGGGGTGTGTGAGTTGGGAGCAGGGCAGTGAAATGATGGGGGACAGGGCGACGTGGAGACGATTTGTTTGTGGCCACCCCGTACTGGATTGAGGCGTCTGGCAATATATAGATAGATAGATAGATATACACTCCCGAGACGGATGGCAAACTTGTGAAAGGGAGAGCTGGAGCTCATGTTTCACCATCCCTCAGAACTTGATCCTCACCATCTCCATTTGCTGAATATTTTCAGTGCATTCATTTACACAGAGAGTACCTCTGCCTTCAACGGTCTACACCACACTACAGGCATGTAAGATATCACACTTATTTCCACTCCCTTGAGCAAATCGTTGCATTATTACTAGCAAACGAGGTGGTATCTAGGATTGCTACCACCGGCAGGGTAGGGCTAGCGGCACGGGGTCCTCCCAGTCGCCATCAGGGGATTGTGCCGGCAGCCGCTGTTGCAAATTCCATTCATGCTCGTCAGCGGAGAAGTGCAAGTGCGGCCTTATTATTCGCCAATATCCGTGGTCTCAGCACCAATCTGAATTCAGTTCATTTTTTCCTACAGTCCAAATCCTTTTTGGCTCTGTTCCTCAAAGAACCACAAATCTCTCCCTCTATCGAAATATCGCAATTTTGTTTTCCCGGTTATGATCTCACAAATTTCTGTAACAAGGGTGGCCCCTGTTGTTATATCAAATCTGAATATGCAGTTGATACTGTTTAAAATTTCATTTAAACTAATTTTGATTACTCACAGTATAAACTAAATTATCTAAATATTACCAAATTTATCTGTGTAGTCTGTTGTTCCCCCAGTGCCCCAGTGCTTTTTCAGAACCCAGTTTATTTGACTCCATATCCACAAAGTTGAGTAATCTTAACCTTGCCTTTAGCACCAAAATTACCATTTTGGGTGCCTTTACAGTAATGTACATAATGTTGAATGGTTATTGCATTCCGCCAGGACTGACGATGCTAGTCTAGAGTGCGAGCTGTTTGCAGAATTGTTTAATCTCCCGCAGTTGGTAAAGCAACCAACCAGAATACCAGATAATCCTGACCATAATGCCCTGCTCTTGGATCTATTCCTGACAAATAATCCAGATCAATACAGGATAGAAGTATTGTCACCACTTGTATCCTCTGACCACAATCTCATCAAAGCCTCATTAATTAGCCCCCAAACCTCCCCGTTCTGAACCTGTCAGGGTGACCCGATGGCACTTTGATAGGGCAAACTGGGATGGATTTAGAAATTATCTTGCTGACATTCCATGGCAGTCCTTCTTCTCTGGTGACGTCAATTCTACCCAGTCCTACATTAATGACTTAATACTAGCTGGTATGAATTTATTCATACCAAGTCAACAGTTCACTAAAAGATCGAACACTCCAAAATGGTTTGATAGCAACTCTGCCACAGTAAATGGGCCAAAAGTCATTAGCATATACCTTTTACTTCAAATAAAAAACATTTGAATCATTCCGTCAATTTAAGATTGCTAGAAACCAAGCAAAAGCTGTAATAAATCTCGCTGAATCAAACTTTCTTCAAAATCAAGCATCAAAACTACTTAACAATCCTAATGACAATAGAATATTCTGGTCAACTCTCAGTTCTTGCAATAATAACTTTAACATGTCATCATCCATTCCCCGACTAAAATCTTCATATGGCAACATTACAAATGTCTCTCGCGGGAAAGCAAATATCTTTGCCAGTACATTTGCCAGAAATTCTACCACAGAGGAAGTCAGCCAGAATGTCCCAGTACTAGAACTTGACGCTCCCGAAATTGTTCCACATAAAATGCAAACAGAATTTGTAAAATCCATCCTAAACAATTTACCAACCCTCAAAGTTCCAGGTCCAGATGGAATTCCTCCAATTGTTTTCATAAAGTGTTCTCCAGGACTTGCCTCCATTCTAGCTAAATTGTTGAGACTATGCATACATACTTCTTCATTCCCTAATTCATGGAAAGGAAGTTCCTCTGATCCCTCTGATTACAAACCAACAACTGTCCCATCTTCTCTTGGTAAAGTATTTGCTATTGTATTAAATAAGCACATAGTTAAACATCTTGAATCCAACAAATTAATTAGTGATAGACAATATTGTTTTTCCCACGAAAGATCCACCATTGACATACCCAATCTCATGATTCATACCATCCTTCAATCAATTGACCAACATGGAGAAACTCGTGCAGTATCCCTTGATATTTCTAAAGCTTTCGACAGAGTGTGGCACCGTTCCCTGCTGTCCAAACTCCCTTGCTATGGACTAACGTCTTTTGGTCGTCTGCTTTCCTCATATCTCAGTGACAAAAATAAGAGTAAAAGTAGGTGATGTATACTCCAATTTCCACTCAATTAACGACGGCGTGCCACAGGGATTAGTTCTGGTGCCAACCCTGTTCCTGGTTCATATTATTGATCCCTTATCTGTCACCCACACTCCCATCTATTCATATGCAGATGACTCAAAACTTTACAATTGAGTCACACTCAAACACACATTTTCAAAGTCTAATATCTCTAACTTTCAACTCAGTGCTGCCATCTCCATAAATCAAGACTTATCTACGATCAATGAATGGGGATAAAACAACCTTGTCTCATTTAATGCAAGTAAAATCAACTATATACAATTTACTAACAGAGAGATATTGCCGGATTCGTATATTGCCTTCAATGCTACTAATATTCCCATCTCCAAAAGTATGGAAATTCTTGGTGTCCCACTTAACAATGCCCTCAGCAATGTTCCCTCTCTTGCATTATTATACAGATATTTTTATGGCAAATGCTCAGACGAAGTTGTGTCCATTGTGCCACCTCTCCATGCCTTCGCTCGTGCCATATGGCATCTATTAGCTGTCATGACTGGAATGTTACACAGCCATAATGCAGAACTTCTGCCTGGTAGAATTATTTTATTTCTCGAACTGCATCTCTTTGGAGCTCGCTTCCCCGGAGTTGTTAAAACTAAACTTCAAACTACTGCTGTTGAAGTTCAACTGTTACAGATGTTTTATGAATGGAGGACGCCAGTAATCTGGTGTAAGGATATTTTTTTTATTCATTTCATATTCCTTCCTCTGTTCTCTTATATATATATATATATATATATATATATATATATATATATATATATATATATATATATATATATATGTGTGTGTGTGTGTGTGTATCTCTGTCTCTCTCTCTCTCTCTCTCTCTATAATGTCTATATATATATATATATATATATATATATATATATATATATATAGATATAGTTAAATAGACTGTGATTTCAACATCCTTTATGTAATTTAACTTACTTTTAAGTATGCTGCATGTTTGATCACGAGCGTGTTCTGCCTCAGTTCCCCCTTCTACCGTTATAGTAGAGTAAGTCGACATCTCTGTTATACTTTGCGGGATTGTCATCTCTTTGTCCCCATGGCTTCATTTGCGCGTCCTTATTACAAGTTGTATCAGGCTCTCCTAGCCCCTATATAATGAGCTCAGTCTCTGCATCATTGCCACTTAGATCTGCTCCTCACTTTGTTCACATCTCTGTCCTCCCCTGTACAGATATTATTATTGTGAGTGCTCAAGAAATCTCCAACCATCTAGCAGCTGTGTGTAATTTGAGTATAACTGTTGTTGCATTTTTTCTTGTACTGTATAGCATAAGTTTAATTTGTAGGCCTAGTGAAGTTTTTCTAATTCATGTATGGATCTTTATGTCAGTCATTTTTGATAATAGTTTGTATCTGTAATAATTTATATGGCATTCACTGAGTATTATCTGGTATCTCATTTTATCAGGGCTGACTTAGATAAATTTACTCTTGCTAGTTTCGTGTTAATAGAGGCTGTTGCAGTTAACCATATATTTAACCTGTTTATTTTGCCATTACATTATCCTTATGAGTCCTGAATGTTTTATTGTTAGTTTGTGCATTAAACTTTAACTTGTAATTTTACCTAACTCTTTTGTTTTGAACCTGGAACTTTACGGGACAGTAGTGGTTTTTAGCATTCTCACTTAAAGTGTACGTTATCTTTCTCTGTTCCGTAACATAAATTTGGCGACCTCATATCAGGATATTCAGGATATTATCATAAGGATATTGTTTGATATTTTGTGACTGTGATATATTCATGATGGCTACTATTACTACACTTGATGAAGCCAAAGATTTTTTGTCAAATGTGCAAACAGTGTGTGATATAGAAAACAGAACAAAGAATGAACTTAAGCTTGTTGCTCAACAATTGGGAATTGCAGTTCACTCTCATCATTCTAAGGATCAAATTGTTGGCATGATTAATAAAAGCTTGTTTAATGTAACTCCTCCAAATGAGCAAACGCAGATTGAATTAGCTAAGTTACAGCTAGCTCTGCAGGAGGCTCGTGCTAAAGAAGCTGAATTTCAGGCAAATGCTAAGCAGGCGGAGTCTCAGGCTCGTATTAAGGAGGCTGAATTTCAAGCACGTGCCAAGGAGGCTGAGTCTCAGGCTAAGGAGGCGGAATCTCAGGTTCGGATTCAGGAGGCACAAATACAGGCTCAGGCACAAGTTGAACTTGCCAGGATTCAGGCAGACCATGAGTATCGCATGAAACAAGGTGGAACTGGATCATCTAGCTCTGATGGTTTTGATGTGGCTAAAAATGTTAAACTTGTCCCTCCTTTTAATGAATCTGATTTAACAAAGTATTTTCAGTTGTTTGAGAGGGTAGCTACAGGTTTTAATTGGCCTAAGGAGTATTGGACAGTACTCCTTCAAACTGTTCTCACCGGTAAAGCTCAAGTAACTTATGCATCTTTGCCTCAGGATCAATCTGATAATTATGATGTAGTTAAGAGCTTGATTCTTAAGGCCTATGAGCTTGTTCCTGAAGCTTATAGAGTAAAATTTAGGACAACTTACAAGCAAGATAAGCAATCCCATGTTGAGTATGCAAAAATCAAAGAAGATCTGTTAGAGCAGTGGTTAAATTCTAAGAATGTGGATTCTGATTTTGGTAAATTTAAGCAGATGATTTTGCTGGAGGATTTCAAAAGGTGTATTAGTAAAGATGTAAGCCTATATCTTGATGAGAAAAGAATAGATAATTTGTCTGATGCTGCAGTTTTAGCTGATGAGTATGTTCTCACTCACAAGAGATATTCTAGAGAAAAAGGGAAAGCTGAGAGTAAGTACGTTGCCTCTACTCAGAGTACAGGTAACAGGAAAGAGAATAAGGATGATGTTTCTCAGGAAGTAAATACCAGCTTCACCTCTAGATTTCAGAAAAGTAAATGTACTTATTGTAGTAAGCTTGGTCATACTACGGAGAGATGTTTCAGGAGACAGCGTGATGTGAACAAAAAGGAGTCTTTAAATATTCAGTCAATTGGTCTAGTGTCCACTCTTGAGAGTTCCCAGAATTCTTTAACTGAGTTAACTGAACCTGCTTTGAGGGGTAACTTAAATTCTCATGATGGAGCTCCTCTTTTGAGCAGTAACGTGGGTGACACTCTCAAGAGTTCATGTGCTAATTTCATGTCTGATGGTTTTGTCAGTCCTCTGGACAGTAATGACAGGAAATTAGTTAAAATATATCGTGATACAGGTGCTTGCCAATCCCTCATGCTGACCAGTGTTCTAGGCTCTAATGTTAATTCCTCTGATGAAACTGTAATCTTACAAGGTGTAGGGAATAATTACTTCTCTGTTCCTCTGTGCAGAGTGAATTTAGAGTCTGGTTTTGTTAATGGTTCTGTTATGGTTGGGTTGGTTGAGACACTCCCAATGTCAGGTGTAACTTTCTTACTTGGAAATGATATTGGTGGAAGTCAAGTGTGTCCAGCTCCTCAGTTGTCTAGTGAGCCAGTGGCTGCGTCCCAGGATTGTGATGTCCCTGATGTGTTCCCTGCATGTGCTGTCACTAGGGCTAAGTCTAAAGTTACTGGTGATTTAGAAGATAATGATGATGATGATGTTATCCTAGCTGACACTTTTCTTGCTAATTTGGACCACTCACCAGATGAGGCAGTACCCCGTAGTGTTGATAATTTGTCTCGTCAAGAGTTGGTTGAGTTGCAGGTTGCTGACCCTGAGTTGAAAGGTCTAGCTAACTCTGCTTGCAGTGAGGAAGAGTCAGCTGGTGCTTCTACTTGTTATTATGTAAAGTCAGGAGTACTTATGAGGAAGTGGAGACCCCCAACAGCATCAGCCGACTGTGAATGGGAGGTTGTACATCAAGTTGTCATCCCTCGTGTTTGTAGGCAGGATATCATTCGAGTGGCTCATGATTCCAGTTTGGCAGGACACCTTGGAGTGAGGAAGACTGTGGCACGCATTTTGAAACACTTCTACTGGCCAGGTATCTTCAGGGATGTTTCCTGGTATTGTAAGTCTTGTCACACCTGTCAAGTTGTGGGGAAGTGTAATCAGACCGAAAAGGTTGCACCTCTAGTTCCCATTCCTCCTTTTGAGGCGCCTTTCACCCGTGTGTTGGTGGATATTGTGGGCCCTCTTCCTAAGACTTCTTCAGGATTTTCTTATGTGTTGACCATGATTGACATGGCTACTCGTTATCCTGAAGCCATTCCACTTAGAAACATCTCAGCAAAGAACGTGGTTAAGGAAATGCTGGGGTTCTTCACAAAGTTTGGTCTGCCTAAGGAGGTACAGTCAGACCGGGGAAGTAATTTCATGTCAAACGTTTTCAAGCAGTCTCTGAAAGAGTTGGGCATCTCCCAGATCACGTCTTCAGCTTACCATCCCCAGACCCAAGGAGCGTTGGAGAGATATCATCAAACACTCAAATCGATGCTCAAGAAATACTGTTTGGAACATCAGAAAGACTGGGATAAAGGTCTTCCATTCGTTGTGTTTGCCGCAAGAGAATCTCCAAATGAATCACTGGGCTTCTCACCTTTTGAACTACTGTTTGGCCATGAAGTAAGAGGATCCCTTAAGTTACTCAAGGAATGCTGGCTGTCGGAGGAAGATGACGTCAACCTGCTGGAGTATGTGATGAATTTCAAAGAACGGCTGTCCACTGCTTTACAGCTGGCGAGAGAGAATTTAGGAGCTGCTCAGGAGAAGATGAAGACTTGGTATGATAAGAAGTCCAGGTTACGCCACTTTCACCCAGGAGATCAGGTTTTGATTCTGCTACCAGTTCATGGGCAACCTCTTCAAGCCAAGTTTAGTGGCCCTTATTTCGTGGAGAAGAAACTCAGTGATGTCAGCTATGTCATCGCCACACCAGATCGTAGAAAGAGCAAGCAACTATGTCACATCAACATGCTAAAGTTATATCACAGGCGGGACGAAAATAATCCAGTCTGCACTGTAGCTGTTCCACCAGAGTCTGCAAGTGAAGCTCTCCCATGCAGTATGAGCCTGAGTGATAGTTTGGGGAAGAATCCTGATATCATGAATGATCTCCAGACTAAGCTTTCTCATCTACCTCCCAAGGAAAGGCAGGAGTTTTCGGCATTACTGCAGGAGTACCCGCAAGTGTTCCGTGCCACTCCAGGAAGAACCACTGTGTTGATGCATGATGTCGATGTTGGAGACGCAAAGCCAATTAAATTGCCTCCTTACCGTGTGAACCCAGTGAAAGTTCCTCTCATCCAGAAGGAGCTTGGCTACCTGTTGGACCACAAGATGATTGAGCCCTGTCAGAGCGAGTGGAGTTCTCCTGTCACTCTGGTCCCTAAGCCAGGTGGGTCACAGCGGCTTTGCATCGACTACAGACGTGTTAATCAGATAACCAAAACAGACACTTACCCTCTCCCTCGCGTGGAAGATTGCATAGACAAGATCGGAAAGGCTAGGTACATAAGTAAGTTTGATTTGTTAAAGGGATACTGGCAAGTACCTATGACTGAATGTGCTAGGGAGATCTCATTTTTTGTAACATTAGGAAAGACCTTTGCATGGTCTGTAATGCCATATACTGTACAGATTGTTTTAGAGTAATAAGAAATTTCCTTTGTAAATTTCTTTTTCTTTGTGGGGAGGTGTTACATAGCCTATGATTTCATCATCCTTTATGTAATTTTAACGCACAGTATGCTGCATGTTTGATCACGAGCGTGTTCTGCCTCAGTTCCCCCCTTCTACCGTTATAGTAGAGTAAGTCGACATCTCTGTTATACTTTGCGGGATTGTCATCTCTTTGTCCCCATGGCTTCATTTGCGCGTCCTTATTACAAGTTGTATCAGGCTCTCCTAGCCCCTATATAATGAGCTCAGTCTCTGCATCATTGCCACTTAGATCTGCTCCTCACTTTGTTCACATCTCTGTCCTCCCCTGTACAGATATTATTATTGTGAGTGCTCAAGAAATCTCCAACCATCTAGCAGCTGTGTGTAATTTGAGTATAACTGTTGTTGCATTTTTTCTTGTACTGTATAGCATAAGTTTAATTTGTAGGCCTAGTGAAGTTTTTGTAATTCATGTATGGATCTTTATGTCAGTCATTTTTGATAATAGTTTGTATCTGTAATAATTTATCTGGCATTCACTGAGTATTATCTGGTATCTCATTTTATCAGGGCTGACTTAGATAAATTTACTCTTGCTAGTTTCGTGTTAATAGAGGCTGTTGCAGTTAACCATATATTTAACCTGTTTATTTTGCCATTACATTATCCTTATGAGTCCTGAATGTTTTATTGTTAGTTTGTGCATTAAACTTTAACTTGTAATTTTACCTAACTCTTTTGTTTTGAACCTGGAACTTTACGGGACAGTAGTGGTTTTTAGCATTCTCACTTAAAGTGTACGTTATCTTTCTCTGTTCCGTAACAATATATATATATATATATATATCATATTGTAGACATATCTCTCTTACTAAAAAGTTTCTAGGTCATTTAAGTATATTTTTGCGGATACGAGACAATTTCATTCACCTTGTACAGAGAAGTTTGGAAATTACGTACTTAGACACAAAAAATCGTGAAATGTCCATCAGAGCAAAATAAAGCAAAACTTTAGTACATCACATTTTTAGTGTACCATTGATCAGAACATTAATTCATTTCGCAGGTTGTCTTCCTCTTGAACCACCTTCAAGGCCTCTTTTTCCATCCTCATCTTGGGCTGTGGATGCGGTGTGTTGTTGTCAATAGTCGAGCACTTTGCTGTTTGGCTCTGGACGCCATCGATACAGGAATGAATATCAGTACCAGCAATAATTTGATTAATCAGGGATACTTGAAGTGAAGTAGTGTTGTGGTGTGGATGTGGATGTGATAGGAAGCATTAGGAGAAACACATTAATGTGGTTTGGCCATGTGGAGAGGATGGAGAGTAAGAGACTGACGAGGAGAGTGTATGTGAGTGAGGAGGAGGAGGAGAAAGGGAACGGGAGGCCAAGGATGAGCTGGAGAGATGGAGTGGAGAGGTAAATGAGAGAGGGGGATGTGAGCTGGGAGCAGGGCAGTGAAATGGCGGGGGACAGAGCCACATGGAGGCGATTTGTTTGTGGCAACGCCTTATGGGATTAAGGCTTTTGGCAATAGATAATTAGATACACGAATACGTGACAACGCCCACGATTTTTTAATCACCGTCAATGTCTTCTAGCGAAATGCCATCTACTTAAAAATTGTCATAAATTAACGCAAAAATCACCAGCACTTTAGAATAATCATAAACCCAAAGGAGAATTGCCACTGATTAAGAAGCATGAACAATACCCCCTCGATAATCTCTATTACCTTTAAATTGCCCAAACCACCTACTTTTAAAATGACATTAGCACAACCACCAACATAACTCGATAATTACCAATCACTTGAGAATGTCGCTCCTTTTATTTCCTAACCACAAACACCCTTTCAAAAATCTCTACCAATTTAAGTTCACCACATACACCCAATGAAAAACGGTCAAAAACATCATTAAGATTCGTCACCAGCCCTCGCCCTTGAAGCAACACAACTCCAGGATCACCGCTACCTTCCACTTGCAACCACTTTAGAATTTCCACCAATAACCGCAGAAAATTTTCTGCTACTGAAGAATCGTCACCAACTTCCACTCGTGAATCACCTTAAACTCCCAGTCAAGAATAACTGCAAAAACTTACTAGAGAATCACCACTAAACAGAATCACCATGGACACCAAACTCTGACCAGAGTCTGACCAAACAGCTTTCTGCACTCTTTACTGGGAATCTTGATGAGAGTAATAAAGTACCGTACAAGTGTTCAATAAGACAACTGGAAAGGTTCAGAGAACGCATACCTCCGCCAACGCCATTGCCATTAAAAAGGATCCGGATCCGTGGATCTTGGATCCGGATCCGGATCCGGATCCACCCTCAAATTTAATAATGTCTTCCTTGACCCATGGCCCACGCTTCCACAAAATTCCATAAAAATTCGTTCATAACTTTTTGAGTAATCCCGGATGCGGGTCCGTGGATCCAGATCCGCCCCCAAATTTAGTCAATTATTTCTTGGTCCATGACACATCTTTGCACAAAATTTTATAAAAGTTCATCAAGAACTTTTGGAAATATTGTGAGGGAAACTCCGTATCCAGATCCTGCTCAAAATTTAAGCACTTCTTCATTGGTCCATGGCCCATCCTTCCACAAGATTTTATCAAAATCTGTTAATAACTTCTTGAGTAAACTTGCTAACAGACAGACAAACAGACAGATAGACCAACATTGGGTAAAACATAACCTCCTTGGCGGAGATAAATATATGATATGAAATGTGCTACCTATAATAAAGAAAATCTTAAATAAAATTTTTAAATACCATATACTTTATTTATAGTAATTTTAATCGTGTAAGAATCTGGCACTTCACCAGAAATATTATCAGAGTTTGTATTGGAAATTAATATCTAGTAGGCATTCACACACGGCAATTCAAATTATAATTTAAGATAACTTACATAGGGTGTCAGAGAAAAACTGTAAAGACTTGCGGCATTTTACTTTAGACAGTTCGAGTTGGGAAAACAACGTACACATTCTGACGCTTAAAAATAACACTAGGGGTAATAAGGTATGATAAGAACGTAGTCAGATAAACAAAATGCAGTCAACAAAGAATCAAAGAACCTATACTCGGTTTAGGTATACTGCCGTGATTGTTTAAAACAATTGGAAAATACTTCCGAGAAGATAACTTTGTTCAGTAATAATACAACGGACACAGTCTGTTATTAATAGGTAATTTTTTAACTAATTTTATTAAGATAATATACCTTTCAATATTTATGTTTGCTCTTCCCATATCATTTTAATCGTGTTAGATCTCATTATATATATATATATATATATATATATATATATATATATATATATATATATATATATATATATATTGTTACGGAACAGAGAAAGATAATGTACACTATAAGTGAGAATACTAAAAATCACTACTGTCCCGTAAAGTTCTAGGTTTAAAACAAAAGAGTTAGGTAAAATTACAAGTTAATGTTTAATGTTCAAACTGACAACAAAAACATTCAGGACTCATAAGGATAATGTAATGGCAAAAAACAGGTTAAATATATGGTTAACTGCAATAGCCTCTATTAACACAAAATTAGCAAGAGTAAATTTATCTAAGTCAGCCCTGATAAAATAAAAATACCAGATAATACTCAGTGAATGCAAGATATATTATTACATATACAAAATATTATTAATGATGGCTGACAATAAGAACCTTACATGAATTACAAAAACCTCACTAGGCCTACGAATCAACCTTATACTACACAGTACAAGAAAAAATGCAATAACAGTTATACTCAAATTACACAGCTGCTAGATGGTTGGAGACTTCCTGGGCACTCACAATAATAACAACAATACAGGGGAGGACAGAGATGTGAGCAAAATGTGGAGTAGATCTAAGTGGCAATTAATGTAGAGACTGAGCTCATTATATAGGGGCCGGCAGAGCTTGATACAACTTGTAAGAAGGACGCGCAAATGAAGCCATAGGGGACAAAGAGTTGAAACTCCTGCTCTGACAACAGAAAGAACGACTTACTTTACTGTAAGGGTAGAAGGGGGGAGTGAGGTAGAGCACGCTCGTGATCAAACATGCAGCATACTGTACGTTAGAATTACACAAAAGATGATGAAATCATAGGCTATGTAACACCTCCCCACAAAGAAAAAGAAATTTACAAAGGAAATTTCTTATTACTCTAAAACAATCTGTCTAAAGTCTAGATAAGCAATCTGCAATAACATTTTCTTTCCCCTTGACATGTTGTATGTCTAATGAATACTCCTGAAGAAGTAGACTCCATCTTGTCAATCTCTGATTTTTATCTTTAAACTTACTAAGGAATTTCAGTGGGTTATGATCGGTATAAATGACTATGGGGTCAAAACCAGAACACAAATAAAATGAAAAATGCTGTAAACCCAAAATCAAGGCCAAAAGCTCTTTCTCAATAGTTGAGTAGTTCTTTTGAGGTGGAGTGAACTTCTTACTGTAATAAGATACAGGGTGTTCAATACCCTGAACATCCTCTTGCAGCAAAACAGCCCCAGCTCCTGTATCACTTGCATCAACAGCCATCTTAAAAGGCTTAGCAAAATTTGGAGTAGCGAGCACTGGCTGACCTAATAGAATAGCTTTAAGTTTGTTTAAAGAGGATTCACAGTTATCAGTCCAAACAAATTTAACTCCCTTTTTCAGTAGGTCTGTAAGTGGTGATACAGGAATTGAAAAGTTAAGAACAAATCTCCGGTAATAACCTACCATTCCCAAAAATCTTTGTAGCTCTTTCCTACTTTTAGGTCTGGGAAGATCACTTATAACCTGAACCTTAGCTGCTGGTGCTGCAACATGTCCATCACCAATTACATACCCAAGGTACTGAACTTTATCTTGATCAAACTCACACTTTGATAAATTAGCTACAAGATTAGCCTGAACCAAACGCTCAAGAAATTTACTGACATGGCATAGGTGATCTTTCCAGTTGTCACTAAAGATTAATACATCATCAATATAAACAACACACCCTGCCAAACCCTCTGTTACAACATTCATGAGCTTCTGAAATGTGGCTGGTGCATTCTTCATACCATATGGCATTACAGAACATGCAAAAGACTTTCCTAGTGTCACAAAACATGAGATCTCCCTAGCACATTCAGTCATAAGTACTTGCCAGTATCCCTTTAACAAATCAAACTTACTTATGTACCTAGCCTTTCCGATCTTGTCTACAGTATGCAATCTTCCACGCGAGGGAGAGGGTAAGTGTCTGTTTTGGTTATCTGATTAACACGTCTGTAGTCAATGCAAAGCCGCTGTGACCCACCTGGCTTAGGGACTAGAGTGATGGGAGAACTCCACTCGCTCTGACAGGGCTCAATCATCTTCTGGTCCAACAGGTAGCCAAGCTCCTTCTCGATGAGAGGAACTTTCACTGGGTTCACACGGTAAGGAGGCAGTTTAATTGGCTTTGCGTCTCCAACATCGACATCATGCATCAACACAGTGGTTCTTCCTGGAGTGGCACGGAACACTTGCGGGTACTCCTGCAGTAATGCCGAAAACTCCTGCCTTTCCTCGGGAGGTAGATGAGAAAGCTTAGTCTGGAGATCATTCATGATATCAGGATTCTTCCCCAAACTATCACTCAGGCTCTTGCTGCATGGGAGAACTTCACTTGCAGACTCGGGCGGAACAGCTACATTGAGGACTGGGTTATTTTCGTCCCGCCTGTGATATAACTTTAGCATGTTGATGTGACAAAGTTGCTTGTTCTTTCTACGATCTGGTGTGGCGGTGACATAGTTGACATCACTGAGTTTCTTCTCCATGAAATAAGGACCACTAAACTTGGCTTGAAGAGGTTGCCCATGCACCGGTAGCAGAATCAAAACCTGATCTCCTGGCTGAAAGTGGCGTAACCTGGACTTCTTACCATACCAAGTCTTCATCTTCTCCTGAGCAGCTCCTAAATTCTCTCTTGCCAGCTGTAAAGCAATGGACAGCCGTTCTTTGAACTTCATCACATACTCCAGCAGGTTGACGTCATCTTCCTCCGACAGCCAGCATTCCTTGAGTAGCTTAAGGGGTCCTCTTACTTCATGGCCAAACAGTAGTTCAAAAGGTGAGAAGCCCAGTGATTCATTTGGAGATTCTCTTGCGGCAAACACAACGAATGGAAGACCTTTATCCCAGTCTTTCTGATGTTCCAAACAGTATTTCTTGAGCATTGATTTGAGTGTTTGATGATATCTCTCCAACACTCCTTGGGTCTGGGGATGGTAAGCTGAAGACGTGATCTGGGTGATGCCCAACTCTTTCAGAGACTGCTTGAAAACATTTGACATGAAATTACTTCCCCGGTCTGACTGTACCTCCTTGGGCAGACCAAACTTTGTGAAGAACCCTAGCATTACCTTAACCACG
Organism: Coenobita brevimanus; assembly: GCF_032717465.1. Classification (NCBI taxonomy): domain Eukaryota; kingdom Metazoa; phylum Arthropoda; class Malacostraca; order Decapoda; family Coenobitidae; genus Coenobita; species Coenobita brevimanus. The sequence goes on from NC_137009.1 coordinate 34,230,446, forward strand.
TTCTTTGCTGAGATATTTCTAAGTGGAATGGCTTCAGGATAACGAGTAGCCATATCAATCAGGGTCAACACATAAGAAAATCCTGAAGAAGTCTTAGGAAGAGGGCCCACAATATCCACCAACACACGGGTGAATGGCGCCTCAAAAGGAGGAATGGGAACTAGAGGTGCAACCTTTTCGGTCTCATTACACTTCCCCACAACTTGACAGGTGTGACAAGACTTACAATACCAGGAAACATCTCTGAAGATATCTGGCCAGTAGAAGTGTTTCAAAATGCGTGCCACAGTCTTCCTCACTCCAAGGTGTCCTGCCAAACTGGAATCATGAGCCACTCTAATGATATCCTGCCTACAAACACGAGGGATGACAAGTTGATGTACAACCTCCCATTCACAGTCGGCTGATGCTGTTGGGGGTCTCCACTTCCTCATAAGTACTCCTGACTTTATATAATAACAAGTAGAAGCACCAGCTGACTCTTCCTCACTGCAAGCAGAGTTAGCTAGACCTTTCAACTCAGGGTCAGCTACCTACAACTCAACCAACTCTTGATGAGACAAATTATCAACACTACGGGGTACTGCCTCATCTGGTGAGTGGTCCAAATTAGCAAGAAAAGTGTCAGCTAGGATAACATCATCATCATCATTATCCTCTAAGTCACCAGTAACTTTAGACTTAGCCCCAGTGACAGCACATGCAGGGAACACATCAGGGACATCACAATCCTGGGCCGCAGCCACTGGCTCACTAGACAACTGAGGAGCTGGACACACTTGACTTCCACCAATATCATTTCCAAGTAAGAAAGTTACACCTGACATTGGGAGTGTCTCAACCAACCCAACCATAACGGAACCATTAACAAAACCAGACTCTAGATTCACTCTGCACAGAGAGACAGAGAAGTAATTATTCCCTACACCTTGTAAGATTACAGTTTCATCAGAGGAATTAACATTAGAGCCTAGAACACTGGTCAGCATAAGGGATTGGCAAGCACCTGTATCACGATATATTTTAACTGATTTCCTGTCATTACTGTCCAGAGGACTGACAAAACCATCAGACAGGAAATTAGCACATAAACTCTCGAGAATGTCACCCACGTTACTGCTCAAAAGAGGAGCTTCATCATGAGGATTTAATTTACCCCTCAAAGCAGGTTCAGTTAACTCAGTTAAAGAATTCTGGGAACTCTCAAGGGTGGACACTAGACCAATTGACTGAATATTAAAAGACTCCTTTTTGTTCACATTACGCTGTCTCCTGAAACATTTGTCCTTAGTATGACCAAGCTTACTACAATAAGTACATTTACTTTTCTGAAATCTAGAGGTGAAGCTGGTATATACTTCCTGAGAAACTGTCACGAATCAATTCGCGACATTTCCTTTTTGTGAGAAGCCACGAACTAATAGTGGAAAACTCACTGTGTATCGCTCAGTTAACCGTTTCTCTCTCCATTTCGGGGTATACTTTTCAAATAATTCGTCACCGTTTTCAAAAAGTGACCGATTTAATGCATGTCACTAAGTGCGCTACTGAGCGATACAATTATTTCTTTATCGTTTGCCTCTGCTTCCCTCAACCGTTAGCCACGCCTTGCGTCCTGCCCATTCAATGTATTTGAATTCAGTCTTGTGTTTGCTGTGACGGAGAAAGGGTCTGTGCTCAGAAGTGGAGAGGTCAGCTAGCACCCCAAGCTCCATTAGTACAGTTAATCCCGGTACTCCCACCTTAGTGGTGATACATAGTATTCATCGACTGGTATTTCTTTTGTGTATTTTGTAGTTTTAAGAGCTTAGTTAAGGTGTTTTTCCCTAGGCGTAAGTATTTAGCTTTTGTGAGAGTGAGTGAGTGCGTCTCATTGATTTGATTTGAAATGTAATGTTAAATTTATTTTTGTGATTAATAAATTTAACAGTTCTATTTCTTGAGCTTAATGTAGAGTAAAAATCTTGTTTCATTTCTCCATAATTAAGCTTATTTCCCATATAGCTCCTAGCTTGCATAAACGTTTTACTATTCATAACTGGTACTTAGACCAGTCTTGTATTAACTTAAAATCCGTTGTGCCAGGAGTTAATGCATCAGCAAGAACCTGATGTTATTATTATTAGTATTAGTTATTTATTGTCAGGGGTGATGTAACTTTCTCCAGAGGCTAACAGTACAGTAATTCAGCAATTGTGAGTAATTAGTCTCTGCTGTGTACTGTTGAGAAAGTTTATAAATTCTCGTTCTCAGAGAATCGTGCTAAGCCAACGTAAGGTAATCGTCGCTTGATGTAGCAAGACAACCATTGTCTCTGCTCTTCAATATTATTGAATATTATTATCAATTTAAATAATATTTAACCATTTATTTTTAAAAACACAGTGATATTTTAAAAACCCCGTGACAATTGGCGACCTCGCCAGGATATTAACTCCTAGCTCTAAAGCTATTCACGAGATAGTGCTCACTCATTCATATTTAGGTATTTATCATTAAAGTTTATAGGCACAAGCTTACTGGTGTTTACCCTTGATTTAGCAAGTGAATTTTGCTTTATTAATCAATAGAATACTTAACTCTAGTTTAATTTTGGTAACGCCAGACAATTTTATTCGCTTCTGGGAAGTCGCCGTACCATTGTGTTTATTATTGAGTCTTCCCAGTCATTTACATTTTTGATTTATTCTTTGCCAGTTAACTGGATAAGACTGGTCACCACTAGCTTGTGTCTGTACTCTTTACTTTTGTTTATTAGTATTCGTCGCTAAGCAGTCAGTACTCAATTTCGGTTTGCTTAATAAATTAGCGAAATGGCTACTGCTGTATTTTTACAGGAAGCCAAAGATATGGGTCTTGCGGACCCAACTGAAATTAAACAATACATACTCTCACGGTTCAATTACGAGCAAGAACGTGAGAAAGATGCTCGTGAAGAGCGTAGAATTCAGCGCGAATACGAGCGAGAACAGCGTGAACACGAGCAAAAACAGCGCGAACTCGACTTGGAACACGAGCGAGAACAGCGTGAACACGAGCAAAAACAGCGCGAACTCGACTTGGAACACAAGCGAGAACAGCGTGAGGAACGAGAGAAAGAACGAGAACATGAACTTGAAGTGCTGAAGCTCAAGCGAGATTCCTTGGCTTCAGACACGTCTGGTGCAGTTGGTCCAAGCTTCACGAGCGTTCTTCCTGCACATGTCCTGGCGACCCCACGCATCAAGCTTCCTTCATACAAGGAAAGCGAGCGAATCGAGCCGTACATAGCTCGTTTTGAGGACATGGCAGACATGTATCAACTGGATGAGGCAGCTAAGCGGATCCAATTTCTTAGTTTATTTGAGGGCCCTGCCCTCGATATTCTCCACAGAATTCGTGGAGACAATCTCACATATGAGATGATGAAAGCTGCACTCATTAAGGCGTATGGTCTCACAGTAGACGACGCCAAAGTTCAGTTCATGCGAGCTCGTCTCCAAGACAAGGAGACAGCTGTTCAGTTCCTTGATCGTCTCACAGCTTACTTAAATGAGTGGATGGAGAAAGATGAAACTCCTTCCACGCGTGAGGGGATAATTGACCTTATGCTGCGTACACAGCTAGAGAGGTCGTGGCCTGCTGAGCTCATAGCACAGCTTAAGATCTGCCAGGTGAAAGATGCCAGCCAAATGGCAGAGAAGGCTGACGCATTCTTTACTGCATACGGGTATCAAGCTCGTAAGCAAAACACCTGGAGCAGAAAAGATACTGCCAAGTCTGGGAAGCCGTCTCAGACTGAATCCCAGCACCAAGGCCGTTCTCAGAGTAATGGTCAAGGTCCAAGCAAACCACAGAAGGACCAGGGGCAAAATACACAGCAGCCTGCTTGGAAGAGGTACAAAAAGTACCCTAACCAGCAGCAGTATCAGCCACGCAACCGACCGACGGGACAAAGTTTTTCACCACCAACTCAAAAGAGGCAGGAAGCGAATGCAGCCTTCATTCCTCAGCAGCAGCCTGGTGGTCACATCCCTACCAGTGTGGGTACTTCCCCATAGTTCACTAGTCCCACAGTGACAGTGAACCCCCCTCCACAGATGGCCAATGTTCCATCTTCCCAATATAACCCTCAAGGCACAATGTTTGCCACATCAATTCAGCAGCCTCATGAGTGGCTAGCTGCTTCCTCCACAGGCTCTCCCACAGGTGACAGTACCTTCCTTGTTCAGCCAGGGTTTGTGGGAGGCATTCCTGTGAAGGTCCTGAGAGACAATGGTTCCTCAGGTTGCTCTGTTAAGCAGAGTCTAGTTCGGCCTGAGCAGTATACAGGTCGACAGATCCATGTAAGCCTTATTGATGGATCAGTGAGATTGTTCCCTGAGGCATGTATCCAGGTGGCATCTCCATTTTATACTGGTACGACACTTGCAGTTGTCATGCCAGAGCCTCTATTTGACTTAATAGTAGGCAATATTAATGGAGTCAAGGATAGTTGCTCCGATGGCGCTACTCAGACTTCGGCTGCTGCGGTGACACGAGCCATGACTGAGGCTCCAGACTGTGTCACCCCAGTGATCATTGAATTGCCGCAAGATCTGATGTGCAGTCAACTTGTTGTACAAGAACAACATTCTGACCCGACACTTGCTGCCGTGCGGAATAAACAAAAGGGTCGAGTGATTAAGTATTCACGGGAGGTCGAGCCAAGTTCCTTCGCAAACAAGGACGGCTCTACCGTGAGTCACGAACACCCGAGGGGCGAGGTTCGACTGCAGTTTGTCGTTCCCGCCAAGTACCGTCTAGCAGTGTTACAATGGGGTCATTGTCCAGCCTCAGGAGGTCACCTGGGCAAAGGAAGACCCAGGGCCGTATCCGAGCTGACTTTTTCTGGCCAGGGATGGGACGAGACATAGACAGTTTTGTCCGTTCCTGCAGTGTGTGCCAAAGTATCACCACTGATCAGGGACATGTCCTTCCTGTGCCGTTCATAACCACACCTGTAATCTCTGAGTCAGTTGAGAGACAGGGTAGTGGTGAAGTGCGTGCAGACCTGATGTCTCGCCCATTGGCCCCACAGGACACAGTATGTCCAGGGCCTGTACATGCATATTATGTACCTTAAGTTAAGGGGAAAGTTGAGAGGCGACTTGAGGCTATGGAAGACCCAAGTTTGCATAAGGATTCTCAGCTTCCCGGTACTAATATATGTACCGTAAGTTAAGGGGGAAGTTGAGAGGCGACTTGAGGCTATGGAAGACCCAAGTTTGCATAAGGATTCTCAGCTTCCCGGTACTAATAGAAGTACTGTAGGTTAAGGGGAAGTTCGAGAGAGAACTCCGCAGTGGCGACTTGAGGCTATGGAAGACCCAAGTTTGCACAAGGATTCTCAGCTTTCCGGTACTAATAGAAGTACTGTAGGTTAAGGGGGAAGTTCGAGAGAGAACTCCGCAGAGGCGACTTGAGGCTATGGAAGACCCAAGTTTGCACAAGGATTCCCAGCTTCCCGATACTAATATAAGTATTGTAGGTTAAGGGGGAAGTTCGAGAGAGAACTCCGCAGAGGTGACTTGAGGCTATGGAAGACCCAAGTTTGCACAAGGATTCTCAGCTTCCCGGTACTAATATAAGAATTGTATTGTAGGTTAAGGGGGAAGTTCGAGAGAGAACTCTGCAGAGGCGACTTGAGGCTATGGAAGACCCAAGTTTGCACAAGGATTCTCAGCTCCCCGATACTAATATAAGTACTGTAGGTTAAGGGGGAAGTGAGAACTCTGCAGAGGCGACTTGAGGTTATGGAAGACCCAAGTTTGCACAAGGATTCTCAGCTTCCCGATATTAATATAAGTACTGTAGGTTAAGGCACAGGTTGAGGACCCGTGTGCGGTTCGAGGCTATGGAAGACCCGAGTTTGCACAGGGATTCTCAACTTGCCGACCATAATCGTGTGCTATAATTAATGGCGACCTCGAGTGTACTTTTCATAGCATGTACTGACTGCTAGCCAGAGAGAGTAATTGTAACATAATAAGAATTTTGTCTCATTGACACTTTTGATGCTCCACCTTAATTGGTTTTGCAGGTTCAGCAATGGGTGTAGCAGTTTTGCTGTGCGGGCCAGCTGATCGTCTGCCGCACGCTGCCGCCTCTTCTCCTCTGCCTTCGTCGTCGCCATATTATTTACTGTGTCATTTTACACGTAGGTACAGTTACACTACAACTGTCACACCTACACCGTGTATTACATACACCACGCTACACAACAATTAGTTGTCAGTGTAAATGTAGCGAATTTTTCGCTCAGTTTGACCTGAGTACAGGATTTTCACCGTCGATCACGGAGTTTTTCCCTCAAGCTTGCTTCTATTAACGTAAATACGAGGTTTTTTCGCTCACTGACGACTGCGACTTTCTCCTGTAGCAGGATAGCACACACACCACAGTGTGAATCTTGTGTGACTGAGTTAGGATTTATATGTATGTATATTGAAATCTTTCTTCTGAAGGAAGAAAGATTTAATTTTCATGGGGCGTAATGTCACGAATCAATTCGCGACATTTCCTTTTTGTGAGAAGCCACGAACTAATAGTGGAAAACTCACTGTGTATCGCTCAGTTAACCGTTTCTCTCTCCATTTCGGGGTATACTTTTCAAATAATTCGTCACCGTTTTCAAAAAGTGACCGATTTAATGCACGTCACTAAGTGCGCTACTGAGCGATACAATTATTTCTTTATCGTTTGCCTCTGCTTCCCTCAACCGTTAGCCACGCCTTGCGTCCTGCCCATTCAATGTATTTGAATTCAGTCTTGTGTTTGCTGTGACGGAGAAAGGGTCTGTGCTCAGAAGTGGAGAGGTCAGCTAGCACCCCAAGCTCCATTAGTACAGTTAATCCCGGTACTCCCACCTTAGTGGTGATACATAGTATTCATCGACTGGTATTTCTTTTGTGTATTTTGTAGTTTTAAGAGCTTAGTTAAGGTGTTTTTCCTAGGCGTAAGTATTTAGCTTTTGTGCGAGTGAGTGAGTGCGTCTCATTGATTTGATTTGAAATGTAATGTTAAATTTATTTTTGTGATTAATAAATTTAACAGTTCTATTTCTTGAGCTTAATGTAGAGTAAAAATCTTGTTTCATTTCTCCATAATTAAGCTTATTTCCCATATAGCTCCTAGCTTGCATAAACGTTTTACTATTCATAACTGGTACTTAGACCAGTCTTGTATTAACTTAAAATCCGTTATGCCAGGAGTTAATGCATCAGCAAGAACCTGATGTTATTATTATTAGTATTAGTTATTTATTGTCAGGGGTGATGTAACTTTCTCCAGAGGCTAACAGTACAGTAATTCAGCAATTGTGAGTAATTAGTCTCTGCTGTGTACTGTTGAGAAAGTTTATAAATTCTCGTTCTCAGAGAATCGTGCTAAGCCAACGTACGGTAATCGTCGCTTGATGTAGCAAGACAACCATTGTCTCTGCTCTTCAATATTATTGAATATTATTATCAATTTAAATAATATTTAACCATTTATTTTTAAAAACACAGTGATATTTTAAAAACCCCGTGACAGAAACATCATCTTTATTCTCTTTCCTGTTACCTGTACTCTGAGTAGAGGCAACGTACTTACACTCAGCTTTCCTTTTTCTCTAGAATATCTCTTGTGAGTGAGAACATATTCATCAGCTAAGACTGCAGCATCAGACAAATTATCTATTTTTTTCTCATCAAGATATAGGCTTACATCTTTATTAATACACCTCTTGAAGTCCTCCAGCAAAATCATCTGCTTAAATTTGTCAAAATCAGAATTCACATTCTTAGAATTTAGCCACTGCTCTAACAGATCTTCTTTGATTTTTGCATACTCAAAATGGGATTGCTTATCTTGTTTATAAGTTGTACTAAATTTTACTCCATAGGCTTCAGGAACAAGCTCATAGGCCTTAAGAATCAAGCTCTTAACTACATCATAATTATCAGATTGATCCTGAGGCAAAGATGCATAAGTTACTTGAGCTTTACCGGTGAGAACAGTTTGAAGGAGTACTGGCCAATACCTTTTGGGCCAATTAAAACCTGTACCTACCCTCTCAAACAACTGAAAATACTTAGTTAAATCAGATTCATTAAAAGGAGGGACAAGTTTAACATTTTTAGCCACATCAAAATCATCAGAGCTAGATGATCCAGTTCCACCTTGTTTCATGCGATACTCATGGTCTGCCTGAATCCTAGCAAGTTCAACTTGTGCCTGAAACTCAGCCTCCTGAATACGAGCCTGAGACTCCGCCTCCTTAGGCTGAGACTCAGCCTCCTTAGCACGAGCCTGAAATTTAGCTTCCTTGACACGAGCCTCCTGCAGAGCTAGCTGTAACTTAGCTATTTCAATCTGCGTTTGCTCATTTGGAGGAGTTACATTAAACAAGCTTTTATTAATCATGGCAACAATTTGATCTTTAGAATGATGAGAGTGAACTGCAATTCCCAATTGTTGAGCAACAAGCTTAAGTTCATTCTTTGTTCTGTTTTCTACATCACACACTGTTTGCACATTTGACAAAAAATCTTTGGCTTCATCAAGCGTAGTAATAGTAGACATCATGAATAAATCACAGTCACAAAATATCAAGCAATATCCTTATAATAATATCCTGAATATCCTGATAAGAGGTCGCCAAATTAATGTTACGGAACAGAGAAAGATAATGTACACTTAAGTGAGAATACTAAAAATCACTACTGTCCCGTAAAGTTCCAGGTTCAAAACAAAAGAGTTAGGTAAAATTACAAGTTAAAGTTTAATGCTCAAACTAACAACAAAAACATTCAGGACTCATAAGGATAATGTAATGGCAAAAAACAGGTTAAATATATGGTTAACTGCAATAGCCTCTATTAACAGAAAATTAGCAAGAGTAAATTTATGTAAGTCAGCCCTGATAAAATGAAAATACCAGATAATACTCAGTGAATGCAAGATATATTATTACAGATACAAAATATTGTTAATGATGGCTGACAATAAGAACCTTACATGAATTACAAAAACCTCACTAGGCTTACGAATCAACCTTATGCTACACAGTACAAGGAAAAATGCAATAACAGTTATACTCAAACTACACAGCTGCTAGATGGTTGGAGACTTCCTGAGCACTCACAATAATAACAACTGTACAGGGGAGGACAGAGATGTGAGCAAAATGAGGAGTAGATCTAAGTGGCAATTAATGTAGAGACTGAGCTCATTATATAGGGGCCGGCAGAGCTTGATATAACTTGTAAGAAGGACACGCAAATGAAGCCATAGGGGACAAAGAGTTGAAACTCCTGCTCTGAACAACAGAAAGAACGACTTACTTTACTATAAGGGTAGAAGGGGGGAGTGAGGTAGAACACGCTCGTGATCAAACATGCAGCATACTGTACGTTAGAATTACACAAAAGATGATGAAATCATAGGCTATGTAACAATATATATATATATATATATATATATATATCTCCCACTGGATCCCAGGGGTGCTGGGCAAGACATTGCACTGGGAGGCCCACCAAGCATACCGCCCTCCGCTTATCGACTCATAGTCGCGAAGCTCATAGGTCCCTACCCGGGGTTTCCCTACTTTATAAGGACTTTAAAAATCCCACTTCTGTCCAATACGCTGGACACTGGGCTCCAATGGGATATATATATATATATATATATATATATATATATATATATATATATATGTATATCGCTCCGGTACTGCCTGTTCACCCTGCAAAGAAACGTCGTCCTTGGCACTTTGGAGCTCCAGACTGGGAGGCCCTCAGGCAGTACTTCTTTGATTTTCCATGGAATGATTATTGCTCCCATGGTCGGGAGCTCTCTGAGTGTGCCTTGTGCATCACGGAGGTTATTCTCTCGGGCATGGAAGCATACATTCCCTTTTCATATCCTTTGACTAATGTAAGAAAGCCTTGGTTTAATCACTCTTGTTCTAATGCTGTCCACAACAAGGAGAGGGCCTATAAAAGGTACCAGAGCCAACCCACCCCTGAATCACATCTAATTATTTATGTTTCTGCCCTGAATCGTGCTAAGTTTGTGCTTCACTCTGCTAATAATAATTTCATTCGTACTAAATGCTCTCAACTCACGAACTCCAGTTCTTCCCACTCCTTTTGGCACCTTGTCACAAACCTTTCTAACAACTTTATCTCATCGTCCTTCCCTCCTCTTTTCTATTCTGATGGCTCTGTAGCTATTTCTTCTACAGATAAAGCAGCTCTCTTTGCTCAGAATTTCTCCTCCAATTCCACCTTGGACGATTCCGGCGCTATTCCTCCATCATTTCCCCCCCTCAGACTTCCTCATGGCTGACATTAAAACTTCTTCAGCTGATGTATTTTCTGCCATCACTGGCCTGAATACTAACAAGACACATGGGAATGATGGAGTCCCTTCTATTGTCCTCAAGAACTGTGTTTCAGTACTTACACCCTGCATAGGTAAACTCTTTCGTCTTTGTTTGTCAACTTGTACCTTTCCTTCTTGCTGGAAGTTTGCTCTCATTCAGCCAGTCCCAAAGAAAGGTGACCATTCCCAACTCTCTAACTATCGTCCAGTTTATGTCTCAAAAGTTTTCGAGTCAATTCACAACCTTCTTTCTGATCGTCAGTGTGGGTTCTGTCAGAGACGCTCCACTGTCAATCTTCTCACCTACCTATCAGACTCCTGGGCATCCTCCTTTGGGAATTTTGGCGAAAGCTTTGTCATTGCACTTGACATTTCCAAGGCTTTCGATCGAGCCTGGCACAAATCTTTAATTTCCAAACTGCCCTCTTACGGTTTCTATCCTTCTATCTGTGCCTTAATCTCTAGCTTCCTTTCTGGTCGTTCTATAGTTGCTGTTGTAGACGGCCATCGTTCTTCTCCTGGATCTATGAACAGTGGTGTTCCTCAAGGCTCTGTCCTATCACCAAATCTCTTCCTTTTATTCATTAATGACCTTCTAAGCTGTACATCTAACCCTATACACTCGTACGCTGATGATTTCACCCTTCACCTTTCCATTCGGTTCTCACAACGTCCATCTCAGCAGTTATTTCAATGAACAAGGGATGAAGCTATGACACACCTAATGTCTGACTTGGCTTGTATCTCTGACCGAGGAAAAAATAACCTTGTTGTTTTTAATGCATCAAAAACTCAGTTTTTACACCTATCAACCCGACACAATCTTCCACAGGTATACCCACTAATGTTTAATAATATGCAGCTTAATCCTGCATCATCCTTGAACATGCTTGGGATTTCATTCACTCGGTTCTTATCTTGGAAAGATCATATTGCACCTCTTGTTAAATCTGCTTCCAAGGGATTAGGTGTGCTAAGCCGACTCTGTACCTTCTTTACCCCTGAACAATTGTTGACTTTATACACGGGTTTTATTCGCCGCTGTTTAGAGGAGAACTCTCATGTGTCAGGAGACTCCCCACATACAGCTCTTCTCAAAAGGGTGGAGTCAAAGGGTTTTCGTCTCATGTACTCTCCTCCTCTTACTGGCTCCCTTCAACCTCTGTCTTTTCGCCGCACTGTTGCATTTTTATCTTTTTTCTCTCGTTATTTCAATGGTCACTGCTCCTCTGAACTGTCTGCATGCATTACTCCACCTCTATGGCTTGCAACAAACTTTCATCCCTTTTCTGTCCAACTTTCTAATGCAAGAGTTAACCGTGACTCCCAGTCCTTCATTCATGCAACGGGTCGGCTCTGGAACTGTCTCCCTCTGTTATATTTCCTACTTCCTTCGGTCTCCTGTCTTTCAAATGCAGTGTGTCCGAGCATCTCAAAATGATTGGATCTTGAATTTGGCTCTCTTTTGTTTTTTTGTTTTTTTTCTTGGATGGAACAGTTTGCGGGCTCCTGGCTTTTGGTTCCTTCTTTCTTGCATAATTAAAATCTGTATAAATAAATACATATTTATATATATATATATATATATATATATATATATATATATATATATATATATATATATATATATACAGGATGAGCATAAAGACACTCTTTGATTTCATGTAGTTATAATATCAAAACTTATTGGAATATATTTATAAATACGGTGACCGCAGATACATTAACTCAAAAACTTTCTTTTCTCACCCGCAGAATTTCTGGTTGCCCCTCCCACCGCCAGAGAGCAGTGAACTCCAAGATGACGCTCACCCCACATCAACGCAGCTGGTGTGTGTTGAAATTTGGTAAAACAAACATTGTTGTGACCATGCGGCATGCTTTCAGACACAGATTTAATGTGGATCCGCCTACTAACAAATCCATTCTGAAGTGGTACAACAATTTCATTGAGAAAGGATGCATCTGTGATCAGAGAAAGGGATATTCAGGCCGACCATCGGTCTCGGAGCAAGTTGCTGATCGTGTCAGAGAAGCCTTCATGTGCAGCTCCAAAAGTCAACGTGCAGAGCTAGCCAACAGTTATGCGTCCCACAAAGCACGGTAAGCAAGATCTTAGGCAAACGCTTGTGGTTTCACCCTTACAAGCTGCAAGTGGTCCAAAAGTTACACCTGCAAGACAATGGAACACGACCTGAATTTTGCAGGAATCTCCAGGCATTAATTGGAAATGATGAGAACCTGCTGTCAAAGATGATTTTCAGTGATGAAATGACCTTCCACTTAAGTGGAAAGGTCAACAGGCAAACAATGTGAGGATATGGGGGAGTGAGAATCCGCATGCCACCCTGGAGGTTGAACATGACTCCCGAAAAATTAATGTGTTTTGTGCCGTATCAGAGCAGACTGTGTACAGCCCGTTTATCTTTGGGGGACAAACCATTACCGGCCAAAGTTACCTGGAAATGCTAACCAACTGGCTCATTCCAGAACTAGCTGCTCAGGGTGGTGACTACATTTTTCAGCAAGATGGCGCACAGCCACACTGGCTTCTCGCTGTCCACAAATTTCTCAACAAGCACCAGGCAAACAGATGGATTGGCTGCGCTGGACAAAATGACCAGGTGTTTTGCAACAGGTCCCCGAGATCACCGGACCTAACTGTTTGTGACTTTTTCCTTTGCAGGTACGTGAAGGACAGAGTTTATGTACCTCCACTACCCGCAACCCTGGATGATCTGCAGGAACGCATCACTGAAGCAGTACACTCTATCACACCGGATATGCTGCAGAGAGTCTGGACCAAGCTAGATTGTCACATCGATGTTTGCCGAGTAACGGGCGGGGCACACATCGAGGGTCTGTGATACCAACCGATACCACATGAAACTTTATGAGATCATGCAACTGTAGCCTCCAATGTGTAAGAATTTTCCAATAAGTTACATTCTATATCTGTTGGAAATCAAGAAGTGTTTTTGTGCTCACCCTGTATATATATATATATATATATATATATATATTTTTATATATATATATATATATATATATATATATATATATATATATATTATCATCATCATCATCATCAGCCATTTGAGTATCCACTGCAGGACCGGCCTATCCCTACCGAAGTGGGGACGATACAGCCAATGTATCTCTACCAAGTGACTTAGGCTGTCTATGGTCCTTTCACCGCAAGAAGTCCGTTCAGGGTGGGGCCCACCTGGTGAATCACCTCTAGCGATGCTGCCAAATCAACCGTAGTACATGACTCTCTCTCTCTTATTTCCCATTTATGTGCTATTTGAAATTGTTTTTTATATTCTGTACATAGTAAAGGAAGCTATATAGTACATTGAGTATCACTTTTTAGAATTATAACAACGATTTGAATGAATTCTATGACACGTGGCAGTGCTTTTTTCCCATGTTGCCACGCCGTAGAGTTGCCAATTTGACCACCAATTATCGGATTATCACTCCCTACCTACCCCCATCCCACCTGTTTCTCCCTCTCTCTCTCTCTCTCTCTCTCTCTCTCTCGTCAATATAACAGAAAGTTCTGATGACGAAGAAGATTATGATTAAAGATCAGAGAGAGGATTAGGCCTACAAGGGAAACCTCTTAAAAATAAAACGCGCCTTGACTCTTACCTCATAAGTGGTGTGGAAAAAGAATTGAAGATAAATAATAAATACAGAGAGAGAGAGAGAGAGAAACAGGTGTGATGGGGGTAGGTAGGGAGACAGAGTGATAATCCGATTATTGGTGGTCAAATTGGCAACGTCGCACTCGGGGGAATTCCAACTTCTGCCACACCCTGAACGGACTTCTTGCTGCGAAAGGACCATAGTAGAGATTGTATGTAGGGTGAGAAGTGTTTGTAAGTGTAATTGCTGTTTTGGAGTGGCTTTGGATGTGTGTGTAGTCTGTGAACCAAGTGTAATCGGCCCAAGCAAGCCGACTGGGTGCAAACATACTTTATAGTATGCGACACTGGTTCAACCACAGCACCCCTGATGTCCGCCAAAGTAGTACGTGGCCAGAAGAACGCTCCCAGGCGGGGCGCGAACCCTCGTTCTTCAGTGTACAAAAACGCACACTTTACCACTGTACCACAGAGGCTCCATCTATATATATATAGTTACTACATGACAGTATTGTGATACCAACTCTAACGTACGGAAGTGAAGCTTGGACATTGTTGGAAGGACACAAGTCAAGAGTGAGAGCAGTGGAAATGAGTTATTTAAGAGGACCCTGTGGAGTCACATGGAGAGACAGGCTGATGAATGAGGATATAAAGGAGCATTGTGGTGTAGATGTGGATGTGATAGGAAGCGTTATGAGGAACACACTGAGGTGGTTTGGCCATGTGGAGAGGATGGAGGGTGAAAGACTGACGAAGAGAGTGTATGTGAGTGAGGTGGAGGGGGGAAGAGGGAGGGGGAGGCCGAGGATGAGATGGAGGGATGGGGTGGAGAGGTATATGAGAGAGGGGGGTGTGATTTGGGAGCAGGGGAGTTAAATGGCGGGGGACAGGGCGACTTGGAGGCGATTTGTTTGTGGCCACCCCAAACGGGATTGAGGCGTCTGGCAATAGATAGATAGATAGATCTCTTGCTTGTGGAATGTAACTTTGCAGTGGTGAAAAGACCAGACATGATGGGTACAACTGTACTAGAGATAACTGCTAGCAGCACTCAAACTAAAAGCATTCTCCCAACTGAATCAGAAGCCGGCCAGGATGGGTATATTTGCAGTTTTTCTCACCTACATCTCTCAAGAGCCTTCTGAATCTGACCTTCCTCTGGAAAGGTGTCGCCCTTCGGGGGTAGGGACAACGAGGATGCAGAGGATGGCATAGCCACTTCATCTTCCACCTCTCCATCTGACGCTCTTCACCCAGAACCCTAGCTGGAAAAGGTAGGGGCCGGTCAGGAGTATGGACGAGTAGGGCACAGAGGAGGATGGAAAGACCAACTCGCCCCTCAGCTCTCCAGAGATCCCATGAGCCAAAACCTAAACTGCAAAAGGTGATGGTGGCCTTTTGAAAGTAAGGACAGGGTGAGTGTGGAGGAGGTCGGCTGGTCCAACTAATCACCCACATTGCCTGAAACCCTCTTAAGCTACAGCCCCAGCTAGAGATGTGGTGGCAGCCCTTTAGTGATGCAAATGAGCCTACTCGTGGAGTGATCCCTTATTAATGGGGAGTAGGCTTGAGTTCTGCTTCAGCTAAGTGGGGTCATAATGGAAGGGGTTATTAGATGCAGTCTGACTAAAAGCACTCCTCTCCTCCACCAGCCATTTGTGGGGAGGAGGAACAAGACAACCCAACTTGGTGCTGATCCCAAGTCCAGACAGATGGGGAGGTTGACAGATATGGGATACTGTAAAACTGGCGAACACTAAAATGCCAGATCAAACCAGCATAGCCCTGGAAGTAGCTTGGGCATACCGAATAATCGATACACAGGGGCCTCTTCTGACCCCTGTGGGAAGTGGGTAGACCATGGGTGGGCTTGGTTAAAGAAGCCATCCCAAATGAGGGTCGGAATGCTGCATGTGGGGATGATAAAACGAAGGGAATGGGAGGTGGTGGATTTGTTGGAGAGCAGAAAAGTTGGAGTGTTGTGTGTGCATGAAACAAGATGGAAAGGAAACAAACGAAGAGAGTTGGGAGGTGCATGGAAGTTGCTGTAAAGTGGAGCAGATGGAACGCGGGAGGAAAGGCGTGGGGATAGTGTAATCCAAGGAAGTTATGGATGAACTAGTGAGCATGAAGAGAAGTGATAGAGCCATGAGTGTCAGTCTAGGCCTGGATGGGATGGGGATAATGGATTACATCATAGATGCATATGCTTTCCAAGTTGGCTGTGAAGAGGAGGACATGGGAGCTTTTTAAGGGCAGATGAATCTAGAGTCGAGAGTGACACTGGAGGGAGAAAGGCGATTCTCGGTGGAGATCTGAATGGACACGTGAGAAGTAGTAGAAACAGGATCGGGAGGGTGCGTGGTGCTTGGGACGTGGGAGAGAGGAATGAGGAGGGGGAGAAAAGAGTAGATTTTGCATTGGCGTGTGATGTGGCGATTGCTGACACTTTTTTTTTTTTAAGATGCAAACTAGTTTTTCACCTACAGCAGTGGAGAAAGAATAAGTGATATAAGCTTTTTAATGTACAGCAAAACCCATCGAAAAAAAAGTTAAGTTTTGCAAGGTCATAAACTGGGAACTGTGAGATGAACTGTGGCATGAGAAGGAAACCAGAGCTTGGTATACAGGGCAAAGTGTTGGAGGTTGAAGGAGGAGGGTTTGAACAGACAATTCAGTGAGAAAGTTTGGATGAAGTTACACTGCTGCAAGGGGTGCAGGAGTGATGGGAGGAAAGCAGCCGTGTGATATTGAAAGTGGGAAGAGTGGGGAAAGAGGTTTTGTTCATGTCAAACTGAAGAAGAACTCCCTGGGGATAAGGAGATGTGGTGGTGGAAAGAGGAGCTGATAAGGGCTACAAATTATGTCAAGAAGCGGGATACATTGAGATGACAGGAAGATACAGAAACCTATAGAAGGGTAAATAAGGGAGTAATGAGAGCAGAGACAAGACCAAAGGTGCAAGCTTGGAGTGAGGCATATGAAACATTGGAAAGACCGGGGGTAGATGGAAAGATGTATAGAATAGCGAAAACTCTAGCTACGACAGCCAGGGATTTCGCTTATATAATGCAGATTAAGGATGAAAGAGTGATTTTATGCAACTCGGACAAGGTCACGGATAGATGGAAAGAATGCTTTGAAATGCTGCTGAATGAGGGTAGAGGGAAACCAGACGCGATTATTGCACTGAGGCAGATTCACTGAAGGAAGACAGAGGGGGTTTCATCTGATATTCATTGACTTGGAGAAGGCCTACGACAAGACTCCCATACCAGGAAGTCTTGAGATATACGAGGTAAATGGGGATGCTGGAGTAGCATGTGCAGATAATAAAGGTTATGTATGATGTGGTGAGAACCCAGGTTAGATGTAGTGTGGGACTGACAAACTTTTTTTTTTTTTTTTAATAGAATTTACTGAATATGATTATGGATGTGTTGGTTAGTGGGTAAGAGATCAATCCTCCTGGTGCATGCTCTTTGCTGATGACATCGTGCTATGCAGCATCAGAGGAGGAGATGGAAAGAATATTAGACGAATGGGGAAAGGATGTAGAAGATAAAGGAATGATGATAAATAGGAAGCAAATGGAATACCTGGAGTTGGACGAAGTTCAATATTGTTTTGCATGGACAGAGTGTGAAGAGTGGAGAAATTTTAATATCTGGGACCGGTGGTGGCTGAGGGTGGAGACTTGAATTCAGAAATAATAGAGAAAGCGTACGTGGGTTAGAGAAACTGGAGGAAGATATGGCGAGTGTTATGTGACAGAAGGATTAACGTGAGGAATGTAGCTGAGATGAGGATGTTGAGATGGTTGTGTGGAATAAGGAAGTTAGATAGTATTAGAAAATGGGAGAATCATGGGTAGAATGAAAGTGGGTAAGGTATCAAGGAAGATGCAGGAAAAAAGACTAAAATGATATTGGCATGTAATGAGAAATTATGAAGATTATGTTGGGAGGAGATTAGTGAAAATGGAAGTACAAGGCAGGAGTCAGACGGGAAGGCCGAAGAGGAGGGGGTTGGATTGTGTGAACGAAAATTTGAGACGGAAGGCGCTGAAGGGGGGTAGGCGCAAGACTGGGCTGTATGGTGAAGATTGCTCAAACACATCGACCCCGTATAGCAGTGCTCCGTAATCAGTGTGCCGGGGCACACCGGTGTGTCGCCAAAAGCTTCCTGGTGTGCGTGGTATACATTACCCTCTCCTTCATTAAAATGATTAAGGGAAATTAATATTAATATTGTATGAGTAAATTCATATAGGTTAGTGGTGGAAATAAACTATGATAATAAAATGTCACTATTAATTTTCATATATTCCTGTAATACGAATATGCTAGTTCTGAAACCGTCTCCAGGAATTGTCTTATTCGAACATGTGCAAAACTTTATGGAGTGTATACAGTATGCGAGTCACTCAGTATGATGCACCTTGGCCCATGAGAGTGTTACACCTGTTGGAGCATTGGCTGTTGGTGTTTTAGTGATATTATTTTAAGATTTTACCCTGACACTGAACCATTCACTCAGAACGAATATCATAGCAGAAAACTATTGTGTTGTACAGAGCATTGTGTCTCGGTTTCTGATCCTTTTGCTTCAGCGGCTGAAGCATCAGTTGGTTATCTCTCATTGAAGGCATGAGAGGATCTTGTGGATATTATGAATTATTGTAACTTCAGACATAAGCAAAATACCCTTTAACATATTTTGGGTAGAGGTGAAAAGAGAGTACACACCTATCCACGAATGTGTTACTGAAGTAATGCTATGATTTCCAACAACATATTTGTGTTAACTAAGCTTTTCAACATTAACACTTACATTTTAAACAACAAAAAAGATCAAATCTGGAGTCACCAGACGAGGGATTCAGGGGCGTAGCGAAGGGGGGGGAGCGGAGGAGGAGGCCGTCCCCCCTACCTTTGGTCATGAAATCGTATGGGGCTAAAAAAAAAAAAGAAGTAATAATTCTTTAAAAATAAATGAATGAATAAATAAATATATGAATAAATAACATATCTGTCTGTCTATCTACCTATCTATCTATCTATCATCTCTCTCTCTCTCTCTCTCTCTCTCTCTCTCTCTCTCTCTCTCTCTCTCCCTCTCTATACTGTATATATATATATATATATATATATATATATATATATATATATATATATATATATATCAATCAATCAATCATTTCCTGTGGCACCCCACTGGATGCATAGGGCCTCAATGAACTCTCTTCACCAATATTTGTCTCTTGCCATCTCCTTCAGGTCCCACCAACACTCCTCTCCTGCTTCTTTTTTCATTGTTCTCAACCAGGTTTCCCTCGACCTACCTCTACCTCTTCTTCCTCTAGCAGTCCACTCTGGCACATCCTGTATTAAACTACCTTCTTTTCTGTATATGTGCCCCAGCCACTTCCAACGAGACAGACTCACATATTCATTAACTGGTTCCACTCTCGTAATATCCCTTATTCTTGCATTTGTAACACTGTCTTGCCACTTTACCCCAAGAATCCTTCTCAGTATTTTATTTTCAAATCCTAATACTTTCTGATCTGTTGCAATTGTACTGTACCATGACTCGTGCCCATAAATTAAAATTGGTCTAACCATGGACTTGTAAATTTTCACTTTAGTATGTACCGAAAGCATATTATTATTCCAAACAGATTTCAACATTCCAACAGCTCGCCAAGCCTGTCTAATCCTCTCCTCAATTTCATTGTTTAATGATCCATTAGATGATACAATCGTTCCCAGATATTTAAAGTTTTCTACATTCGTCACCACATTATTCCCAATTACACAATCGATTTGGTTCTCCACGTTCATATTAATAATTTCAGTCTTTCCACAATTTATTACCAATCCCACTTTTTCTCCTTCCTCCACCAGACAATCAAGCACCCTCTGCATCTCGTAAATACTTCCACAAATCAGTACAATATCATCAGCATAGTCCAAATCCATCAGCTTTTTATTTTCTTTCCAGTTAATTCCTGCACCTGTTCTCCTTACAACCTTTTTCATAACATAATCCATAACCAAAATAAACAACAATGGCGAAAGAACTCCTTCTTGAATCACTCCTGATCTAACTTGAAATGGATCACTCAAAGAACCACCCACCATTACCTTACAAAGAGTACCTTCATGCAGGCTTCTAATAATATTTACAAACTTTTCTGGTATACCATAGAATCTCATAATTTTCAACAAAGCTCCACGTGAAACACTATCAAACGCCTTTTCAAAATCCACAAAACACATACTAAGTGGCATTTTCATCTCATTATCTTGTTGCATTAGATACCTTACAATAACAATCTGATCATTACAACCTCGACCCTTTCTAAATCCCGCTTGTTCTTCTCTTAAAATTTTATCAATTACTGGCTCTATTCTGTTCAACAAGATTTTGGAAAAGACTTTTGCAACTACAGGTGTCAAAGTTATCCCCCTCCAATTGCCACACACACTTAAATCTCCCTTTTTTTGGTATTTTTATAATCACTCCATTTTTCCACTCTTCTGGAATTCCACCATTATCCCAAGCCATATTAAAAAGTTTCAAAAGCACATTCATCAACTCGTCATTTTCCACCTTAAGCATTTCAGGGAATATTCCATCCTCTCCTGGGGCCTTAAAATTCTTTAACTCTTTTATAGATTTTGCTACCTCTTCCAAAGTTATATCCCCTGTTTCTATCTGCAAATCTCTCTCGGCTGGCAAAATGTCCTCTTCAGCTGGGATTGGTCTGTTTAGAACAGATTCAAAGTGCTCTTTCCACCTTCCTTTTATATCCAGATCTTTAGTCAACAAAATACCATTTCTATCTCGTACAGGTATTTCCTTCCTTCTCTTTTCAGTCCCAGTTAACTCCTTTATGGCCTGATACGCTGCTCTTGTGCTCTGACCGTCATTTTTACTTAATTTAATTTCTGTCTCTGTCGCCTTTTCATCATATAGTCTCCTCTTATCACGTCAAACGAGTTTTTTTACTTCAGAATGTAAACTCCAGTACTTTGCTCTAAGTACTTCAACTATCTGGCCATCAACATGTTGTTCTTCACTTCTTAACTTCGCCTCTTTCCTTTTCTGAATTGCATTCCATGTTTCATCTGACATCCACTTTTTTCTTCTCGCTTTTCCCTTTTTCTTAATAGTAACCTTAGCACTTTCATGCAAAACCTCTTTTACCTCTCTCCACATTTGATTAATATCATTGTCTTCAGATTCCATCAAAGTCTGCAGGACTAGAAACCTGTTCCTACATTCCCACCGAAACTTTTCCCTCGTGCTCTCATCACCTCTCAGCTCATCAAAATCATAATTATCACCTCCTGTACAATTACCATTAACGTTTCTCTTAAGTTTTATTTTAATCTTTGACACAACAAGTTGATGATCACTACCTATATCTGCCCCCCTCCTTACGTAAACATCTTGCAGATAACTCCTATGCCTTCTGCTAATTGCAATGTGGTCAATCTGGTTACAATATTTACCACATGGTGAAATCCAAGTAGTCTTATGTATTTTTCTATGCTCAAAGATAGTTCCACCAATTATAAGGTCATTTGCCAAACAAAAGCTTCCAAGTCGCACCCCATTTTCGTTCCTTATACCAACACCTTCCTTACCCATACAATCTTCAAAGCCATCCCTACTACTGCCAACAATGGCATTAAAATCACCATTGCAAACTAACGCATCATGTCTTGCCACTCTATTCACTACATCCTGCAAGTTCTCATAAAAGTCATCCTTAATTTCATCAGCACCTTCATTTGTCGGAGCGTACCCTACAACCATCCTGATATTACCATGGTCAGATTTAAAACGAGCATAAAGCAAGCGTTCATTAATTGGTGCAAATTCACATACTGCCTTACAAGCATCTCTACTCAGCAGTAAGCCTACTCCTTGGTAATGATTTCCATCACTCCTACCAGAAACCAACATAGTAATACTATCTTCCAAATTCATTTTATCAACTCCAAGCAACCTCGTTTCTGTAAGAGCACAAATATCCATCTTGTATTCCTTGAACACTGAAATAAGTTCTTCCATTTTACCATCCTGACTGAGAGTTCGAACATTCCAGTTTCCTATTCTTAAGGTTCTTTTTGGATATAAACTTATTTTTACACCGTGGGATTCTTAGCACCCCCTGCCCACTAAAGGGCTGCACGGAACTGAGGGCCATTGCTTCGTAACCAGAGTTCATCAAGATTTCTTAGGCAGAAAAATATTTTACCCTGGGGCCAGTGCCAGTGGCTCGCAGGAACCAGACAGTGGAGAGAGGAAATTAACTAAATGAAAGTAAAATGCAGAGGGTTAGGACAAAGTACAAGGGAAAGAGAGACAGCAAAAAGAATGTAGATAAAAGTGTCCCTTTTAGTCGCCTCTTGCGACAATCAGGGAATACTGGGGAAGTATTCTATCCCCCCTCCCCCAATAAATATATATATATATATATATATATATATATATATATATATATATATATATATATATATATATATATATATATAAAATAATCTGGTTGTTTTCAATGCATCAAAGATTCAGTTTTTGCACCTATGAACCCGGCAAAATCTTCAACAGGTATACCCACTAATGTGTAATAATATTCAGCTTAATCCTGCATCATAGTTGAACATGCATGGGGTTTCATGTACTCGTGACTTATCTTGGAAAGATCATATTACATCTCTTGTAAAATCTGCTTCAAAGAGATTGAGTGTGCCAAGCCAACTCCATTCCTTCTTTATCCCTTCACAATTCTTGACTCTATACACGGGTTTAATTCCCCCCTGTTTAGAGTACAACTCTCATGTGTGGGGAGATTCCCCACATACAGCTCTTCTCAATAGCGTGGAGTCAAAGGCTTTTCGTCTCATTAACTCTCCTCCTCTTACTGACTCCCTTCAACCTCTGTCTCTTCGTCGCACTGTTGCATCTTTATGTCTATTCTATCACTACTTCAATGGTCACTGCTCCTCTGAACTGTCTGCATGCATTCCTCCACCTCTACAACTTGCGCACAGCACCCGTCTAGCAGCAAACTCTTATCCCTTTTCTGTCCAACTCTCTAATGCAAGAGTTAACCGTTACTCCCAGTCCTTCATTTATGCAACAGGTCAACTCTGGAACTGTCTCCCTCTGTCTGTATTACCTGCTTCCTATGATCTCCAGTCTTTCAAACGCAATGTGTCCAGGCATCTCGAAATGATCGGATCTGAATTTGGCTCTCTCTTGTATTTTGTTTTTCTCTTGGAAGGAACAGTTTTGCGGGCTGGTTGCCTTTGGTTCCTTCTTCGTCACATAAAAAGTATATATATATATATATATATATATATATATATATATATATATATATATATATATATATATATATATATCATCATCATCATCATCATCCGGACCTCCTTTCCCACCCTAGGGAAGGGTGAGGAGTAACAATGTCCAGACAGCCCAAACTTACCCAATCCAATGGGCCACGATTCCATTCACTCATCATTCAAGCCCCCGCAATCCTGGCTCTGTCAGATACGCCAAAAAGATTCCTTAGTTTCACATAAACGTATCCGCCTGAGTCACTCCGGATGCTGCCACGTTAAAAAGGGATGCCAAAGCCCTGTCATGCCATTCTCCTCACAACATTCATCCAGCCAGCTCGATCTTTTGTCAGTTCCCTAGCCTCACTTAATTCCAAACCTCTCTTCCTCACACTCTCATCCACCATATCTCTCCATCTTCTTGGCCTACCTCACCTCCTCCCTCCTTCAAATTCGCTCAGATATATCTTTTTCCACCACTCTATTGTCATCCATTCTCTCCACATGCCCATACCATCTCAGTACACTTTCTTTGATTTGGTGTCCACTGACTTCCTCACTCCACATCTTTCACGAAACATTATTTCGTTTCCTATCCTCCCTCTGTACTCCACATACAATTCCTCAGCAGTCCCATCTCCACTGCTCTTACTCTTGACTTTTCATTTTCATGCCACACAATAGTCTCACATCCATATTTTAAAGTTGGCACAAACACTCCTTCATGTAAGCCTTGTGCAACTGCAGCACTCAAGCCTATGTTTCTTATCAAGGCCTTCATTGCACCAGCTACTTTTCTTCCTTGTGTAACTCTACTTTTAACTTCTTTTGCACATTTCTGTCTCTTTTCTATCATTGTACCCAGGTTCTTGAACTCTCTCACCAATTCCAGTCTCTCTCCATTTACCGTTGCATCACAATGGGAGTTACCTTCTCTCTCAATAACCATCACTTTACTCTTTTCTACATTTACTCTCAAGGCACACGCTCGCAGACATCAGCAAAACGCTGCACTAGCCTACCAAGTTCTTGTTCGGTACCTGCAAGCAGTACTGCATCATCAGCATATAACAAATTTGAGATATTCCATCCAATACTATTCCTTACCAGCGCTATCCCACTCTCCTTTACTAGCATTTTTACTTCTTTCATCTCCCCATCCATATATATATTGAACAACCATGGGGACATCACACAACCTTGTTGCACGCCCA
The DNA here is from genome assembly GCF_032717465.1 of Coenobita brevimanus. Classification (NCBI taxonomy): domain Eukaryota; kingdom Metazoa; phylum Arthropoda; class Malacostraca; order Decapoda; family Coenobitidae; genus Coenobita; species Coenobita brevimanus. The sequence continues at coordinate 34,255,067 of NC_137009.1, forward strand.
CACCAATCGTGAACCATTCACTTGGATGCCCATTAACCCTTACACATGCTTCACTACCATGATAAAAACTCTTGAGGCATCTGGCAGCTTACCATCTACACCGTACATGCGCAAAAAATTCCACAATCCTCCTCTGTCCACTTTGTCGTATGCTTTTTCCAGATCCATGAATGCCATAAACACGTTATGCTCCTTCTCACAAGCCTTCTCTGCTATCTGTCTCACTGCAAATTCTTGATCCACACATCTTCTGCCACTCCTAAACCCACCCTGTTCATCACTCGCTAGGACTTCTGATATCTCACTTACTTTATAATGATTCTTCCATATACCTTTCCTACCACACTCAATAAACATATGCCACGATAATTCTTGCACTCACTTCTCCCACTTTTATTTTTGTACAGGGATACAATCACAGCCTTTTTCCACTCTGAAGGCACAGTTTCACTCATCCATGCCTTCTTACATATCTCCAACAAGCACTTCATTCCTCTCTTTCCACTACACTTAAGCATCTCTGCATGCACCTCATCAACCCCAGCTGCTTTCCCATTTTTCAGCCGGTTCACTGCACTATTCAGCTGTGCGAGTGTCATGTCTCCTGGCACTGCATCCTTCTCTGCACATCCCCCAAACCAATCATGCTTACAGACGCTCTGCTCTCTCTATTCCCATTCATCAGGCTTTCAAAATATTCTCTCCATCTGGTCCTTATTTCATCTCCATGGGTTAATAATCTACCACATATATCCTTCACACCATCACATTCATTTATGCTTTCACTTCTACATTTCCGCACCTCTTTCCAGAATTACTTCCTATTTTAAGAATAGTTCGCAGTCTTTTTTCTTCCTAGATCATCATTTACCTTCTCCTTTTTCGTCTTCACTAGTCTCTGCATGTGCTTCTTGCTCTAAGTATAGTCAGTTCTTTTTTCAAGTGAACCCCAGTTTTGTAACCACTTTAGCCACTTCTTCCTCTTTTCCTCCACCGCTCTCTTAACCTCCTCATCCCACCATGCCGTACCTTTCTTTTTTGTTTTTACTCCTGCCACACCACACACTGCTTTAGCATTCCTAACTAAGCAATTCCTATATGAATTCCACAGGTTGTCCAGATCCATTTCATTCCAATTCACTGATTATTAACTCTTCCTCTACTTTCGTCCTGTAATCATCTCCCATTTCTTTGATCCTCAGCTTCTCAACGTTCAGTCTTTCTCCCTGACTGCTCCTTTCTATCCTGATCCCCGTCACTCCTCTCAGCTTGATCTTGCATACCAGTCATATGATTTAACAGACCTCCATATCGTCCTCTCACGGCCCTCGTATCAGCAACCATTCCCATCATCGACCTCTCTACGAGCACGTAATCAATCAGGCTTCTTTCAACACGATCACCGTTCCCTCTATACCATGTATATCTATGTGCATCTTTGTGTTTGAAATACGAATTACAAATGCACAACCTTCTCTCCTGACACATATCCTTTAGTCGCTTCCCATTATCATTTCCTCCGGGTACTCGATAACAACCCATTATTTCATCCTCAGGATCAGTGCCTACTCTTCCATTCATATCCCGCATTACGATCACTTTATACCTCCTGGGCATTTCTCCCACAACTTCATCCAACTCATCCCAGAACCTGACTTTCTCTCTCCCACTCCTGTCCTCACACTACTGTACAATCACTGCCACATTCATCTTCTCAGATTTGACCTTGACATACATACACCTCGAGCTGACACATTTGTAATCTCTCATTCCACTCTGTCACACCTCATTCATCAACAAAACTACTCCTTCCTTGCATCTTCCTCTCCCATTCATTCCCGATCTTACACATTTCACACCCTCCCACTCCTCCACTTTACACCCTTTCATCTTCGTTTCACACAATGCCATCAGGGCATATCTCGCACTCCTGAACACATTCGCTTCTACCCTCTTGCCGTCCTCATTCACACCTCTCACATTCCACATGGCCATGCGGGTCTGTCCATTTGTTTGGGGCCCTGGGCAGGTATTGGGCCCTCCGAGGCTCTTTGAAATGACTGCCGTGATTAAGTGATTTTGGATAGAGGAATCTGGGGGACACCTAACCCTGCCAGAAACCCCTGTTATATGGTTACCACCCAGCTTAGTAAATGGTTTCCTGGGTACAGGAAACTATTTGCCTTGTCACTCAGTGTAGATCATATGACATCTCTACAATGAGTGAGTGGATGATGGGCGTCCCCATCCACCACCATATATATATATATATATATATATATTTGTTAATCAGTGTTTCCTTCTATTTAAATTAACCAGAACTATGATTTCCTAAGCAATATTCTTTTCAATGTATCAAAACGATTAACCCAAATGAGTGCTACAGATCTGATTATTTGTGATCAAAGCAAAAATCAGGGGTAGGGGGGGTTTTCAAGAATACTCCCCCAGTATCCCTGCTTGTCGTAAAAGGCGACTAAAAGGGTTGGCGGAGGGTTAGTGCCCCTCCCCGGAAAACAACTAACTAAAAATAACAAACAAGATGCCTCGGACAAGGACTTGACCAAACGATGACGACCAAGGACCGGACAAAGAACATTGTAATTGGAACTTGGAATGTAAGAGGAGCGAATGATGACGTGAGAGACTGTCCAGGTGCTTGAGGATGCGAAAGTGGGTGTATGTGGAATAACTGAAAATGGAGAGGAGAAAGTGTGAGAGAATGGGAGTATGGATGGGGTATATGTGCAGGAGTAGGTGAGAATGAGAGGGTAAAGGAAGGAGTATGAATAGTTGTGAGTAAAAGATGGAAGAGGAGCATAAGACAGTATGGATCAGTTGGGTCAAGGATTGTGTGGGTAAAGTTGAAAGTTGGAATACAAATATGGGCGATTGTGTGTGTGTATGCGCCAATGCAAGATCGTGCTAGAAGAGTGAGAGAAGAGTTCTGGACAAATGTAGAAGTGTGCATGGAAAAGTTTGGAAGGAATGAGAGAGTGTTTTTGATTGGTGATATGAATGGTAAAGTTGGGATTGTGAAGGTGGATGGAATAGTTGGTGAGTGGGGTGTGCCTGCTGAGATAGATGAGAATGGGAATGCGTTAGTGGACATTTGTGCTGGGAGGGGGTTGGTGATAGCCAATACCCTCTTCAGGCATAAAATGATCCACAGGTATACATGGCGAGTGATGAGAAGGGTGGGTGGTGAACTGAATGAAAGGAAGGCTATGATTGATTATGTGTGTGTGGATGAAAGGATGCGAAGATGTATATTGGATGCAAGAGTTTATAGAGGTTGGGGGAGTGGACTTTCTGACCACTACTTGGTGGTGGCCAGAATTAAAGTTCAAGTAAGATGGAGGAATAGAAGAAGGGAAAGACGAGAGGAAGGAGTAGTTGCAAGGAGAGTGGAAAGGTTACAAGAGGATGAGAAAAAGGCAGAGTATAAGAGAGAAGTGGAGGAACGATTGGGCAAATATGAATAGGAGCAGATGGGGGACGTGGAAGGTGTGTGTAGAATATTTTCAGAAGAAATATGTGCAGCATGTGATGTGGTGTGTGGAAGGAAGAGAAGACAGAGGGGGGTGCAAGGAACAACGTGGTGGACTGAAGAGGTGAAACAGGCTGTGGCACAAAAGAAGAAAGCATACAATGAATGGATGAGAAATAGGGGCGTGGAAGAGGTTGGGAGGCGGAAGAGAGAGTTATATGTAGAAAGAAAGAGAGAGGTGAAAAGATTAGTAAGAGAGAATAAGAAGAGAGTGGATGAGGAATTTGGAAGGAATTTGAGTGTAAAGTGGAGGGACTGTAAGAAAATGTTCTGGAGAGAGGTGAAAAGAGTAAGACAGGGTGGAAGTGAAGTTAGCAGGGGAGTGAAAGATAAAAATGGTAGATTACTAGTGGAGAAGGGAGAAAAAGTGAGCAGATGGAGTTATTTAAGAGCAGCCTGTGGAGTCACATGGAGAGACAGGCTAACGAATGAGGATATAAAGGAGCGTTGTGGTGTGGATGTGGATGTGATAGGAAGCGTTATGAGGAACACACTGAGGTGGTTTGGCCATGTGGAGAGGATGGAGGGTGAAAGACTGACGAAGAGAGTGTATGTGCGTGAGGTGGAGGGGGGACGAGGGAGGGGGAGGCCGAGGATGAGATGGAGGGATGGGGTGGAGAGGTATATGAGAGAGGGGGGTGTGATTTGGGAGCAGGGGAGTTAAATGGCGGGGGACAGGGCGACTTGAAGGCGATTTGTTTGTGGCCACCCCAAACAGGATTGAGGCGTCTGTCAATATATATATATATATATATATATATATATATATATATATATATATATATATATATATATATATATATATATAATCATCATCATCAGTCATTTGAGTATCCACTGCAGGACCGGCAAATCCCGACCGAAGTCTGGACGATACAGCCAATGTATCTCAACCAAGTGGCTTAGGCTGTATGGTAGAGATTGTATTTAGGGTGAGAAGTGCTTGCAAGTGTTATTGTAGTTTTGCAGTGGCTTTGGATGCGTGTGTAGTCTGTGAACCAAGTGTAATCGGCCCGCGCTAGTCGACTGGGTGCAAGCATACTTTATAGTATGCGACACTGGTTCAACCACAGCATCCCTTGTGTCCTCCAGTGCAATAAATGGCCGGGTGAACACTCCCAAAGTTTATTACCCTCGCGGGGCGGGAACCCTGGTTCACCCGTGTACGAAACGCACACTCTACCACAGAGGCTCCAAATATATATATATATATATATATATATATATATATATATATATATATATATATATATATATATATATATATATATATATATATATATATATTTATATCTATATATATATATATATATATATTTATATATATATATATATATACATATATATATATCTATATAAATATATATATAAATATATTTATAAATATATATATATATATATATCTTGATAAATATATATAATTATATATATATATATATATATATATATATATATATATATATATATATATATATATATATATATATATATATAATATCACAGTTATCAACGAAGTAAATATAGAAAGTGATCATAGATTGGTGAGTTGCACAGCCAAATTCAATTTTAGAAGTTTAAGAAAGAAGATGATTACAGTTAAAAAGATATGCCCAAGAAAAGTAAACGAAAACGAAGCAGCCTTTCAGTTACAAATAAAGAACAGATTTCAGGCTCTAAGTAATGCTGAGTGTGGTATTCATGAGTTTAAAGACAGACTAACAAAAGTGATAAGAGAATCAGCTGAGGTAGTAGTGAAGGCTAATACAACCAAAGCCAAGAAATATTCAGAAAAGACACTCGACCTTATGAAAAAACGAAAAGAAATGAAAGTAAAAACAAAGAAAGATGAAGTAGAACGAGCGGAATTAAATAAGCTTATCGACAAGAGACAATGAGAAGAAAAACGAAAGAGAAACATGGATCAGATCAAAGAAACCATAAAAAACGGAAAAAGTCTGAAACAGGTTCGAAGTAAAATGGTATCAGGAAAGCAACAAATGACATCACTGAAAGGAAAAAACGGTGAAATCATTAAATGCAGAGATAAGATGGTGAAGAGAGCTGAAGAATTTGACAAAAAACTGTATGCATCAAAGACAGTAGAATGAATAGCTAACTTTTTAGTTGACACAAGTGAAATACCTGAGGTAAAACCAGAAGAAGCTAATATTTCTCTTAAAAACATGAAGAGAGGGAAGGCCCCGGGAGAAGATGGAATAGCAACAGATGTACTGTTGGATGCAGGAGTAGAAGTACAAAATAGGCTTGCTCATTTATGTACCCAATGTATAAAATTTCAGTAGAAAATTCCCAAAACATGTGATGCAATAGTTTTTTTACTCTACAAAAAAGGTGACTCAAAAGATCTTTGTAATTATCGACCCATTAGCTCATTATCAGTCATTTACAAATTCTTCACAAAAGTCCGTACGAACAGTATAACGACAAATTTGGAGGAAAACCAACCTCGTGAACAGGCAGGATTCCGAAGCGGGTATTCGACTACTGATCATCTATACACAATGAATCAGCTAGCTGAGAAAACTGCAGAATATAAAAAAAAACACTGTGCTTAGGTTCTGTTGTTTACAAAAAGGCTTTAGATTCAGTGGAGCACATAGCAATTATAAATTCATTGCGAGAACAAGGAGTAATGAGAACATTGTAAAACTGCTCGAAAACATATATAAAGAGGGAACTGCTACAGTTAAGCTAAATAAGGACTAGGAAAAAACTATAATTGAGATGAGCGTTGGTCAGGGAGATACAGTTTCACCAAAATTAGTTACAGTATGCCTAGAAAGTATTTTCAGAAAGTTAGACTGGGAAAACAAAGGAGAGAACAGAGATGGAGAAAAGCTAAACCACTTAATATTTGCAGATGACATTGTCCTAATCTCAGAAACAGCAGAGGCATTGCAAGAAATGTTAAATGACCTGAACAGAGAAAGTCTGAAAGTAGGGCTAGAGATGAACCGGAGTAAAACTAGTGTTTAATCCATAAACACCAATGAGCGTCATCAGAATAAGCGAAATTCTTGAAGAAGTTGAGGAGTACAATTACTTTGGGCAAATACAAAAATTAACGAAAGATCATGACAGCGAAATGGAAAGACGCATGCAAATTGGATGGAAAGCTTTCGGTAAGCATAGATACATTACGAAAAGTAGCTTGCCAGTTTGTATGAAATGAAAAGTATATAATGAATGTTTAATTCCAGCTATGACGTATGGTTGTGAGACCTGGAAACTGACAAAATTGATGGAAAATAAATAAATCCGTTCTCAGAGGGCAATGGAAAGGTCAGTGTGGGAATATCTTTAACAGACAGGAAAAGATCAACTTCTGTGAGAGAGCGGACTAAAGTCAAAGATATTATAGAAGTTATAAATGAACAGAAATGGAGGTGGGCAGGCCATACAGCAAGAATAAGGGATAATTGATGGAGCAAGAGGCTGACTGACTGGACACCAAAAGACTGTAAGCGTAGCAGAAAAAGGCCAGACAGGAGGAGAGATGAAATAGAGAAATTTGCAGGGAAAACGTGGCAAAGATTGGCTCATTCAAGGAATTCGTGGAAAAGGTTGGGGGAGGCCTTTGTTCTTCAGTGGACTTGTAATGGCTGATGAACATATATATATATATATATATATATATATATAGTATACAATATTTTTTTCTTTGAACAGTCAATTAAAAATAGCAGACAAGTTTATGTAATTAAGCATAATTTAAAGGCTTACTCTTTTAGTGTAACAAGGAAAGAACAGCTTCAGTGCCTGGTACATTTATAATTATTGAAGTTATATGGACTATGGAAGTGGTTCTTAGTATGTTACATGATACTTGAGTCTTGAGGTGCCAAGAGATTTGTAAATATTCAAAATTATATTGTTCTCCTTTCGAACACAGTAATATATATTTGTTATCACCTTTTGTCGGATTAATTTTGACATTTCCATGCTCCAACCAACTTACCTAAGATTATTATGCTCTCAAAGGCGAGGAAAATGCACACGGGACTCCCAGATGCATTATTGTTCTTTTTTTCCGTAAGGATCATTAGAAAAGTTACTTTTTCAGCCAAAATCATTTTCTTGCTTTATTTTTCGCAATTTTCACTACAATGAGTTGTCTAAATATTCTAATACATACCTTCATTGCCCTCAGAAAGCCCTTAAAAGTAGTTAATTTTCACAAATATTCCTGGGGGGGCTCAGAGCTCCCCCGCCAAGACCCTCCAGCTGCAGAGGCTCGCTTCGTTGACTTCCCACAACCTTTTCAAGAATCTATAGACATTTTTCTCCCGCTCCCCCTTGTGGACTCTCTGGTTACGCCCCTGGAGGGACTTCGTGTGGGTCTTTTTATAACAGGACCAGACACTGAGCACCTGTGTTCCTCAAAACATGCACAAGTTTTTCATTACTATTCAGTATCAGTATCATATCTAATGTATTTATTATCTGAGAAAAACATTTTGATTTTATTACAGGAAGTTTCACTGAAAAATTGTATTTTAGTTGGCGTCGGAAATATACATTTTGTTAATTATGTCCACTTCATAATCTGTTTCGATAAAACAGCCTGAGTTTAAATTCTGAGAAAAAACTTTATTTTGATACATTATCCCATGAGATGTAAACACATGAATAATACTGAAATCATTATCTCATAGTCTTGTTAATTCCTTGAACTCAAAAAATAAAAAATAAAATAAAATAAAAATCAGTACGTTACTTAAAAATGCATGGTACTGTACACCTAGCAATTGTTGTTTTCTTTTATAAGTTGTTTTACAAAAGAACAAATAACTACGCAGCGCTGATACATATCTATCTATATATATATATATATATATATATATATATATATATATATATATATATATATATATATATAATCAGCCGCTCGGGTGTTCATTGCATTGCCGGCCTATCCGAGCGAAGTCTGGACGATACAGCCAATGTATCTCAACCAAGTGGCTTAGGCTGTATGGTAGAGATTGTGTGTAGGGTGAGAAGTGCTTGTAAGTGTAATTGTAGTGTTGGAGTGGCTTTGGATGTGTGTGTAGTCTGTGAACCAAGTGTAATCGACCTGCGCAAGCCGACTGGGTGCAAGCATACTTTATAGTATGTGACACTGATTCAACCACAGCACCCCTTATGTCCGCCAAGCAGTACAGCGGCCAGAAGAAAGCTCCCAAAGCTTATTACTTTGGCGGGGCGCGAACCCTTGTTCGTCAGTGCACAAATACGCACACTTTATCACTGTACCACAGAGGATATATATATATATATATATATATATATATATATATATATATATATATATATATATATATATATATATATTCGGCCGCAAGAATTCAACAAATTGAATAATTTGCTGTGAGGTAAAAGCAGTTTCGGAGCACTTCCGTACATAAGTGAGAAGCGATGGAAAATGGGTAAATATAGTAACATAAAATATATGTCTTAATGTTTTTACTGAAAATGGTACTGAAATATATTATCCATTCTGTATTTTTTTTTTTTTTTTCAACTAATAAAGTCGAATTTTCTCACCTTTTTTTTTTTCTCATTCACAATCGTACAACTTTGAAAGTTAGAAACATTTATAATGATTCGAATGGTTTAATATCAGGGATACCCGCAGATAATAACAGTATTCAAGAAAAGAGAGAATTTTGAGGTGAAATTATGCCTTTTGTATCAATTTTGATCAGTTTGGGGTCTTAAAATTTTCTTCTTGTGTTATATACTCACAACGATAAATTCAAGGACGTTGTAGTTGAGTACCCCGATCTGTGTGGCCGAGAAAACCCATCAACCACAGGCAAGCAATCGCCCTTCAGGGCTGTAGAGCAGGCTGTGAAGCCTATGGCCAGAGTCGGACACATAAAAAAAAAAAAATGAATAGATGTTCCCTTTTGGTGGACAATGTCACGCCACAGCGAGGCGTGGGGAAAGGGGCTTCTCAGTACAGTGAATTCGTGCTTCCTTTCGGTGGACAACGTCTCGCCACAGCGATGGGCGGGGAAGCGTGTGTAAGTTTGGTTCCTGGGTGGATGCCTCTTTCGTCTCTACACCCAGTTAACAGGGGCAACATGGTAGGCTCCACACCATCCCGTTTTCTGGATATATGGTTATCACTCAGCATTGTAAATGGTTTCCTGAGTTACATGTAGCCATTATATTTGTCACTCCATGTACAGTCACCTGAAGTGGAAAGATGAGTAAAAAAGTGACAGGAAGGATGGGAGAATTAGGAAGTGATAAGGGTAGACAGAAAAAGATTGGTGAAGGCGATGGAAAACGTAGGAAGCACTACGTGAAGTGAGTGGGTGATGGTCTCCACTACTTATAACCCTCGAAATTTTTAACTGTTTTGTCCGAATAATGTATCTGAGACAGTGGCCAGCCGTCCTTTAAGGGTATGAGAGAAGGAATTTGTGACGGACTAGCTAAATTAGTCATCAATGATAGTAGCCAATCTTCACGGCTAATAGCTATTTATCTATCTATATACCTAGGCTGCTTCCCCCAAGGAAAGGGAGGTAGCCGAGATTGGACGACACACTCCCCACTTACTCATCCATTCAAACACATTCATTCGCATCTTAGCCCCAAGGGAAGAATGGACAGATCCTCACCGCACCACACCGCACAAGGGTCAACTGTGTAATGCAATCAGTGACATCCACAGCAGGGCCCGACAGCAGAGCTGGTTTACCCCTGCCACATCATAACATACCCATCCCCTTACCCTCACCTGACCTGACTAGCTGATCAGACCAAATGTGGAAGAATATCCCCTCAGGGCTGCGTCATCACTTATTCATTCACAATTTCTCTCCATTTATTTCTGTCACGCACAGCCACTCTTCCTTGCTCAACAGACATCCCTCTCGCATCCAGTGCTCTCTTCACACTGTCCATCCACCCTATTCGTGGTCTTCCTCTCAGCCTTACACCTCTCACATCAGATCTAGTTATCTTTTTTACCAATCGCTCATTATCCATTCTCTCCATATGCCCAAACCATCGCAACACCCTCTGCTCAACTCTACCAGCCATCTCCTGAACAACTCCAGTTCTCCTTTGCACTTCATCATTTCGCACTCGATCCATACGCGTCACTCCACACATACTCCTCAGACACCTCATCTCCATTACATTCAAACTTTTCCTCTCTGCTACACCCATATTCCATGTTTCAGCCCCATATAACGCAGTCGGTACCACAACACCCTCATACAACCTTCTCTTTACATCCATTACAAGCGAACGACATCTAAACACTTTTTCATTCCTCCCAGCACCTTTCCTACTTCATTTATTCTAAACTTCACTTCTGCATCTATTCTTCTATCCACAGCAACATGTGACCCTAGATATTTAAAACACTCTACCTCCTCAAGCAACTCGCCATTCAAAGCCATATTCATCCCCCTACCATCTACCAACCTCGTACACTTCATCACTTTACTCTTATTCTCATTTACTTTCAATTTTCTCCTTTCACACACCCTTCCAAACTCCTCTATCAACTGTCTCAATCTCTCCTCTGAATCAGCCACCAGTGCAGTATCATCTGCAAACAGCAGCTGCTTCAGATTCCACTCTCCACCATCAACATTCACCAGACTCAGACCTCCACCTAAAACTCTTGCATTCACCTCCCTTACAACACCATCCATGTAAATATTAAACAACCAAGGCGACATCACACATCCCTGTCGCAGCCCCACTCTCGCAGGAAACCAGTCACTCACAGCATTTTCCACTCTTACACACGCTCTACTATTTACATAAAAACTTTTGATCCCTTTTAGTAACCTACCATCAATTCCATACAATCTTAAAACAATCCACAAAGCCTCCCTATCAATTCTATCATACGCTTTCTCTAAATCCATGAATGCCCAAAACACATCCTCGCCTTTCGCTAAATACTTTTCACACACTTGTCTCACAGCAAACACCTGATCCACGCATCCCCTCCCTCTCCTAAAGCCACACTGCTCTTCACCAATCACTCTCTCTGTACCCTCTCTAACTCTCATAATTAACACTCTACCATAAACCTTACCTACAACACTCAACAGACTTATACCTCTAAAGCTAGTACATTCATACTTATAACCCATGCCTTTATACAACGGGACCACACAAGCACTTGCCCAGTCAATTGGCACCATACCTTTCACAAAGCACACATTCAGCAATCTTACTAACCAGTCAACAATGGTCACTCCACCACCTATCAGGCATTCCACAGCACACTCACCCATACCTGCAGCTTTCCCTGTTTTCATCTCCTTTACTGCCTTCTCCACTTCCTTCTTCGTGATCAAAGAATCATTCAACTCTCCCAACACATTTATTCCTTGCACCCTTCCATCTGCTATAATCTCAGCCACCCTTTCCTCCTCTACATTTAACAATCTTTCAAAATACTCTGCCCATCTTTTCCTTACTGCATCCATCTCAATTATCATCCTTCCATCCTCTGCTTTTACTCGTTCTTCCTTCCCAGACTCTCCCTTTCGCACCCTTTTCACCTCCTTCCAAAACATTTTCTTATTCTGTTGAAAATTCTCTGTAAGCCGCCTACCCCACCTCTCATCTGCTGCCACTTTAGCATCACGCACAGCCTTTCTCGCCCTATTCCTCTTTTCCTTATACCTTTCATATGACATCTCATCCTTCCTCTGCAACCACACTTCATATGCACGTCTCTTCTCAGCCACAGCCATACTTACTTCCCTCGCACCACCATTCACTTCCTCTTCTTACACCACCACCCACACGTCTCACACCACACACCTCTTCTGCATGCCCCACCACAGCACTCTTAAACAACTGTCATTCCTCCTCTACACTGCCATTTTCCTGATCTTTCAGTGCGTTCCACTCATCTTTCAATTTCTCCTGATACTCTATCTTTTCTCTCTTTTATCCAACTCACTCACTTTCAAAACCTCCCTGCCACACCTAGCCCTCCTAGCTCTCACCCATCTCTTACCTACTCTTAACTTTCCCTCCACCAGGTAGTGGTCAGACATACCTCCACCCTCCCCTCTCAGAACTCTCACATCCAACAATCTTCTTATTACATTCCTAGACACAACCACATAGTCCATCAAAGCTCTATCAACAACCCTTCCACCCTCCTGTCTCACCCATGTATGCTTATAAATATCTTTCTTCTCAGACAGTGTATTTCCAATCACCATCTCTCGCTCAACACACATCGCTATCATTCGTTCCCCATTTTCATTTCTTCCAGGCACACCATGCATACCAACTACACCTTCAATTGCTACATTTCCCACTCTAGCATTCAGATCTCCCATCATTACCACATTCACATTCGCTCCAAAACTCTGCAGACACTCATCAACATCATTCCAGAAAGACTCCCTCTCTTCTTGATCCCTTTCACTACCAGGCCCATATGCACTCACAAACACCCACAACTCACGTTCAAATTTCGCTTTCATCCACATCAGTCTCGATGACTCCTCCTTCCATTCAATCACACACTGCTGTACTTCCGGACTCACTAACAAGGCCACACCTTCTCTTGCCATTCCTCTATCAACACCTGACAATCTTCCATTCACACTTCCAAACAGAGACTCACCCTTCCCTTTCATCTTCGTTTCACTCAAAGCTAACACATCCAACTTTCTTCTCACAAACATTCTTCCAATCTCCTCCCTTTTAGCCTTAATTGTACTACATCCACGAACATTCATAGACCCAATCTTCAGGGTACGGGGATAACTCCATCCCCCATCCCTTTCTCTGGCCTGTCTCTTTTTAGGAACTAAAAAACAGAGGAGGGGTCCCTAGTACCCTCACCCCGCCTCTTTTAGTTGCCTTTTACGACACGCAGGGAATACGGCGGCAGTATTCTTCCTAACACAACCTGGCCGCAGAGTAGTAGTACCACCCCATAGTCCGGCCAGATTGTGTCCCCCCCGCCACAGGGGGGGACTAATAGCAGTTAAATATAATCCTGAACATTTTTTTACTGACTTGTAAAAATTTTTGCTCTTGCGTGAAATGTCTGGCAGCTGTAAGAGTGAAGACAAAAGTGTAAACAAATGATCCTATAAGCAGTCTAACTTTTGGAGGGTGTGTGAATACGATCCAAGTACGAAAACCCTGTCATCAGATACTTTTCATTAATGCAATGGTGGCACTTGCCTTTCACAAAAATAAGTTTATGGGCAGTAATAAAATAAAATGCGCTAAAGTTCGTTTCCGTGTGTGTGTGTGTGTGTGTGTGTTATAAGGGCTGAGGAAAAAGAGTAATAAGGTTGGGGAATGGGGGAAAGGGTCTGGTATACGGCAAACCAATAATTCCGTAGTAGCTAACCTTTTCCTCCCTACACGTTCATTGCCTTTCACCGATGATCCTCCAACAGCCAATCACCAATAGTAGCCTGAGTGTCGTCATGAAGGGGGCGGAGTTTACTAAGCTTATATACGGTAAAGGTAGGAGGTTTATTTCAGCAGACAATTCAGGCACCTGCTTGGCTGTTGGAAAAATACTCCTGTATCTGCTGTGAGTATAGCACACACAAATATTGGTACACTGGCACATTCTGACACACGGCCTGCTGCCTGTAAGATATTTTCCTTCGCTTATATAATTGTTTGGCGAAAGTCTGAATAAAACAGTAAAGCAAGTATCGGGCCACGAAAGAATCACGGATGAGCTTAATATACTCGTTGGGAAAAGCTACTACAACTTTCAGCGCTTACCAAAGTAAAATCGTCTAACATCAGATAGACTGAGTCTTACTGGTGCTTCATCATGCAGGGGTTCAAGTAAGACAGTGTTGGAAAAGGCAGAGTTTTAAGTTGCTCAGAGTTAGCAGGCACATAGGAACTTTAGAAACAATATTGCTCAAATTTTGACCGAATCTCCAGGTAGGGACACTTTTTGTTGGCTTCTTTGTTGTTACCAGCCGCGAAGCGAAGCTGGTATTGTTTTCAGTTTCTGTGTGTGTGTGTGTGTGTGTGTGTGTGTGTGTGTGTGTGTGTGTGTGTGTTTTAGCACGATAACTTTGCAACCGCTCAAGATATCATCACAAAATTTTACAGATGTGTAATAGGAAAAAAAGCGATAACGAGATCGAAATTGGTGAAAGTAAGTCAAGGTCTGTCGGTCTACTACCACGATAACTTCATAACCGTTCAAGATATCACAAGATTTTACATTTGTGTAGTAGGGTTGAAAAACTCCTACGAGTATTGTTTTCAGGTTGTTTTTCTGTGTGTCTGTGTATCTCTTAGCATGATAACTTTGCAGCCACTCATCATCACAAAATTTTACAGGTGTATAGTAGGGAAGAAAATCTCCTGTGAGTTCGAAATTAGTGAAAGTATGTCAAGGTCTGTGTGTCTGTTATCATGATAACTTCGCAACCGCTCAAGATATGATCACAAAATTTTACAGATGTCTTGAAGGGATGAATATCTACGAGTTCGAAATTGGGGAAAGAAGGTCAAGGTCAAGGTCATATTCCGAGCCGCGCTATGCAAGTATCGGCTCTTGGCTGGTGTGATTCCCCGCTTGGTGGGCCTCTAGTTGATGATTTTTTTTGCTTTAGTTTATTTTTGCTCCCTCCAGACGAACTTAAGTTTGGCATTCTCAAGTTTCTTCTTTCTCTTTTCTTTTTGGAAAGAACATCTCGCGGATTTTCAGTCTTTTATTATTTTTTCCTTGCATACAGTATAAAAATAGAGGTCTTCCGTACCAAAACATTTCCCCACTAACCTTTCCTGTACAATGATTTTTTTTCCACGTTTATTATTGCTACCTCCGGACGATTTAATTTGCCTTTGAAAAAGTCTCTCTTCATGAAGGACTTTAAAGCAATCTTCATTCACACTTTCAGTATTTTGATGCCTTATCTCTCACAATTTTCAGTCGATCTCACTGTACCCAATCGTTTAATGACGGCAGAAATGTAAAGTATTATATTCTTTGTACTTTCAGACGACTTTACTCTACATATTTCAAATGTTCTTACTTTAGGAATAACCACTACTTCTCTAAGGCCTAAAATAAAGTCCATGAAACTTCAAGCGAATTGTAAATGCTGATCATTACATTTTTGCTACCACCAGACGTCTCTATTCAGCTTAGGAGTGACCATCGTATCTAAAGGTTAAGGAGGGACCCACGTATTGAAGGGAAGAGGATCCGTTTTGAATATACATAAAATTTCCCTGATATATCTTACATTCTGTTATTGTTACCATTGGACGATTTTATTCAATTCAAGAATGGAACAGAATGAGTTAGTTATAGCTCTCATTAATCCTTCACTGTTAGGGGATCTGTCCTAAAAAGCTTAAAGTCATCTGCTGATAGAATATTTTTAAGCCACTTAACTAAAGGGCATAAGAGTTGGTTTTGAGTCTGCATTTGCTTGATAATTGTCTGATTAGCAGAATCGTACTCTGAGAACATAAGCCAAAACTGGAGGAGTCGGTGGTGTATTGGTTAGCACATCCATCTCGCACACGGATTTACTTGATTTTGGGGCCGGTAAGACTGGTGATGACAGTATGTTTCCCTTGACCCTATACACCTACCAGTGGCATCTGGCATCTGAATGTAAATCTGACTATTACGGATCGTGTTGTAGGCAAAATCAGGACTAAGCAAAGACTGATTATTTACTTTAAATTAATGGCCGCCATACAGTCGATAGCCATATTAATGGAAGTGGCAGATACATCTACAAAAAATGTGTTACATTAAAACGACCCTTTTTTCTTAAAGGGTAACTACTACTTCAGCTACCAAAAGCCGTTTCGCTTTTGTTATTTTATACCAGCGAAGAAATAGCTTTATTTATGCATTGTTCAGGTTTCCACATCTGATCTTGTGCATTACCCTACATGCCATTATATTTTCAGAACTCTCTGTGAGAATCAATGGAAATGGAATGTAGTTCTATGATTTCACAGCAGTAATGACCTATGGGTATACTGCAATACATGTATTCCGGTATTACTGTTCATGGGTATAAAGAAGAAAAAAAATAACCAATATAGTACCTGCGACACAAAAAGGAGACTAAAAGGGGTGGGTCTGCACTGATGTAACTCTGATTTCTAGTAGGCCTACTGCCGTGGGGGAGTAGTGACCAAGCCGCCCAGCATTTTATTGTTCCAAGCAGAACTGTGCCACACCTATCATGACACAGGAGTTGGTGACTTGTACCAGGGAATAGTTACTTTTCTGATTCAGGGCCCCAAAGACAGCCTTGATCTTGATCGCATTTCATAAGAATATGTAACATTAGCATGGACATGGATGTCCTGCAATATATATATTGCAGAGAATTAGTGTACCCAGTGATTTCAAGAAATCCCCATGGATTTCGTAAAATGTGCTTATATTAGGATGGGTTAATTAAGGTTAGGCTAATCTAGGCTGCAGTTAGGTTAGACTGGGATAATCTAGGTTAAGTTTAGGTTAGGTTGGGATAGGTTATGTTAGGTTGATTTATATGAATGCTAAGTTATGTTAAGCGTTCATATAAATTAACCTAACCTTACCTGAACTAACTAGGCTAGCCTAACCTAACCAAAACTTAACCTAGATTATCGCAGCCTAACCTAACCGCAGCCTAATTCCCTAATTTTAGCTGAGTTCACAAATTACTTAGGAATTTCATGAAATAACTGGTTACACATAATTACTGTATCACACACACACACACACACACACACACACACGTGTGTGAGTGTGTATAATTAGTGGTAGGTGGGGGCGCTCATCATCCACTCACTCGATGTAGTGCTGCTCTCGGGTGTCTGCCCTTTCCTCCCCTCCATCCTTCTTTCCTTCCATCCTCATCTTTCTCTCTTTCCTTCATTCTTTCTTCGTCATTCTGCCTACGGTTAACTTTACACTCCCTCTTCTGTCTTTCCTTCCTTCATTCTTTCCTCTTCCTTCTGCCTGTGGGTGACTCTACACTGAGTGACAAGCCAAATGGTTTCCTGTACACCAGGAAATCATATACTAAGCTGGGTGGTAACCATATAACCAAATTTTAGAGCCTGGTGGTTTAGTGAGTAATTACGGAGCTCCAATCGGACTGAGCCGGTGAAGATTTATAACCAAGAGATGGTTGGGGTTTATTGCTCACTTAATGCCACTCAGGGATGAGTGAGGCTGGTCACTCTCATCTTAAATGTCATGACCAACTTGCCTAGCCCCGGGCTTCTACACTCCTTTTGGGGAAACGTAGGATTGGATGATGAATAAGAGAGAGAGAGAGAGAGAGAGAGAGAGACATACATACATACATACATATATAGATAGATAGATAGATATAGATACATACATACATACATCAATACATACATAGAGAGAGAGAGAGAGAGAGAGAGAGAGAGAGACAGTATATATATTGTCATTGTGGATGCCAGCAAATGAGGTGGGTCGAGCCTCTCACTCCCATTCTTGATCTGCCTCTGCTGAAGATAATTAGAATAAACAGGGAAATTGTAAAACACTAGTGCCGAGCCAAACAGAACATGGTACTTGGTAAATCACAGAAAAAATGAGAAAAATGTAAAAACAACAAACCAGAGTGGTCTTTCCGTTAACGCTTTTATAATTGTATTGTAGATTATGACAGACTGATCATTTTTAATGCAGAAAAAAAATTAATACATGATTTACCGTAATCCCGGCCTCGGGAGTACAGAACTAGTACTTGTTTACATGTGGCAGTGCGAATTAAAAAAAAAAAATAGTTTACGGGTTTTCTTGCACTGTAGGGAAAGACAGTACAATGCTGATGGGTTATATCTAATCGAAAAATTTTCCTTTTTGATAGGGAATTTCGTTGGAACTTAAAATGATATTACAGTTTTGTGGAATGAGAACAGATAGTTATTTCATGTCTCACTTGGTGTGTTCATCTTAATATAAGCAGTGGATGTGCAAGTCAGCGGCTGGACACGGACAGTACACAATAATAATATCAACAAAACTAAGAATGAGGTTCAAGAACTATCAGTACAATATCTCATCTTTGAGTATATTTACAATGAATGTCAACGCAAGGGGATACCTCCAGTTTTCGCTCATTACTGATAACAGCCTCTTTTTAACCAATGACATAATTTTCATTTTATTCTTGTTGTC
This sequence comes from Coenobita brevimanus, assembly GCF_032717465.1. Classification (NCBI taxonomy): domain Eukaryota; kingdom Metazoa; phylum Arthropoda; class Malacostraca; order Decapoda; family Coenobitidae; genus Coenobita; species Coenobita brevimanus. The sequence continues at coordinate 34,273,810 of NC_137009.1, forward strand.
TTCAGACAACACAGACCAGTACGCAGCCATAACATCACGGTACTTAAGTCATTAAGTAGAATATTTGCCAATTCAAAACGACTGTAATTTCACACACAGGTCGATGAGAGCTCACAAATGCTTAAAATCATACTTTAATACAAAATGCAAACTGTACGGGATATTGGACACAAGGTTAGATCCTGATGGATGAGTACATTCCTGATCCTCTGTGATGCGACGTGCAAGGTCGAAAAGCAAGAAGCCATTTTTTTTTTTCTTGTCTTACCCCGTCGCCCTGCCACTGCTCGTTAACTCCACCACATGTTTACTTAGACTCGTTAGTAATAAGGCCGTATTTAAGTTAGCAAAAGGGATTTCCTAGTATCTTCTGCTTAGTAATTAATTTTATAAATTACACCTTAACATTTTCATGTATGTAATTTATATCGCGCATATACTGACTCAGTTTGCATTAGCGATATTAAAAAAGTATAGCGAAAGTATTATTCAGAAATAATCGTTGAGGAGCCATCACTTCCTCCTCTAACTTCCTCGTGGCTGACATTAAAATTTCTTCAGCTGATGTATTTTCTGCCATCACTGGCTTCAGTACTAACAACGCATATGGGCCTGATGGAATCCCTCCTGTTGTCCTCAAGAACTGTGCTTCTGTGCTTACATCCTGCCTAGGTAAACTCTTTTGCCTTTGTCTTTCAACTTGTACCTTTCCTTCTTGCTGGAAGTTTGCTCTCTTTCAGCCAGTCACAAAGAAGGGTGACCATTCCCAACCCTCTAACTATCGTCCAATTGCTTTAACATCCTGTGTCTCAAAAATTTTCGAGTCTATTCTTAGCAGAAAAATTTTAAAGCATCTTTCCTATCACGACTTTCTGATCATCAATATGGGTTCCGTCAGAGAAGCTACACAGGCGATCTTCTCACCTACGTTTCAGACTCCTGGTCATGCTCCTTTCGGGACTTTGGTGAAAGCTTTGCCATTGTAATTAACATCTCAAAGGCATAAATCTTTAATTTCCGAATTGCCCTCTTACGGTTTCTATCCTTCTATCTTTGCCTTCATCTATAGCTTCTTTTCTGGTCGTTCTATAGCTGCTGTTGTAGACGGCCATCGTTCTTCTCCTAGATCTATCAGCAGTGGTGTTTCTCAGGGCTCTGTCCCATCACCAACTCTCTTCCTTTTATTCATCATTAATCTTCTAAGCTGTACATGTAATCCTATCCACTCGTACACTGATGATTCCACCCATCACTTTTCCATTCGGTTTCCGCAATGTCCATCTCAGTAGTTACTTCAACAAACAAGGGATGAGGCTATGGCACACCTAATGTCTGACTTGGCTCGTATCTCTGACTGGGGTAAAAATAATCATGTTGTTTTTAATGCATCAAAGACTCAGTTTTTACACCTATCAACCCGTCAAAATCTTCCACAGGAGTACCCATTAATGTTTCATAATATCCAGCACAATCCTTCATCGTCCTTGAACATGCTTGGGGTTCCATTCATACGGGACTTATTTTGGAAAGATCATATTGCATCTTTTGTAAAATCTGCTTCCAAGAGATTAGGTGTGCTAAGCAGACTCCGTTCCTTCTATACCCCTGCACAGTTGTTGACTTTATACACGGGTTTTATTCCCCCCTGTTTAGAGTACAACTCTCATGTGTGGGGAGGCTCCTCACATACAGCTCTTCTCAATTGGGTGGAGTCAAAGGCTATTCGTCTCATTAACTCTCCCCCTCTTACTGGCCCCCTTCAACCTCTGTCTCTTCGCCGTACTGTTGCCTCTTTATCTCCTTTGTATCGCTACTTCAATGGTCACTGCTCCTTTGAACTGTTTGCTTGAATCCCTCCATCTCTATGACGGGCGCATAGTACCCATCTAGCAACAAACTCTCATCCCATTTTTGTCCATCTCTCTAGTGCAAGAGTTAACCTTTACTCCCAGTCCTTCATTTATGCAACAGGTCGAGTCTGGAACTGTTTCCCTCTGTCTGTATTTCCTGCTTCCTGTGATCTCCAGTCTTTCAAATTCAGTGTGGCCAGGCATCTCGAAATGAATAGATCTTGAATTTGGCTCTCTTTTGTATTTTTTTTTCTTGGAAGGAACGGTTTCCGGGCTCAGCCTTTGGTTCCTTCTTCTTCACATAAAAAAAAAATCTTTAAATTCGTTTAGAACACAATCAGTAAATCATATTCACCTGAGTTTCGTTCAAAACAGGGACTTATCACCCATTGTTACTGTGGTAGTTCAGAACTTTTCCAGACTACATGAGAAACAGGTAATGGTAGCACTTGCAGTTTAGCAAAGCTTCAGACGACCATCTTATCACTAGACAATGGGTTTTATTTGGGGGCAAAACCCTGGCAATGACTTCCTTCCATCTAGTGATAGGTGATTGCAGTCGTAATTTCAACCCCACCTGCATCTGAACGATAACCCCGTAAACTGCGGGCAGAAGTTGCCCTTTACTGTTGTCCAATCTCCTCCTTTTGGAGGCTGGGGAAGAACTGAAGTATGTTTGTATATCTGGGTCTTATTGTTGCCAGCACAAGAAGACGGCTCTCCCCAGCACAACGGGTAAAAGGGAGGGCAGAAACTATAGCATGCACATCTACCTTGAAACAAAACAATAATGGACGAAGGCAAGTGGCAGGCATGAATCATAATATAATAAAATACTATTTTTTTTTTTTATGCAAGGAAGTAGGAACCAAAGGCCAGGAGCCTGCAGATTATTTCCTCTAATATAAAAGAAAAACAAGGTAACATACAGCACAGTTCATAATCAGTTCATTTCGAGATGCATCGACACACCGCATTTGAAAGACTAGAGATCAGAGGCAGTAAGGAATACAGACAGAGGGAGAGAGTTCCAAAGTTGACCTGTTGCCTACATGAAGGACTGGGAGCAGCAGTTAGCTATTGTATTTGAGAGATGGACAGAAAAGCGATGAAAGTTTGTTGCCAGACTGGTGCTACACGCATACTGTAGTGATGGACGGATATAAGCCAACAGTTCAGAGGAGCACTGATCATTGAAGTAGCGAAATAAAAGAGATGAAGATGCAGTAGAGTAGCGAAGAGACAGAGGTTGAAGGGAGCCTGTAATAGGATGAGAGTTAATGTGACGAAAAGCCTTTGACTCCACCTTGTTGAGAATAGCTGTATGTGGGGAGCCTCCCCACACATGAGAGTTGTACTCAATGCAGGAGCTGATAAAAACCCATGTATACAGTAGAAAACTGTGCAGGGGAAAAGAGGTCACAGAATCGGCTTAGCACACCCAATCTTTTGGAAGCAGAGTTTACATGAGAGGTAGTATGTTCTGTCCAAGATAAACCCCAAGAGAATGAAAGCCCAAGTATATTTAAAGATGATGTAGGAATGAGGTGGATATTGTTAAAATTACCATTTTGGGTGATTTTACCGTACATAAGTTGAATGGTTATTGCATTCTGCAAGGACTGACGATGCTGGTATGGAGTGCAAGCCGTTTGCAGAATTGTTTGATTTCATGCAGCTGGTAATGGAACCAACCAGAATACCAGATAATCTTGACCATAATGCCCATCTCTTGGATCTATTCCTGACAAATTATCCAGATCAGTACATGATAGAAGTACTGTCACCACTTGGATCCTCTGACCACAATCTCATCAAAGCCTCATTACTCAGCCCCCTCCCCCTCCAAATCTCCCCGTTCTAAATCTATCAGGGTGACCCGATGGCACTTTGATAGGGCAAACTGAGATGGATTTAGAATTATCTTGCTGACATTCCATAGCAGTCTTTCTTCTCTAGTGATGTCAGTTCTACCCAGTCCCACATTTATGACTTAATACTAGCTGGTATGGATTTATTCATACCAAGTCAACAGTTCACTAAAAGATCGAGCTCTCCAAAATGGTTTGATAACAACTGTGCCAGAGAAATGGTCCAAAAGTTATTAGCATATACCATTTACTTCAGATAAAAAACATCTGAATCACTCTGTCAATTTAAAATTGCTAGAAACCATGCAAAAGCTATAATAAATCTCAAAAAATCTAACTACCTTCAAAATCAAGCATTAAAACTATGTAACATCCCTAATGACAATAGAATATTCTGGTGAACTCTCAGTTTTTTCAATAATAACTTTAACAAGTCATCATCCATTCCCCCATTGAAATCTTCAGATGACAACGTTACAAATGACCAGCATGGGAAAGCAAATATCTTTGCCAGTACATTTGCCAGAAATTCTACCATAGAGGAAGTCACCCAGATCGTGCCAGTACTAAAACTTGACTATCATGAAATTGTTCCACTTAAAATACAGACAAGATACGTAAAATCCATCCAAGACAATTTGCCAACCAACAAAGCTCCAAGCTCAGATGGAATTCCTCCAGTTGTTTTGAAAAAGTGTTCCCCAGAATTTGCCTCTGTTCTAGCTAAATTATTCAGACTATGCATACGTACTTCTTCATTCCCTAATTCATGGAGTGAAGCCAATATCCACCCAATTCCAAAGAAAGGAAGTTCCTGTAACCCCTCTGATCACAGAGCAAGAGCTATCACATCTTCTCTTTGTATTTGAAATTGTAATTAGTAAGCACATAAACACCTTGAATCCAACAACTTAATTAGTGACAGACAGTATGGTTTTCGCCCTGAAAGATCCACCATTGACATACTCGACCTCTTGACTCATACCATCCATCAATTGACCAACATGGAAAAACTCATGCAGTAGCCCTTGATATTTCTAAATCTTTTGACAGAGTGTGGCACCGTTCCCTGTTGTCCTAACTCCCTTGCTATGGACTAATGCGTTTTGTTCCTCTGCTTTCCTCATAACTCAGTGACAGAAAAATAAGAGTAAAAGTAGATGATGAATATTCCAATTTCCATTCAATTAACGCTGATGTTCCACAAGGATAATTTCTGGCACCAACCTTATTCCTGGTTCTTATTAATGATCTCTTATCTGTCACTCATAATCCCATCCATTCATATGTAGATGACTCAACACGTTACAGTTCAGTCACACTCAAACACCCTTTACCATCCATCCATCCATCATCCAATCCTACGTTGCCCCATAAGGACCGTATGAGCCCGGGGCTAGGCAAGTTGTTCATGACATTTAAGATGACAGTGACCAGCCTCACTCATCCCCGAGTGGTATTACGTGAGCAATAAACCCCGACCACCACTTGAATATAAACCTTCACCGGCTGAATCCGATTGGAGTGCCATAATTACACACTAAACCACCAGGCACCAAAGTTTGGTTATATGGTTACCACCCAGCGTACTAAATGTTTTCCTGGTGTAAAGGAAACCATTTGGCTTGTCATTCAGTGTAGAGTCACCCACAGGCAGAAGGAAGAGCAAAGAATGACGGAAAGAACGACAGAAGAGGGAGTGTACTGTACAGTCACCCGTAGGCAGAAGGACGAGGAAAAAATGAAGGAAAGAAAGACAAGAGGATGGAAGAAAAGAAGGATGGAGGAGGGGAAAGGACATACACCCGAGAGTAGCAGTACATCGAATGAGTGGATGGCAAGCGCCAAAGTTTATTATCTCCAACTATCAACTCAGTTCAGCCATTGCCATAAATCAAGACTAATCTAAGATCAGTGAATGGGGACAAAATAACCTTGTCTCATTTAATGCTAGTAAAACCAAATATACACAGTTTACTAATAAACAGATATTGTCAGATTTGGATATTACCTTCAGTGCTACTAATATTCCCATCTCCAAAAGTATTGAATTTCTCGGTGTTTCACATATCAGTTCCCTCAACTGGATCTCTCATGCCAGATCACTTGCTAAAACCACCTCAAAGAAACTTGGATTGTTGTACAGAGTTTGCGACTTCTTCACTGACGAGCAGTTAGCTATAATTTATATGAGTCACGTGCGCTCTCAGCTTTAATATTACTCACCCTTCTGGAATGGATGTAGAGAGGTTACATTAAAACAACTAGACAAAATTCAGAACAAAGGTGTTGAAATTATTATTAACCATGCTATTATAAATGCACTACCTCCCCTACAAGTAAGAAAGAATGTTGCCTCCCTTTCATTATTTTACAGATATTTTTATGGCAAATGCTCTGACGAAGTTGCGTCCATTGTTCCACCTCTCCATGCCTTCCCTCGTGCTGCACGGGCATCTGGTAGCGCTCATGACTAGAATGTCACTCAGCCATATTGCAGAACTTCTGCCTATCAGAATTCTTTTATTCATCGAACTGCATATCTCTGGAACTCGCTTCCCCAGAGTTGTTTCCCCAAAAACTTCAACCTACAGGTGTTAAATTCCAACTGTTACAGATATTTTATGAATGGAGGACGCCAGTAATCTGGTGCATGGATTTTGTTGTTCACTTGTTATTCTTCCTCTGTCTTTTTACTTAAAGAAAAACATCAGAGGGTACTCCTGTGGAACATTTTGTCAGGTTGATCGATGTAAGAACTGAGTTTTTGATGCATTAAAAACAACGAAAATATTTCTATCCCAATCAGAGATATGGGCCAAGCCAGACGTTAGGTGTGCAATAGCCTCATCGGTTGTTTGTTGAAATAGCTGCTGAGATGGACGCTGCAGGAACTGAATAGAAATGTGGAGGGTTGAGTCATCAGTGTATGAGTGGATAAGGTTAGATGTCAGTTTAGGACATTGACGAATAGAAGGAAGATACTTGGTGATAGGGCAGAGCCCTGAGGAACACCTCTATTGATAGATCAAGAAGAACGGTGTCCATCTACCAAAGCTGTTATAGAATGACCAGAAGGGAAGCTAGAGATGAAGGCACAGATAGAAGGGTAGAAATCATAAGAGAGCAGTTTGGAAATTAAAGATTCATGTCAGACTCGAATGAATGCGTTTGAGATGGCAAGTGCAATGACAAAGTTTTTGTCAGAGTCCCGAAAGGTGGATGACTAGGAGTCTGAAAGGTAGGTGAGAAGGTCACCAGTGGAACATCCCTGGCGGAACCCATACTGATGAACAGAATGAAGGTTTTGATAGGAAAGATGTTTTAAATTGTTATTTTTTAGAAAAGACTCAAAAAACTTTTGTAACACACAATGTTAAAGGAATTGGGAGATAGAGACATGGGAATAGTCACCCTTCTTTGGGATGAGAGCAACTTTCCACCAAGAAAGAAAGGTGCAAGTTGATAGACAATGGCAAAAGGGTTTACTTAAACAGAGTGTAAGCACAGACGCACAGTTCTTGAGGACAACAGGAGGGACCCCATCAGGCCCATATGCCTTATTAGTATTGAGGATAGTTATGGCAGAAAGCACATCAACTGAAGAAATTTTAATGTCAGCCAAGAGGAAGTCAGAGGGAAGAAGTGATGGAAGAACAGCACAGGAATCGATTAAGGTGGAATTAAATGAAGTCTGAACGAAGAGATCTGCGTTATCAGTAGAAGAAATACCTACAGAGCCATCGGAAAAGAGGAGGGAGAGATGATGAGGCAAAGTTATTGAAAAGGTTTTTGGCAAGGTGCCAGAAGGAGCGGGAAGAATGAGTCACAAAGTTCAGAGCATTTAGTACGAATGAAATTATTTTTACCAGAGTGAAGAACACACTTAGCACGATTCCGGGTAGAAACACAAAAGAGATGAGATTCAGGAGTGGGTTGGCTCTGCTACCTTTTGTAGGCCTTCTCATTTTTGTGGACAGAATTAGAAGAAATCTGATTAAACCAGGATATTTTTTGCATTAGTCAAAGGATATGAGCAAGGAATGTATGCTTCCATGCCCTGGAAAATAACCTCCATAATGTGCGAGGCACACTAAGATGGCTCACAGCCATGAAAGCAATAATCATTCCAGAGATAATCAAAGAAGTACTGCCTGAGGGCCTCCCAATCAGCAGCTCCAAAGTGCTGCAACCAACACTTCTTTGGAGGGTCAACAGGCCTTACTGGAGTAATAGGACAGCTTAAGGTGATAAGGTTGTGATCAGACGAGCCCGACGGAAAGGAAAGATTAACAGCATAAGCAGAAGGATTGTTTGTAAGGAAGAGGACAAGTATGTTATAATTCTAAGGCACTCAAGGATACGGGTAGGATGCTGTAGAAGCTGCTCTAGGTCATTAAGGATAGAAAAGATGTAAATTTCTTCACCAAGTGGATCAGTGAAAGGAGAGGAGAGCCAAAGGTGGTGGTGAACATTGAGATCTCCTAGTATGAAGATTTCAAAGAAAGGGGAAATGGATAGGATGTGTTCCATCTTAGAAGTATGGTAGTCGAAGTGTTTTTCATAGTAGAATTAGGGGATAAGTGAACGGCATAGATATATTTAGTCAGAAAATGACAAGAAAGCCGAAGCCAGAGAGTAGAGAATTCAGAAGAATCAAGTTCAGGAACACGAGAGCAAGATATGTCGTTGCTTACCTATACACAACAGCCACCGTTGACTTTGAAATGAGTACAGAGAAAGTAGGAGGATACAGAGAAGGATTTGCTATCAGTCCCCTCAAACAGCTGAGTCTCAGCTAGGAAGAGAAGGTGAAGTTAAAGGAGGAGAGTGGTGCTTAACTGATAGAAAGTTGGAGGAAAGGCCGCAAATGTTCCAGAAAAGAAGTGTCAGACAGTGGTTTCAGGCATCTCACTGGGTCGTCACCTGGAGGGGGGCTGATGGTGAGGGCTTTGATCTCCCCCCCCCCTGGGGATTCCAAGGCTAGGTAGTGTGATGCCATTATTTTTGTAAAATTTTGAATTGGAAGTGAAGTGTGTAATGTGCATGTAATTTGGTGTTGACAGTTAGAGGAACTTGTATTGGAGAGCATGCTGGCATACTCTCTGTGTTACTGAAACACTGAAAAAGTTTAGCAAAAGGAAATGGTCGGGAGCTAGTCTGAAATGGGAGCTCCAGCTCTCCATGTCATCAGTTTTCCATTCACATTGGGAGTACCACCCTCCTCGACTGGTTCTACAGTCTAATGCCTCTAGAAATATATGCTATAATATCTGAAAGAAGTGTAAACCAATGAGTCATTTAAGTTAAAATATGTATTTGGTAAAATATTTCAAGGAATTTGGTAATGAGTCTGCATAAATTCCAATTTGTGATAATTCCGCTAGGAATCACCTACACAGTTTCCATTGCACGGGATTCGGTCCTGAGTGGTATTTATAATTTTAAGGAAAAAGTGCAGAGTACGTTGCGAATATTAACAGCCAATGACCATTGTGCCTGACAGAATGGACAGACGAGTGATAAAAACGAGGCCTGTGACGACCAGTAATCGCTCGAGGATAGTATGGCTATGGCTTGGGGGGGTGTCAGCGATGGACATCGCTTTTGAGACTGGCGCCAGCCTGTCCACCGTGTACCGCTGGATCCGTCGCTGGCAAAATGAGGGCAAAGTGTCCCAGGGGTCTAAAAATGACAGACGACCCCGACTGACTGGGCCCTGGACAGGCGGAGCAGGTGTAACCAGCACGGTCGTACAGCCACCGCCCATACAGCAACCCTCACCCGCTGTTTATAGTTCACGGGGATACCAGTTATGTCACAATACATTCCCCATCGTTCATTATGGTGCTGAGAACGTCAATCATAAAATATTCCCAGTGACCAGTACGTAAACTTGATGAACAGTACGAAATACTTGACATTCTCATTACTGTAATGCCATTAGTACTCAATCCTTTTTATCTTTTGACGATTCTATTATGTTTAGGAGTAAGCTCTATTAGCATATGTATTAATAAAGGTAATGTCTGATGCTGCGGTGATCAGCAAGGCAGTAGAGCCACTGCCGACACAGCAACCTTCAGTGGTGTTGGGATACCAGTTTTGTCATGATACGATTCACGTTAGCCTTTATGGTGCTGAGATCATCAACCATGAAATATTTCAGGCAACAAATACGTGAGGGTGAGGAACCCAAAGAATTTTGTTTTGAGATCTTGGATTGTCCGCTATAATGACGTTTTTAAAATTATCATTATCATGTTTCTGCAAATACAAGGCTACATTCAGATCAGGAAAAAAATCTACATTATTGATGAAAATGTTAATAAAGATTGGATCTAGCCCCTAATTATAATAAAGTCTCTCCTTAGTTTGATGAACGCTTCAAATAATCCCCTTCAAGATGATGACGTCTTTGAGTTCAGGCTTTCACTCTCTAATCAATTTTATTCAACTTAGAAAACAACTTGACTAATGGCGGGGTTAAATCAATCGTCAACCTTATAATACTCCCAAGAATTACCACATAAGGTTAGTGAGCTCAGAAAAGTTCATGGTGTTACTTTAGATCAAACATTGTGAGTGAAAAAAATAATAATTTGCCTACAATAAATTTTCCCCCTTTTTTTTGTGGTGTGGATGTGGATGTGATAGGAAGCGTTATGAGGAACACACTGAGGTGGTTTGGCCATGTGGAGAGGATGGAGGGTGAAAGACTGACGAAGAGAGTGTATGTGAGTGAGGTGGAGGGGGGAAGAGGGAGGGGGAGGCCGAGGATGAGATGGAGGGATGGGGTGGAGAGGTATATGAGAGAGGGGGGTGTGAGTTGGGAGCATGGCAGTGAAATGGTGGGGGACAGGACGACTTGGATGCGATTTGTTTGTGGCCACCCCAAACGGGATTGAGGCGTCTGGCAATAGATAGATAGATAGAAATATATGAACTTCATGAATGTCGAGAATTCTTTATGCATGATGACTTGTGGTGATGCATAACCGTTGATGCTGGCAGACCCATCCACTGATAAATACAGAGTGGTACATTGTGTTCCAGTGCCCCTCAGCTGGTAAATTCTTTTGTACTGCGGTGGCAGCTTAGTCAGTATTAAGAATATCTCTCCTATACAGTCTACTGCTTCCACTACTCTTTTATGCTTCATAATGCCTGCCTTTTTTACATTCACTGATTGCATGGTTAATTATTAATATTAAAAGGAGGCCAGTGTTCCGACAATCATGATCATTGTTTTTTAAGTTGACCACGTAAACGCAATAGAGATATTTCTACGTTATTCCTTCGAAAGATTTTACTCTGCTCAGGAAAGGCTTTTTTAGTTGGAGGGGTTAGATGTTGCTAACTTTAATTAATTTACTGCAAGAATACTCTCCTAAACTGAATACAGTAATTTAGTAGTAGTAAGAGTGAAATGAAAGTAATATCCTCACATTAAACGGGTCTAATATATGCATACGTTGTTATTTGGAGAATAGAAACAGTCGATGAAAATGAGCATGCAGTCTTCGTGAATTGTCTGCAACAAAGACAACTCGTCATAAAATAAAGTTGTTTGAATTTTAGTTGTTTTTATTGTACATTTGAGAGACAACGAAGTAAAGACATTTATTCTGATATAACCCATGCTGACAACAATGCCACCAAAAGAACTGCATCACCAGCCAGACCTCTAATTCCTGCTTAAGGATGAACTGAGTGAGTCTGGCGTAAAAAAAAAAAAAAAAAAAAAAAAAAAAAAAGAGAGAAAAAGAAGATACAGGGTCACACATTTTTTTGTTTAACCCACCACTCATGTCCTCATAATCCTAACTGTTCAGCATGATTGTGTACAACTGAATAAATACCGTGCAATCTCCAGACAATTATAGTCAACTGGGGAGAGATTTTATGGACTATGCGTGTGTTGGAAAGGAGGGGGAGGGGGTAAATTTGGCATTCATAAATCTTTTCATAACAGGATGAGTTATTAAACTTAAGATATTCGTCTGACACCGACAAGAATCGGATAGAAATGGCGTCCATGGAATCAAGGGTTTAAAGCCTAGAGTCTGGTATCGCAGTTCCATTAAATGCTATACTTTCAGAAATGACCAACAAGACTACGGGATTTAAAGCAGTTGCATTAACCCCTTCACTGCGAGGACATCGTTTGACTTAAGTCTTAAAACCAACACAGTTTCGTCAGGTGAAGAATAGCCGTTAGACACCAAATCTCGCATCAGTTAGCATGGGGGTGGGGGAAAAAAATCTGTTAGTTTGATTCAGTAACACTGTTATTTCCAAAAACATTGTTAGTATTCTATATTATGTCCATTCTCCTTTTTGCTCACATAATACTTTAATTTTTCGGAACTGCTATATTCCCCCTTGTGTTCACTGTCGTTTTGTTGTTTGTTATGCTACTATTTGTATTCTAATCTCTTTCACTTTGCCACATCCGTCAACGAAATCAGACACAAGTTATGTTTCCCCCTGTGTCTCTTTGTTAATATAAAAAATAGTTCAAAACTTTGCTATTGGAGTTCAGTGACATCTGATGGATCGGTGGGCAGTGGGTCACTGAAGACTTGAATAGATTATAAGGTGGGTCCAGATCCAGATGCAAGAATATTAAGAAATCATATGTTATTGTGGTTAACAGAGGTATGTGCTCTGCGAATATGTGTAACAGGGCATACTGAGACCATAGAATTAACCTACTATGTGAGACCCTAAGAGCATACGGCTGATAGGAAAGAGGAACTACAGCAATAAATCACATATTTTATTGTCTTTAGTGAGGTATGCGCTCCCTGACAACTTTCTAGTTTATTAATATATCCTGTTTAGCAACATCTCCTTTTTTAAGCTTTCATATTCATGTTCGTTACTCTTATACGAGGGTGATGCACTGTCACAACAATCACTTTCGAGTCGTTATTCGTTATTCCAGTACTGGTAACATTAACTGATGATTGGGACAGTTTTACTACTGTATTTCATCTGATGCCGAATAGTTTTATGTGGCTAAGCGTTGTAGGCGACTGAGTGTTAAGATTTTGGTTCAGCAATATTATCCACTAGATTTATGCTTGTGTTTTCATTCGTTGCTCAAATATTTCAATGATGCATCAATTCTATGAGTCGAGTGTTGATTTTTTATTTAAATTTATAATATTCCAGATATTTCCTAATACCTGGTATTATATGTGCAGCATCCTTTTCTCTATCCATTACTCATTGTGCTTTTCCTCTATTTCTCTCTTTAAGGAACTGAGGATTTTACTTAGCCTTATGGGAAGGTTAATGAGTAGAGCTGGCTAAGCATATAACTCTAACAATAATGATTTTAGGAGATGAAGATGAATAAACTCTAACAATAATGATTTTAGGAGATGAATATGAATAAACTCTAACAATAATGATTTTAGGAGATGAAGATGAATAAACTCTAACAATAATGATTTTAGGAGATGAAGATGAATAAACTCTAACAATAATGATTTTAGGAGATGAATATGAATAAACTCTAACAATAATGATTTTAGGAGATGAAGATGAATATACTTGTACACCCAGCGTTTTTTTTTTATTTTTTTATCATATACTGTATTTTCCACCGCAGTCATTTCAGAAGCAACAACTGTTCCATCAGACTAAACGTCCTTTCCATTAAATGAAAACACTAAAAATGTAAATAGATCGCTCTATCCATTGCCAGACCCCTTAATCCCTCCAAGGGTGGACGCAAATAAATCGATTTCACGTCGCTCGATCATCTACCGTTTGGTTGTCTTCCCCATAGCTCCCCCCCCCCTCCTCATATCTCCGCACCATCCCTCCATCTCATCCATGGACTCCCCCTCCTCCTCTCCCTCTTCACCTCACTCATATACACTCTTCTGTTCAGTCTCTTCTTCTACAGTACATCCTCTCCATATGGCCATACTATCTCAAAGTATTTTTCTAACACTTTCAGTCAGATCCACATCAACACCACAAGCTACTTCAGTTCATCATTTGTCTGTCTGATTATTTATGGAACTCCACATATTTCTCCCAGATAACTTATTTCACTTACAATGCTGGGTGGTAGCCTTATAACCAACCAATACGTGTTCCCTACGTGACACCAAGAGGGTTGGCAGAGGGTTAGTGCCCCTCTCCGGAAAACAACTTACTAAATATGCGATAAAGAAGCCTCCGACCAGGACTGACCAACAGGCGACGACTAAGGATCGAACAAAAGACATGGTACGGATTACGACATGGAATGTAAGGGGTGCAAATGATAAGGTGAAACAGAAAGAGAGAGAGAGAGAGAGATTGTCCAGGTGCAAAAGTGGATGTATGTAAATTAACTGAAACTAAATGGGGAGGTGAGAGTGTGAGAGAATGGGAGTATGGATGGGGTATGATGCTCGGAAGTAGGTGAGAATTAGAGGGCAAAAGAAGGAGTGTGTATTGTTGTAACATGTGGAAGGAGAATTTAAAAGAGTATGGATCAGTTGGCTCAAGGACTGTGTGGGTAAGATTGAAAGTTGGACTACAAATATGGGCGATTGCGAGTGTGTATGTGCCAACGCAAGATCGTGCAAGCAGGGTGAGAGAAATTTCTGGACAGATGTGGAAGCATGTATGGAAAATTTTAAAAGGAATGGGAGTGTGTTTTTGATTGGAGATAATGGGATAGCAGGGAATGTGAAGGTGGATGGAATAGTTGGTGAGTGGGGTGTGCCTGCAGAGATGGATGAGAGCGGCAGTGTTTTAGTGGAGATTAGTGCCAGCAGGGGGTTGGTGATAACCAATACCCACTTCGGATACAAGATGATCCACAGGTATACGAGGCGAGTGATGTGAAGAGTGGGTGGTGAACTGAATGAACTGAAGGCAATGATTGATTATGTGTGTGTGGATGATAGGATGAGAAGGTGTGTAATGGATGCAAGAGCAAGTGGAGGCTGGGGGCGTGGAGTTTCTGACCACCACTCGGTAGTGGTGAGAATCAAGATCCAAATGAAATGAAGCAATAGAAGAAGGGAAAGACAGAAGGACGCAATTCATACAAGGAAGGTAGATAAGCTACAAGAAGATGTAAAAAGGGCAGAATATAAGAGAGAAGTGGAGGAGTGATTGAGTAAATATGGACTGGAGCAGATGAGGGATGTGGAAGGTGTGTGCAAAATATTCACAGAAGAATCTGTGCAGCATGTGAGGTGGTGTGTGGGGCGAAGAGAAGGCGGAAGTGGTGAGAGGAACAGCATGGTGGCATGAAGAGGTGAGACAGGCTGTGGCACAAAAGACGAAAGCATATAGTGAGTTCATGAGAAACAGGGGTATGGAAGAAGTTGCGAGACAGAAGATAGAGCTATATTTAGATAGGAAGTGAAAGGTGAAAAGATTAGTAAGAGAAAGTAAGAGTGGATGACGAATTTGGAAGGAATTTGAATGTAAAGTGGAATGTAAGATGTTCTGGAAAGAGGTAAAGAGAGTTAGACAGGGTGTCAAAAAGTTAATCGGGGAGTGAAAGATAAAAATAGTAGATTACCAGAGGAGAGGGGATAAAAAGTGAGCAGATGGAAAGATCACGTTAAGGAACTGTTGATCATAATGAATGAAAGTAATGCGAGTATAATTGACTGGGGAATGGCTTGGAGGAGGAGGGATGTGAGAAGAGAGGAAGAAAGTAGGATGGATGTTGTGGAAGCAATGAAGAAAGTCAAAGTGGGGAAAGCCCCAGGAATTGATGGAGTGTGTGGTGAAATGCAGAAGCATGGGGGAGAGATAGAAGCAGAATGGATATGGAAAATGTGCAGATTGGCCTGGGAGGAAGGTAGAGTCCCGGGGGATTGGAAGTCAGGTATAACTATTCCACTGTACAAAAGAAAAGGGGAGAGTGAAGTGTGTGATAATCATAGGGGCATTTGTTTTCTGAATGTAATAGGAAAAGTATATGATAGGATACTTATAGAAAGAGTTAGGGAAATAACAGAGGAATTATTTGGAGAAGAACAGGGAGGTTTTAGGAAGAGCAGGAGGTTGTGTAGATCAGATACTCGTTCTCAGATCTTTAGTGGAAAAGTTTCTAGGGAAGGGAAAGATATTGTATGCGGCCTTCATGGATTTGGAGAATGCATATGACAGGTGGATAGACAAGGACTGTGGAAAGTATTAGGAATATATGGAGGAGATGGGAAGTTGTTGAATGCCGTTAAGAGTATGTATGAAGGTGCTAAGGCTGCAGTGCATGTGGATAGTGAACCGAGTGAATTTTTCTTTTTGAAGGTTGGTTTGAAACAAGGATGTGTCATGTCTCCATGGCTGTTCAGTCTGTATATGGATGGGGTAATAAAAGAGATACAAGGTAGGGCAGTGGATGTTGCAGCAACCCTAATGAGAGAGGGCAGTATTTGGAAACTTCCTGTACTGTTGTTTGCCAATGATGCTGTGTTGTATGCGAAGACGAAGGTAGCTTGGTAGATGGGTGTCGTAAAGTGTGTAAGGAACAGAATCTAAAGGTGAATACAGGGAAGATTAAAGTTATGGTCTTGAAGCTGGATGAGACGGAAATGGAAAATGTGAGTGCATTTAAGTACTTGAGTATTGTGAAGAGTAAGGATGGAAGTTTAGAGGGTGAGGTGTTTGAAAGGATGCAACAAGGAAGAAAGGTTGCTGGTTCCTTGAAAGCAGTGATAAGAAACACGAAAGTGAGCATAGAAATGAAAAAGCTACTGCATGACAGTATTGTGATACCAACTCTAAAATATGGAAGTGAAGCTTGGACCTTGTTGGAGGGATAAAAGTCAAGAGTGAGAGCATTGGAAACGAGTCATTTGATAGGAGCCTGTGGAGTCACATGGAGAGACAGACTGACAAATGAGGAAGTGAATGAGCGTTGTGGTGTGGATGTGAATGTGATAGGAAGCGTTAGGAGAAACACATTGAAGAGGTTTGGATATATGGAAAGGATGGAGAGCGAGAAACTGACGAGGAGAGTGTATGTAAGTGAGGTGGAGAGGGGGGGGAGAGGGAGGGGGAGGCCAAGGATGAGATTGAGGGATAGAATGGAGAGGTAAATGAGAAAGGTGGGTGTGAGCTGGGAGCATGACAGTGAAATGGCGGGGGACAGGGCGACATGGATCTGTTTGTTTGTGGTCACCCTTTACGGGATTAAGGCGTCTGGCAATAGACTGAATTTATTTCTACTTCACTCACTCTTGATTTTTATCCATTCAGCAGGGTCCAAGTTTCACCTCCATAAGTTAGAGTGGGGATCACAATACAGTATTGTAATGCATTTCCATTTTTTTTTTTTTACCTACATCCTCATCTCCGTATTGATTATTACTCCTTTCGGTGAACAAGTGACTAGTCCCCTCTGCCGTAGCCTGTGAAATACTTCCTCATCTAAATTCCCTTCCTTACTCATCGGACTATCTAAGGACCTGAATGCAGCCATATTCTGCATTTCCTCACCTGTTAATGCTTTCCACTGAGTAAAGCATATACGGTTAAGGAAAGACATGATGATGCACTTGTAACAGCTTAATATTTCCATAGCTTTAACTTTGCAGAGATTTTATAAATTTCCTTAAAGTTTATGTATTATGTAATATTGCGTCAGTGCTGCATATATTTATTAATATTACATATATTTCCTATTAGTTGGCAAATTGACATATATACATATGATACATATGTTCTTTCTTTTTTCCAGGACACATCTATGCACCATGATATTCAGTCCATTATGGAAGAATACTGTAATTTCCGTCTTCGTTTTAATGGTTCCTTTATCCAATGGAACTCAACCATCTTCATCTGTAGCTGAGAATGGTGAGCTGGGAACATCTAAAGTTGACACATCAAGTGAAGTTTTCTTATTTATGGATCATTTAGCAAGACATTACACCCCTAATTGTCTAAGGGTCCTGATGATAACTGATCAAACACTAGGCATCAGGAAATCTTCGAAGGCAGCAAAAAGTGGTAGATCTGCTGTTATTGCTTACCTTTGTAAAAGAATTTCACTTTATTCCAATGTCTTCATGCATAACGCAAGAACAACAGATTCAGAAATTCACACACATATAATCATCAACGAAATGACTGTTAACCGAACACGAAAAATCTTAAGCTACATCACCGAGAACGTTGAAAGAGTGTCTCCGTTTTCCTGCGTAACATACTTCTTGGCAGAACCTCCAGACTCCCGCCTCCTGCCTTTACTCACAGACTCGTCCTCCAGCAAGAAGCTCACTCGTTATTTCCTGGTCCATGCCCAAAACGCCACCGACGCAGGACATATCCTCTTGGACCAACGCCTGGGGAAGGAAGAGAATGTGGCAGCCCTCACCCACGAGGAGTCTCAAAACAAGACATACTGGCGTGTATTAATCCGTCAGCTCTTGCACCCTTCAGGCTCCCCACAATTCTTTAGTGTAAACAAGTGGTCTACAGACACGGGTCTGGCAAATACTGAAAACATATTCCCATACCAGATGGTTAACTTTTATGGTATTAAACTAAGAGGGGTCGCAAAGCAGTATAAGCCTTTCATCGATTTTCAGGAAGTTGAAGGATCTTTGGTGGTGAAACCCAAACCATCAGTGGACATATTTCTCCTCGATATCATTGCACAACAACTGAACTTCACTTACGAAATTGCTTTGCCTGTGGACGGCCAATGGGGCTATCGGAAGGACGATGTGAGTATTTTTTTTTTTTTTTTTGTCTTTTACATGTAAGTATTTGTGTGTGCACCAAAGTAGGTAACTTACTTATAAGAGAGATGAGGTTTAACTCACTACTGGTTGAACAATGAACTTATTCTAATCACTACTAGTGAACAAAATTCTTGCTAAATGGTTCCAAACATGCTCAAAGTGGGGTGAAATAAAAAATAAAAAAAATAAAAAAAAGTGTCCAAATCTCTCGTAGATGTTGCTTATATGGCACAGATTCTAATTTCTTCATCTTGCTAAATTTAGGACGCCGATATGCATGAGTGTTCCCACCTTCGTGAGGTTTTCCTTTCTAGTTTCAAAGTCCTTTTTCTTATTACGCTGACTATTGTTGCTGTGTAAAGGACATACTGAAATTAGGCAATGCAAACATGACACATTCCATCTTGTCATTCATTCTTAAACTGAGGAAGAGAATAATGATAATACGAACATTTATATACTGCAGCGACATCAGTGTATCTCCCATGATGGACATGTGGGCATATTTCCTCTCTCAAACTCACGGCTTTGTGTTTATAAATAATTACCTATAATTGTGTTTCTACTGTAACGTCGCCCCAATTATATACACTGTTGTCCTGAATAAACGTTATGAGATATTAGGTGATGGAAGACACTCGTAGATTTCATAGTATTTGTATGATTCAAAAACTGAGGGATAAATTTATTACCAAGGCACCCCGAAATTTTAGGCCCAACCCACCTGACATTGACTCCCCTACCGATATCTGGGGGGTGACTCCCCTGATGTAATGAGGCATGTTATAGGATGCAGTTTTGAAAGATGCACATTTAGGTTTTGGTTTCATGTCGATGTGAACGAATCTGAAAGGAGTTATGGCGAAAAAATGATTTTTTACCCGTATTTTTCATTTACAATTTTGGGGCTACAGCCTGGAACTTGGCCCAATTTGGCCCCAAATTTAATCAGGTGATCAGAAGGTCAAAGCCCATCATCCCTATTATTTTAGCCAAAATCGCACCAGCAGTATTCGTGTAAATTTGTTAACATACACACAAACAGGCTGACGAACAAGCAAACCACCCGGGTAATTATGTTACTGCAATGTGCGCAATATAATACAATGTAATTCTGCACCCTGTTCAGCAGCAAGCTACGGAGAGGATGACAGGAAGTTTAATGAATTTTATCTACTTTCTTATATTAGTATCTTTCAGCATGTGGCATCAGTGAATAGACATACTGTATACGATAATTATTGTACCCATTATTAAAATGTACGAACTCTTCATTTTTTTTAACGTATTTCTTACCAACAGGGAGTTTTCACAGGTGTGGTGGGTGACGTACAGATGGGACGAGCCAACTTTTCCTTGAACTTGTCCATCATGCAGATACGCACCCAGGCCATCCGCTTCAGCAGGATGTACTACGCGGAATCTATGACCTTCATTGTGGCCAAGAGTCCTCCTAGCCCACCGTGGATGAAACTCATTACACCTTTCAGAAGTAAGTCGAGAAGGGGGAGGATCAGTTCTCTGCAAGAATGCATGGGAATCACAGTTCCTACAGAAGTATGGTCATGAGGAACATTTATTTCTGTCTCATTATAGGCAAATATTCCTAAAGAAGTGATGTCATATGGGAACACTAATTTCCTCTGAATGAAGATCAGACATGGACGATTAATGCAACAAAATTATTGCTATAAGGAGAAGATTATTTCTTTATAATTATGACCATATGGTGACAAATACTGCTAAAGAATAATGAATGTAAAGGGACAATTATTGCTATATAGAAATATGGTCATATGGGGAGAAAAAATTTTTTATGTACCGGATGGATAAAAAAGGAACAATCTTAGAGCTATGCCTATCGAATGCAAGAGAAATTTCACAAGAAACACATTTCCAGTATGTGGGTATAACTTTATGCATGTGAGGGAAATGAGCGATAAAAGATTGGCCAACAGAAAAGTTCGAAGACAGTTTAAATTTGTGTCTATCACAGGACCAAGAGTGAGTCATATAAAGGACCAAGAGTAAGTGAGTAATATATTTAACTTTTGCCCAATCACCCATCAGCTTCAGTAATGGCTGGGTTGGTGAGGCGATTGATTCTATAGAAATACTCCCATATGGCTGTGAATGGACGTAAGATATTTGCTGTAAAAATAGGACACTCTGACTTTATCCAAAGCTTTGTCTCTGCATGTCAACAATTGTGTTCCTCAGGGATCTACCCTCCCACCAGCTCTTTTCATGCTAATGATCAGTGATGTCGAAGCTGTACATCTACCACTATAGTCATTCGACAACACTTATGTGTCATCGGAAACACTGATTTCTGATCCGCCAATAATTACTTCATGAGGCAACAATGTCTTTTTTGTTTCCGGTGGAAAAATTTCCCCTGACACTGAAACGCACCTGGGAGAGATTGATATGCATATATGCCTGTTAGTTTCCCTGACAAAACCCAGAAGGAGGGAGTTTCATGTTATGTACGTAAATCTAGTGTTGAATTCACATTTAGATTAACTTTGCATTAAAAAATTTGCACTGAATGCTCGGAGCTGTGCTGTCATTGTCTCAAAGCAGTACCACAAAGTATTTTCTGTAAATTGTAGTAGTAGAGCAACCCCGGTCTGTTTGAATGAACAGACGCATCAACCGCAGGCAAGCTACCGCCCCTCCAGGGCCATTCCATACAGTGAACCAATGTTTCCTTGTGGTACATAGCGTTTCGCCACAGTGTGGGGCGGGGAAGTGTGTTTAGGTCTGATTCCAGTTTGGATGCCTCATTTGCGTCTCCCTATCCAGCTAACTGAGGCACCTTGGTAGGCTCCTTGTCACCTGTTATTTAGTTATACGGTTAACACGCAGTGCTGTAAATGGCTTCCTTGGTTACAGAAACCAGTTAGGCTTGTCACTTAGTGTACCGTCTCCTAAGGAAAAAGTAGGTAGCACCGTATCTAGTGAGTGGATAATGGCTGTAACCAAATACTCATTCTCTAATGCAAGAGTTAACAGATACTCATAGTGTTTCATGTATCCAACATGTCAACTCTGGAAATGTCTTCCTCTATTTGTATTTCCTTCTGCCTACGACCTCCAGTCTTTTAAATACAATGTGTCCAGGCATCTCAACTTGAGAGGATCTTGAATTTGGATGTCTTTTCTCTTCATTCCTTAGAGGGAACAGTCTTGTGGATTCCTTGTCTTTGGCTCCTTCTTCATTGCTTAACGAATCTGTAAGAATAAATGAAACATAGGCAACGCTTTGTTGTTGCAATGCTCCATCTGACCAAGCACATACCCCCCACCTCCCTGCAAACCTAACGCAGTGTATAAAGGCACCCTCCCCCCCATCTTTTCTTTAAGCCCTAAACCCAGGGCTTGTTTTGCTTTGACCTGCGTGCCCCGTGGGCATATTCGCGCTCCGACAGACTCTCTAAAAATAGTTGCCAAAAATCAGTTATTAGTCCTAGATTATTAAAGTTACATATGCATATAGCACATACCTTCAGCTTTCTCCTGGGATGTTTGTTGAGCCTTCGTCGAGTACCGTAGGACTTGTGGAGACCTCTGAAGTTGGGTAACGAAGTCTCCACTTTACACTTCCCGACAACCCGTAATATGATTACCACAGCCTGATATTATCACTAGAAACTCTATTCTATGATTCTTAAATAGTTTGGAATCCATACTCCAAAAAAAAAAAAAAACACTGTGAAAGCAATGAAAATTACGAGCGCTTATGACCTTCCCACTTCCGATCGTTCGCCACTGGTGTTCTGTCATTTGTTATTCATAAAAACACTCACACTTCATATTTCTATTACTATATAACACTTATATATATCTACAGTCTTTATCCATAAGTTTCCTTCAGTAATAGGAGTTTATTGTCACTGTAGGCATTCAATTTCTCTTTCAGTAAAATACGTAGCATTCACTTTCTCGTCCTGTATACTAGCGTTGAGAGTGAATCTGTCACTTTCACCTTCACTTTCATAACTCATAGTATTCATACATGCTAGAGTGAAACTTTCACTTTCATTACTCCTAGTATATATACTCGTATTCTTATATTACTACTCATTTACATTTCTATTTACATTCTCTGTTTTATTTACATTATTTACATTTCTATTTTATTTACACTGTGTTAGGCGCCGTCACTTGCAGTAACTTAAAAAACTGTTTTCCACTGTTCACTTATATTTACATTCATTGCTTTTACTTGCTGTTTACACATTATTTACACAATATTTACATTTCCGCTTGCAATGTTTTACTCACCAGAAAGATCATAGTCACTCTCTATCATTTCCATTGACAAATTAGCCAGTTCACGTTCCACAGCAGTCACTTATCCCTTTACCTCTTTCCACACGAGGTTTAGTAGGGGGTAGAGGTCACAGGGCCCTTTGCATGGGGCTAAAAAGCGGCAGAATTTGACAGGCGCAAATCCGACGTGTTTTCACCTTGAAAGACGACAGTAAACTGAATAGTGTGTGGTGGCCTGCCTAGGGGGAGTGCAGTGCTGCCAATCTCAACCTGGTGACAGCTGCTAATATATAGAGTATGCTATGAAATGATTGGCAGGAAATCTAGACAATACATAATAAATTAGGTAGCTCTAGGTAAATGTAAATATAACTTTGGCTTCTCCCTTTCCTCCTTATATATTTTTTTATTACGAGAATAGATTATACGGCATATTTCAAGGGGACATGAACAGCGAAACTTAGCGAACGAGTGCACGTGAGGTGTTGTCAGGTGATAATTAGCCAATTCCAGGTGTATGGCACTATCACTTACCTTATTTCTTTTCTGTGTATATTATTTGGTATAAGAATAGGGCATAGGGCTTATTTCAATGGATGACATCAGTGGAAAATTCCAGAGAAGATTTACTTAGCGTAGCACGGTTGGGCAGGCAAGAGGAGAGGGTAATGGAGGGGAAGTAGGGAGGGGAGTCAAGAATGGGGAGAAATGGCTAAATTATCAACAATGGATGGGAGTACAGATGAGATTAGGAGTGCTGACTAGTGTTGGACATTGGCAGTACTGATAGATGATACAAGCCACCACTTGAAAGCCCGGGCGAATTCAAAATAACACAGAATCACAAAAGTGACACCCCGCGGTATGATCCCTTGCTCCCAAACATCACGAAAGTGATGCCCCGCAGTTAAGGGGTTAAATGGTGGACATAAGGAGCACGCATTGAGGACACATGGTCTGGGTCATTCATACACCTTCCATATGTTGCACTGAAATCTTTTTTTTTTTTTTTCTTTTTCAGTACTTAAAAAAATATAAAAAAAATACTTAAGCCACAGCATTCTGCCTATCAAAAGGCAACAGTTTATTATAAGACACATAACTATGTGAAATTTTATGACTATAGTGAATATTTTCTGAGTTCTGAGACAGAAACGAAACTCGTCGCCCAGCCGGCTGTCCTGCTGCCCAGCGCTACAGATGGATGCCTATTGATCCCAGTGATAGAATCACCCTACTCAGACTTTTTCAGGTGGAGGATAAAAACATCGTTGGTACATACACAGAATAACTGTATTTTTTGGCAGGTTTGGGGTATGGTGGAATTGAATTTAACTTCGATGTAATATTATAATGCACTACACTGAAATTAAATTACTATTCTACATCAGATAAGCAAGGAGTCATAGGCTATAATATGGATACGAAATCCATCGGCATATAACAAGGAATTTAGACTCTAAAGTGAGTGCTCAACCCAGGGACGTCACGCCCAACCACTGCAGCTCTTCTCTGGTTATCAAGGCTTCATTACTCCAAACTTCCCCACTAAAAATGAAAAAAAAAAAAGAAGTAAACTCATATATCATAGCCATATTGTGGGATTTGCTTAGGCTTACATTCTTCTGGGAAGAGCACGGTCATTATGAGTTGTTCTCTGATTCAGAGTCGTGTTACATCCCAGGGGTGGATAGCATTTAAGTCCACACAGTCTTGTTTTATTCTCTCTCAAATTCATTTCCTCTACAGCTGTGCTTAGCAGTCTTTTACATATCTACCCTAGCACCTTCAGCAATATGAGATTTGGTTCTTCATGTATTATTTTCTTTTTACGATTTATCCTTGGGTGATAATATTAATTCCCTAGTAAAATCTCTTTTCAGTTATGGTTGTTACGGTTTGAATATTTTGTGTATTTAGTGTCACACAATTAAACTAGTTGTTTTCATCAGAAGGATATATATATACGTTTACTCTTTATCCTTGTTTTTCAGCAAGTGTGTGGGTATCACTGGTGTTGTCTGTGGCTGGTGGAGCACTGCTCTACCATTTGATCTACCATGTCCAGGGCTCTCTCTCCTCTTTCCGTCTCCTCTCCTCCCGTGCCGTCATGCATATCTTGGCATCATTCCTCTTGCAGCCACTCTTTCACTTTCCCTGGCTCGCTTCAGGAAGGGTAAGTCTGTCAGCAGTTAAACAGGAGCTTGTTATGGACAAAGGTGTTATGCTTCCTGATTAAGGGACTTCCTGGTATGTATTTATAGTGTTTTCATCTTCCTTGGTCACCAGTGGATGGAGTTACTGTGCATGCAACACAACAACAGCAATTTAGTACTCTTAGTACAATGCATTTTTGCATGCCCCATTAAAGTTGGTGGACAAGAAGTACTCACATACGAGCTATGATCAGTGTATCTCATTCAGTACAGCGTACTGTCGATAGAGTAGGTATTTTTTTTTTAGGATTATGATGGACATATGGCCTACTCCCGGATATGCTAACCCGGAGATAGGCTATACCTAGCAGGCTAGCAATAGTTCTCTAAATACACAAGTGTACCAGGCAGTATTCGAAATGGGACAGCGTGCCGGGGGGGAGGGGAGGGGGGCTATCTGCTAGACAGTGGTGACCCTCTATCTGGTGATGAGGGAAGGGGCTGATGCAAGGGTTTTGTACGGATTGGTGCTTAAAGGTCATTGTGGGATTTTTTTTGAAATCTGATCAATTTGTTACCAACTGCAGTGGACAACTGATACCAGAACTATCCAAAGGTTTACGATGCAGTTCAATGCGTATTCTTACACTATCCATACAAATTTCTTGGAATATCGTACATGATCTCCCCATCATCATATCATTATCCCATAAAGAAGAATACGGAAACCAGACAAAGAGAAGAACTTTTACCAACTACAACATTGCAAATTAGGCATAGTTAAATCAAGACAAAGAACAAGAATGATAAAGTTTTACCGTACATTCTTTTGTAAACACTGGCAAAACAGCCACCACCTTTAATAAATCATTACAGTAGCGAGCAAATTCCAATCCCTAGTGGCAATACACGAAACTTTACCCCTAGATTTCACTTCTCAAATAATATTGTTTATTCAAGACAGAAACTGACTAAAGAGTAAGATTCAACTTTCCCCGGAAGAACCTGAGCCTTGGAGAACTTAAACATCACTCTAAATGAACACGTCTAAATACAGAAGAATGAAAATTGGAATATCTTTGTGTAATTCCTTGAGGTTGGAATAAAAATTAGCAATTTCTGGAAAACAACAAGTAAAATTCATCGATAGAAAACTTCGCAAACCATAATCAGTGCTGGAACCTCCCCATCAGAAAAGAAGAAGCAAATAAGTGCATCAATAAGCCCACATAATATCTATTTTCAAACAAAGCCTTAAAAAATCTCTGAAAAATCAATGGAAACACAAACACAG
Source organism: Coenobita brevimanus (assembly GCF_032717465.1). NCBI lineage: Eukaryota > Metazoa > Arthropoda > Malacostraca > Decapoda > Coenobitidae > Coenobita > Coenobita brevimanus. The sequence continues at coordinate 34,299,982 of NC_137009.1, forward strand.
CCTCCATTTATCTCACAATACAGTTATTCAATATAAATGCGGAAAATTCCATAGCAGTGGGTCATCATCAGATTTCAAACAAAAACTTTAAATATTCTGGCTCTATAGCAGTAAACACCATTTCTTTAAGTTTCAATTACTCCTGAACTGCAAATTAAATCCTCGATATCTTTAATAAGAAAATCACCAGTGTCTCCATAGTCAGCCCATGAAAACTTTGCAGTGGTCCCACATCAAACATACCAATATCCCTATTTTCCACGCTATTAACAATCATGGAAAGGTTACTGTTGAAGAACATCAGCACCCACATCCCGCTCTCTGAGTCCCAACATGAATTCTGACGTAAATACTCAGCCACTACCCAGCTCTGCAAGCTAACTCATACTTGATGCCTTCAGCAAGAGTCAGTCGCCATTATTAGCCACCTTAGCAACCATAGACATAAGAAAGACTTTGACACCGTATCAAAACACATCCTAAAAAATAAAATCGTAGACACAAGCATGGAAGAAAATAATGGAAAGAAATGGTTAGCCAACTATTTCTCGGGCAGACAAGCCCAGGTACTCTATCAAAACCAAGGTTCAGAATTCATAAAACGATCCGACAGTTGTTCACAGAGCTCAGTCCTTTCACCCCCACTCTTTACTCTTCTCCTCCATGAGCTTCTGGCCCCTTCCCCATTAGTAACAGTACTGTCATACGCCGGAGACTCGGTACTAGCTTCACAAGACTCCAAAATTCAGCAGCTGCCCGGCTCCAGTTATATCTATACTCACTAAAAATAGGCTCAGAAAAAAAAGAAAAAAAAAGAAGAAGAGTTGCTGCCACCTCAGTCGGATCAGCCATTACTCTCCTCACTCCAAACAGACTTGAATCGCTGAAAAAACTCAGATTTCTCTCTTAACCAACCACTTCCACCGGAAAGATAGTTAAAAACTCTAGTACTTATATACCTTTTCTGGGCACTGAGTAACATTATTGGAAAGTCATCTTGTAAACTCGACTCTATGAAGAAACTCACAGGCATTTCCTTTGGGCAACAAATAGAATCCCTTGAACCTTTCCATAAACAATTCATTACAACACCTTAGAATCATGCTAGCCCAAGCTGATAAGCTAAAAAATGCACAAAACAAAGACCCAGCATACATCAAGACCACAATGTGTAGGTCATTTACATTAAGAAACAAAAATACATCCCATGGAATAACACATGAATATGATTGGTACGCAGTTTATTCCTTCAGCTCAAGACCCATGACAGCCGTGCAAATGCATGCTGCATCAGCCATTCAATGCCTCCAACGAAATAGCATCCTTCATGAACCTCCCCCAGACATACACCTGTCAAAAACTACTCTACCTAGAGAGACTTGAATGCACTTAATCAGATTGTGACATAATCACCATTCTTCCGTGCTATGCTACAGTAATAACACAAGTTACAACTCACAAAACTTCACCATGCCCACACTGCAATGTAGTCCCCCCCCCCCCCCGTTCACAACACACCAGTTGCACCACATTATCACAGCACAAACAGTCTTTCAATAGTAACCTCGACGAAAGACCTATAGGAGCAACCAGTTTAAGTGGCCGGTTCCCTGCAGACTACTGGCTTCACGACCAGATGAACATGGGGCTGGAACAACAAACTAGTCAACATTCAGAGAGTGCATACCTCCAACAACATCATTATAGATTACAATTTCTAATTCAAGCTCGTTATTGGCAGAGGGAATTATTCTACGGTCTTAGACCAACCTCATTACACAATATCAGAGAAGGCGTGCCTCCGCCGACGCCAATAAAATTCATGGTGTATTCTGGCATTCGGATCCGAATCCACCTCAATTTCCAATAAACTTTTCCTTGACGCAGTGCTTGCCTATACCCCATATATACCTGCAATCCGGTAATAATTTTTTTTTATATCTTGTCCACAGGCAGACAGACAGACAGAAAGACCTGGGTGAATACATAACCTGCCCCAACGCCGTTGGCGGAGGTAACAGCAACAACAACATGATGCAGTATTTCCAGTATCATGGATTTTTTTTTTTTAATTAAATATGTATATGAAAGACGGGTGTCACCATCATATTTTCCTCGATTCTCAAGTAAAAACAAAGCTTATTTTCTAGATTTTCCTCGAAGTGGGATAAATAAAAATGTTAATCATGTCACCCTACTTCATGTGCTTCCATAATATAACCACATAACATAATGAAGCTAGGGTGGGTAAAAATAATCATGTAATATCTTTGAGAATTATATTACGCACTGTGGAAATAGATTCTTCTTTTCAATGTGATGATTGTCATCAGTAGACATCAACAGAATTGTTATGTAAAAGGAAAATTATAACGATAAGTCTCTTTAACTTTCAGGATTATCACACACACACACACACACACACACACACACACACACACACACACACACACACACACACGCACACACACGGACACTATAAAGATACATTTAACTATCTATCTATGTGTTTAAATATATATATGTAAATACTGTAGATAGATAGATAGATACATACATATACACATACATACACAGAGTTAGATAGACAGACAGACAGATAGACAGATAGATATACAGATAGAGAGAGAGAGAGAGAGAGAGACAGACAGACAGACAGACAGACAGACAGACAGACAGACAGAGATCTGTCTAAATAGACAGACATAGATCTATCTATCTATCTATCTATCCGCTGATATACGTATGAAAATATATAGATCTCTCTCTCTCTCTCTCTCTCTCTCTCTCTCTCTCTCTCTCTCTCTCTCTCTCTCTCTCTCTCTCTCCAGTATATAGATAGATAGATAAATACATACATATATAGATATATGCATATAAATATATATATATATACATATATATAAATATATATATATATATATATATATATATATATATATATATATATATATATATATATATATATATATATATATATATATACAGTACCGGGTATCTATATCTATCTATCTATATCTATCTATCTATCCATCTATCTTTATATATATATATATATATATATATATATATATATATATATATATATGTAGATCGATAGTTAGATAGATAGATAGATACACTAGTGGTTACCCACAAAATTTTGCAGGACTAGCTAATAGCGTTTCCATCATAAAGTGTTTGCATGTAACATTATCATTTTTTCCATACCATTATTGATATCACAATGACCCATTAGCATCAAGAAGTTAGAAACATTTTTTTGTGCATACTTTCGCGTATAGCGTTCCGACATTCTGACGCTGTCGGGTTTCGAGTAACCGCCATTTTTTTTTTTTTCTTTTGCTTTCTGATACTCCTATACTTTCCCTCATCAAATGCAACAAGAATTATATCGCTTTTTGTTACCGTTCTCGTGAACGAAAGGAACAAATACATTGGGAGACATTTTCGCTTCAGTGATCGCCAACAATTTCGCGCTTTCGCGTCGCCCACAATCGCCAAATTTTTTGTCTGGTATTTTTATAACACACCCTGCACTTATCCCCAGCTGATGAAATGAGATACAGGTTGATATCTAGTATCGTTCAAGTGAAAGAAATGAACAAAAGCACAGACCGTCAAAAAGACACACACACACACACACACACACACACACACACACACACACACACACACACAATTATGTACTATACATGCAGAATACAATTACATCGTCAACATCATTTATACCTGCCTTCCTACCTCACGGTGGAGTGAGGCTGGATCCAATGAGCCACCTGCAAAAAAAAAAAAAAATCATTGAATGATGATACTAATTTAAGTTTGCCAAAATAAATGAACCACACTCCCGTTCATTCACTATCCTGGCTTCATCTGACATTAAAAAAAAAAAAAAAAAAAAAGTTGTAGTCAATCCGAATAGAATCAAGTCAAAAGATGGTGCCAAACACTGGTCATACACTTCTCTGCACAAAATTTATCCAGTTAACTCGATTTCCAGTCAGTTCTCTCGCCTTGTTAGCTCCTGTACCTCTCTTTCTGACACACTCATTTAAAATAAAATCTATTCACCTTCTTTCTTGGACTTCCTAACCCCCAACCACCTTCAAATTCGCTAAGATATACCCTCTTCACCACACTCATTCAGTCAACATACCCGTAGCATCGAATGGCCGTTTCTTCAGATCTGGTGTTCACAGACTTCCTTATTCAGCATCTTTCGCGAATCACATTAATCCTTATCCTATCCATTCTTTACACGCAACACCAATGCTTCAAAGTCCAGCCTTCATTCCTCTTACTCTTGACATTTCATTTACATGCCACATCATAATCTCCCACTCGTATGTTAGATCTGGTACCTAAACCCCTTCATCCTTACCTGCGTCCACTGAGGCAACAGACCGCCTCTCTACCGTCTCAGCCACTGGCTGCCCCGGGAATAAGTGGCAAGTATCTTACAAATACTGTAACTAATATACACAAAAAATAATAATGTGGCCTTCACCACTGTAAGAACAAAGTCACATATTATGTAAAGAGTGAGAGGGCGGAGGGAAGTCTGGATAACCATGGCTGAAACAATGGTCAGCTCAGTGGACGATGACAGTGCATCTAGCAATGAAAACAGGAGAGATCATAGACAGCTTTAGCTGACTTTGTTCTCATAACTAATTTAATGGTGACAAATGGCACAGCCGACGATCTGAGATGCAAAACGACAAGCAGCCATACAGACTAGTGCAGAAAGATAATTAACTGTACTCATACTTCAGATAACCTTTGAGTGCGGATGAGAAGATAATTCAGCAGACTGTCCATTAAAACCAGTAATCCATCCAAACCGTGTCATTCCATGCTTTAATATTTCTAAGCTCCATCTGCACTTTCGTAATCCTCCAATGTTGTGGCCTGCAGATGACCAATTTTAGTCGTCGTAATTGGCTTCGTTGCACCTCTTAGTTACTACTTAACAAATCATTTTACACATTACAAGTTACCATGTCCTCTGAATTTTATTTATATCATTGTAATATTGGCAGTTTACATCATTAACACATGAGGATATTAAAGTGTAATGTGTACGAAACATGGCTAAGGAAGAGACACTACAAAGTCTCCAAAGCCACATCTAACAAAATCATCGATCACTCATGGGACAGTTGAGGAGTTTGCACCATTGCACTGAATGACAAAATGTGAAGGAGATGCAAGACCTGCCAATTGTTTCTTCATACTTCATTCAGCAATCCATGCTTCATCCTTGTTTTTGCTCTCTAAGTTCCATGTCATGTATTTCCACAAATCTGATTATTTCAGAAAGCACAAAATTATTCAGTCAAAACGAATATTGTATCAATCAGTTCCATTGTTTCATATATTAGATTATCTAAACATACCCTTCTCCTCAAGTTAAATCAACTCATCCTAAACGACGTCAACAAGAAATGACCTCCATAAAGAGCCAAACTAGAAGGACGAGGCATAAGGAAATCTTTTCTCACAGAAGACACATTCTACTATGTTAAGCCTAACGCACAACCATGGAGGAAAATTATAATAACTGGTTGGCCAACTTCCACTAGGGCAGGTAAGCCCAGGTGTTCAACCAAAACCAAAGTTCTAAACTCAGAATACTATGGAGGCAAACGCCAACGGATCCATAGCCTCATTCACCCTCTGACTCTATACACGAGGCCTTTTGTGCAACCCTCCAGGGAGCAACTTTTTGCCACCTGGGTATCTGTCGACATGAATGATGAACCAGCTTGTTCAGTGACCTTTCCATTGGTTTCCTTCTCCCCGGATTAACTCTCTCAGTGACCATCCTGCATGCAGGGTCAGCCTCAGGAAAACAGGCCATGTACTCATTTGTGACTCATAGGCCTGACTCAGTCTTACAAAGCAGTCATTCATCACATACTTGGCTTACTAATGATATTCCATGATCCTGCAAAATCACTTAGTTGCAATGATATGTCAATATTTAGTGGCCATGTCTCACAGCTGTAGAGTAAAGCAGGAAGCCCCAGTGCCTTGAAAGGCAAATTTTCGTCCTTCTAACAAACGATGGCAACACCTAATACTGAAGTTGAGTGAATTTATAACCCAGTAGGCCAGACAAGCGAGAAAAAAAAATCTCATCATCTGACCTACTTTTATTATACAGCACACTACCATGATAAATGAATCTTCCCAGTAACATCCACATTCTCCCTACATGCTTGAGCAGACTGAACTGCTTCATCCAACATGCCAACAAAATTTGACTGGATCCTGATCTAAGCCCAAGAGACCTTTGCAACTTGTGAAATTCTTTGAGGGCAATCAGCAGTTTTTCTAGCGACTCCACTAGGATAACTGTATCATCAGCAAAGAAAAGGTCAGCAACATTCAAACTGAAAATTGATACTCAACAGTAATTCGCACCCTGGCCAAGCATCCGATCCATGTACGTGTTGAAAAGCATGGGGGCATGATCACATCCCGTTCTTACTCCTGTACTTACTTAAAAGATGAATTCCCCTCTCCATACTTGACAGCTCTGTCAGTGTTTGAAACATGCCAACATTCAGCCTAACTATCCCTGAGGGGATCCGACAGAGTCATAGGAGTTTCCAGAGTATCCCCCTCAATATATTGATTCACACTCTAGAGATACATATAAGCTGCAAGCAGACCTTGTTAGCGCTCAGGGTGGCATCCCATGAACACTCAAAAAGCTAAGAATCGGTGGACTGTAGACTTCTTGCACGTAAATTCAGATTGTTCATGCCTCTGAAACGTTAGGAAATGTTCCCAAATACACAGAAAGAGGCTCTGGGCAAGAACTTGCCTGGGACACTGAGCACTGTAGTACCATGGTAGTTACTACAGTCGAGCTGGTCTTTTATTCCATTCCAGATACAGGTGACCCATGATACCTGTCAGCCAAATGGCTTCTCTGACTGCATATAATGCACTAATCATAGCTTCACTCCAGCTTTGATCATTTCTACTGGGATGCCACAAAGACCAGCTGTTCTACCACTTTTCATCCAGTCCATTGCCATTGTACTTTCACTGCAGAATGCACAGTATCATCAATTTATGGGAGATTACTCAGCAGTTGTATACCAACTGACAGAAGCTCTCTGCTGGGAAGTTCAGCCACATACAGCTGCTCGAAGTAAAGGTTTACCCCGATATCCGATAGAATGCATACCTACTGTACAGTCATGGCCATAAATAACCACCTATCCTTCTGTACCCCGTGCCTCAGACTGGCTCCTTTTATGCGCGGCAAGTCGCGCTGGAGTAAGAGGGGCTGAGAGGGAGGGGCCAGAGAGAGAAGGGAATGTGGGTGAGGGGATGAGCAATGGCGCTGGGTGGAGTGAGGGAGAGGATGGAGGGTAAGTAGGGGAGGGAGAATGTAATGCGAAGTTGTGGCCACATAATTTGTCTATTTTCTTTCATTCAGGGCATCATATAAAGGAGTTACTATTCGGTAGATAAAGCTGCATTACGTCTTGTATAGCAGCGTCAAATAACAAGCTTTAGATAGGTAGTGATATCAAGGACTGGCTCAGGAGAGATATAAACTGACATGCCAGATCAAACATTAGTGCAGAACCAGATATTTGTGTTTATCCGTGTATTTTGACTTCAGACACAGAATGGAATCTGGATGGCTTTGACTTCCATAATGTTTGTGTAAGAAATGTCCTCTACCCGTATATGGAATTAATTTTTGAAACTAAATATTATATGCAACCTTTGATATGGCTGAGTCCACAGTAAATATGATCACCCTCGCGGTATACACCCCCTCTATACAGTCACCATCATGTCAGTTTAATAATTATTTAATGACATCTCAATATGAAAAGGCTATTAAACTTATTTGTGCATAAACCGTAAATTAATTTGATGCCTGTCCTCATGGGTCGATATGATAACGGTATCTCTCATTACCTGTTAGTGGGAAAATGAAATAAAATCCTACCCAAACTTCCTAAATATATCTATGTCAATATTTACCAACAATAGTCAAGCCAAAGCAACAGGAACGCTTTAGTAAGTAGTCAAGTGGTCTTTGCCTTAAAAACCTCATGCAGGCCTCGCAGCACCGGGGAAACAATGTTGTTGATGGTTTGCTGGCTTTGTCTGAACAGCTCCCACTCGTCCTTGGTGTGCTGGAGGAGGTGGGCCCGTGTCCTCTCGTTCTCTGGCTTCCTCGCATTGACAATCTGGGCCCACACAATCTCGATAGCTCTGCACTTATATTTGATCTGTCACGTCAGCATACTTCTTTCACGAGCCAGTCCTTGATATCATCACCTATCTACAGTTTGTTATCTAGCACTGCTATACAAGGTGTAATGCAGCTTTATCTACCGAATAGTAACTCCTTTATATGATGCCCTGGATGAAAGAAAATAGACAAATTATGTGGCCACAACTTCGTATTTCATTCTCCCTCCCCTACCTACCCTTCCTCCCCTAAATCACTCCACCCAAGCACCATCGTTCGTCCCCCCACTCGCCTACCCTTCTCTCTCTGGTCCCTCCCTCGCAGCCCCTTTTACTCCAGTGTGACTTGCCGCACATAAAGGAGCCAGCCTGAGGCACGGGGTACAGTAGGATAGGTGACTATTTATGACCATGATTGTACATCGGTAGCCGGATATCAGTTTTACTGGATTTCGATACGATATTCCCCATTAGATTCCTAAAACATAGTGAAGATGTGCTCCAGTCCCACCCAAAACACAGTAATTTGTAATCTACCTAGGAGTAGACTGTAGCACCAGTCGAGCGGGGCAGTACTCCCAAGGTGGATGGAAAGCTGATGACAGGGAGAGCTGGAGCTCCCGTTTCATCAGCCCTCGGGACTAGGTCCAGACCATCCCCCTTTGCTGAACTTTTTCAGAGTCTCAGTAACACAGAGAGTAGGCCAGTATGCTCTCCAATACAAGTTTCTCTAACTATCAACACCAAAGTACATGCACAGTACACACTACACCTCCTTTTCCAAAATTAAAAATAAAATCATGGCAGCGCAACAAGTGGCCTCGGAGTCCCCAGAGGAGGGGTGGGACCATAAATGTCCCCACCATCTGCCCCTCTCCCGTTGACGACTCGAGCTGCCTGGAACCACTGTCTGATTCTCTTCTTCTTCATTTCCACAACATTCGCAGCCTTTCCTCTAACTTTCACTCTGTTGAGCACCACCTCTCGTTCTCTAAACATCACCTTCTTTTTCTGAGACTCAGCTGTGTGAGGCAACTGACAGCAAACCCTTTTCTGTATCCTCCTAATTTCTATATACTCATTTCAAAGCCAGAGGTGATTGTTGTGTATATATACGCAACGACTTATCTAGCTCTTGTGTTCCTGAACCCGATTCTTCTGAATTCTCTACACTCTGGCTTTGGCTTTTCTGTCATTCTCTGACTAAATATATCTGCGCTGTTTACTTATCCCCTAATTCTACTGACTATCAAAAATTCTTTGACTATCCAACTTTTACGATGGAACACACTCTATCCATTTCTCCTTTCTCTGAAATCTCCATTCTAGGAGATTTCAATGTTCACCACCACCTTTGGCTCTCCTCTTCTTTCACTGATCCACCTTGTGAACAAGCCTGCACCTTTTCTATCCTTAATGACCTAGAGCAGCTTGTACAGAACCCTACCCGTATCCCTGACCGCCTTGGAGAGAGCTCCAACATACTTGACCTCTTCCTTACAACTAATCCTTCTGCTTACATTGTTAATCTTTTCTCTCCGTTGAGCTCCTCCGATCACAACCTTATCACTTTAAACTGTCCTATCACTCTTGTACAGCCTGTGGACCCTCCAAAGAAACGTTGTCTGTGGCACTTTGGGGCTGCAGATTGGGAGACCCTCATGGTAGTTCTTTGATTTACCATGGAATGATTATTGCTTCCATGGCCAGGAGGCATCTGAGTGTGCTTTGCGCATTACAGAGGTTATTCTCTTGGGCATGGAACCATACATTCCTTTCTCATATCCTTTGACTAATGCAAGAAAGCCTTGGTCTAATCACGCTTGTTCTAATGCTGTCCGCAACAAGGAGAGATCCTATAAAAGGTACCAGAGCCAACCCACCCGTGAATCACATCTTTTATATGTTTCTGCCAGGAATCATGCTAAGTCTGTTCTTCGCTGTGCTAAAAATAATTTCATCCATACTAAAGCTCTCAACTCTCCAACTCGAATTCATCCCGCTCCTTCTGGCACCTTGCCAAAAACCTTTCTAACAACTTTACCTCATCATCCTTCCCTCCTCTTTTCTACTCTGATGGCTCTGTAGCTATTTCTTCTGCTGATAAAGCAGAATTCTTTTCTCAGACTTTCTCCTCCAATTCCACCTTAGACGATTCCGGTGATGTTCCTCCATCACTTCCCCCCTCCGACTTCCTCATGGCTGACATTAAAATTTCTTCAGGTGATGTATTTTCTGCCATCACTGGCCTCAGTACAAATAAGGCATATGGGCCTGATGGAGTCCCTCCTGTTGTTCTCAAGAACTGTTCTTCTGTGCTTACACCCTGCCTAGTTAAACTCTTTCGCCTTTGTCTGTCAACTTGTACCTTTCCATCTTGCTGGAAGTTTGCTCTCATTCACCCAGTCCCAAAGAAGGGTGACTATTCCCAACCCTCTAGCTATTGTCCAATTGCTTTAACATCCTGTATCTCAAAAGTTTTCGAGTCAGTTCTTAATAGAAACATTTTAAAGCATCTTTCCTATCACATCGTTCTTTCTGATCGTCAGTATGGGTTCCGTCAGGGACGCTCCACTGGCGATCTTCTCACCTACCTTCCAGACTCCTGGTCATCTTCCTTTCAAGACTTTGGTGAAAGCTTTGCCATTGCACTTGACATCTCAGAGGCTTTCGATCGAGTCTGGCATAAATCTTTAATTTCCAAACTGCTCTCTTATGGTTTCTATCCTTCTATCTGTGCCTTCTTCTCTAGCTTCCTTTTTGGTCGTTGTATAGCCGCTTTTGTAGACGGCCATCGTTCTTCTCCTCGATCTATCAACAATTGTGTTCCTCAGGGCCCTGTCCTATCACCAACTCTCTCCCTTTTATTCATCAATGATCTTCTAAGCTGTACATCTAACCCTATCCACTCATACGCTGATGACTCCACCCTTCGCTTTTCCATTTGGTTCCCGCAACATCCATTTCAGCATTTACTTCAACAAACGAGGGATGATGCCATGGCATACCTAATTTCTGACTTGGCTTGTATCTCTGACCTGGTAAAAATAATCTGGTTGTTTTTAATGCATCAAAGATTTAGTTTTTAGACCTATCAACCCTACAAAATCTTCCACAGGTATACCCACTAATGTTTAATAATATTCAGCATAATCCTGCATCGTCCTTGAACATGCTTGGGGTTCCATTCACTAGGGACTTATCTTGGAGAGATATTGCATCTTTTGTAAAATCTTCTTCCAAGAGATTAGGTATGCTAAGCCGACTCCGTTCCTTCTTTACCCCTGCATAATTGTTGACTCTATACACGGGTTTTATCCGCCCCTGTGTGGAGTACAACTCTCATGTGTGGGGAGGCTCCCCACATACAGCTCTTCTCAATAGGGTGAAGTCAAAGGCTTTTCGTCTCATTAACTCTCTTCTTACTGACTTCCTGCAACCTCTGTCTCTTCGCCGCACTGTTGAATGTTTATCTCTTTTGCATCGCTACTTCAGTGGTCACTGCTCCTCTGAACTGTTTGCATGCATTCCTCCACCTCTATGACGGGCACGTAGCACTCGTCTAGCAGCAAATTCTTATCCCTTTTCTGTCCAGCTCTCTAATGCAAGAGTTAACCGTTACTCCCAGTCCTTCATTTATGCAACAGGTCAGCTCTGGAACTGTCTCCCTCTGTCTGTATTTCCTGCTTCCTATGATCTCCAGTCTTTCAACCGCAGTGTGTCCAGGCATCTGGAAATGATCGGATCTTGAATTTGGCTCCTTCTTGTATTTTGTTTTTCTCTTGGAAGGAACAATAATAGCGGGCCCAAGGTCTTTGGTTCCTTCTTCTTCGCATAAAAAAAAAAGACAAAATGAAATTGGTAATGAGTGCACCAGGTAAAATATTAGTGTCTAAAGAATTTATTTTTTCTCAGAGTACCATACTTATGTGCTCGCAGAATAAACAATGTATGCAGTTTAATTAGCCGTTTAATAAACTTAGGGTACTCTGCAAACAAGTTCTGTGTACGACGGGATATTTTTTCTGTTATAAAACCTCACATTGACTGACCAAGACTTAATCTTTCCTCTCTCCCTGTCTTTTACTTTTCTTCCACTTTTTCTTTTCTTTTCTCCTTTCTTCTTTCCTTTCCTGTTCATGTTACTTTTATATCTCTCTCCTATTCGTCTTCAAGTTACATCCAATGGTTGTAAAATAACACAAGAAAACAAAATTCAGTAAATGAGTAAGTACACAAGAACTTTGCGTCCCTCATCCAAAGATCACTTGCTGAAACTATGTTTACAGAAGCTAACCAGGCAATTGTGGCCTCTGTATGGCTGTCATAAAGGTGACCGTATTTTTGCTCTCTCTCTCTCTCTCTCTCTCTCTTTCTCTCTCTCTCTCTCTCTCTCTCTCTCTCTCTCTCTCTCTCTCTCTCTCTCTCTCTCTCTCTCTCTCTCTCTCTCTCTCTCTCTCTCTCTCTCTCTCTCTCTCTCTCTCTCTCTCTCTTCGACCTGTTATTTTTATCCCTCTCTCTTATTCATTTTTATTCATATCCAAAGGTTATAAAAGAAAGCAATAAGAGAAAATTCAGTAAAAGAGGAATTACACAAGAATTGTGTGACCCTCATCCTCTTATCAGCCGCTGAGACAATGTTTACAGAAGCCCATCAGGCGATTTTGGCCTGTGTACGGCTGTCATAAGGGTATCCAAAGTCTCTCTCTCTCTCTCTCTCTCTCTCTCTTTATATATATATATATATATATATATATATATATATATATATATATATATATATATATCAGTCTATAAGTACAGTAATGGAGGCACAAGGGGATCAAATTTCTTTGTAAATATGGGCCGGCCGGGCCGGATTGTTTCAGAGGATTAAGGGTGATGATGATAATGTAAGATGTATCCTTGCCTGCTGATCCCATGTTTAAGGATAATTACTAAATTTCTTTTTGCAGTGTTGATAAATACACGAACTGAACCATATGCATTTCAAATTGCCGATGGTCAGACGATCAGACGAACAAAACAAATGAAGGATAACACGTTTTTTTGATGTTTTGCTCCTTTCTGTATCGTCGAAAGAGCGATAGGTCAGTTTTCAATTTGTTGATTATCGGGGTGTGCCTCTACTCAACCCAACCAGCCTCATACTCACTCACCCCAACACTAATTTTAAGCCTTCCATCTGCTGTCGTACCAGAGTTAGCCCGAGAGGCAGATCTATAGTGGAGCTTCTTCAAGGTTCAGTAAATAGGTAGAAGTTCCTTGCAAGACAAAACCCCTCCTTGATCTTGGGAACTCTTCAGCACACTCATCAGCTGCTGCAAGGGTAACACACGTAAAGGTATTCCATTGTTCATCAGGGTCCTCAAGTGCACTTAGTACTCCAGACTAATTCAGGACTGCCACACCATACTCATAAGCACACTCCTCATCACTGATTTTCTGAAAATGGTACTATTATTGTTCCATCTTGAGCATCTCAGTTTTAATTTGTAGCCTCAGAGCAGCAACAACAAGTGATCCTACAGCAGGTACTAAAAATGATTTGGCCAGTCTCCTATGCAAACTCTTCCAGTACTGGAGTACCAAATACAGTGGTGAAGATCTGGCTGCTAGAGCCAGGATTCGGCAATCCTCAATTTATGGGACTGCAATTTCCAAAAGGTCCAAACTATTGGAAATCCTGGTTCCAGAGGCATAGGGACCTACACATTCCTCGAAGTCTTCTCTGTTAGTGCCAGTAGCCACACTGAAGTCACCAAGAGTGTATGCCATGAGGGGCACTTTTTCACCACTGAGTCAAGTCTAGCGTAGAACAGCTCTTTTACTTTAAGATCATTCATCCCAATTAGAGTGTGCATGACAAGAGAAATGTATCCCAAGAGGTGCGTTAACCTCACCAGCATTATATGCTCATCAACCACAGTAACCCTGTCAACACAAGAGATAAAGTGAGCAGCAACTTGCACAACAACAAGCTGGTCACCATTGTCACAGTAGGACCAGTAGAGAGTATAGCCATCTCACTGTGTCTGGCCCACCTCACTTCAGACAGCGCAGCCATGCCAATCATCCATTGCCCCAACCCTTATGACAGCAATGGCAGTCTATCATCCTTTGAAATATTTAGAATGTTTGAAGGCCCCACTCGGAGTGCCTTCCGAAGGTCAAACTCATATGTGGTTCTTGGAGTTCCTGTCCTTTGCACAATGTGATCTGATTTAAAAGCAGGATTGGGTATAGTGAGTCCCCCACGCCATCATCCGATGGCTGGGGTTGAGTAAGCTTTACCCAACAACCACTGTAAATGGTGCCACCATAACAGGGCCTCCAAAGCCCCATCAAGCTGATACCTAAGGGAGGGGGGGGGGGACCCCACAGGAAAACAGAGTCAGAAAACACATGCTTACCCTGATCCCTCTTCTTCCTCTTAAGTCAAACAAGTTACAAGTTTCTGCAGGGAAGGGATGGAAACCCCACCAAAACCCCCGAAGTCGAGGAAGGACTGGCCACTAGCTTTTGAACAATGGCATGGGATCCGTGATAGGGGCTATCCAGGTTTGATGGAAAGTTTTATTTCTAAGTGGACTGCCAACCAAAGCTAACTGACCCGTCCACCCCGGCAGATGGCTGTTGACTAAAGCAGCTCATTTGCCCTTTGAAAGGTCTTGTTTTGTCGTCCTGTGCAGTGTTTAACCACCCTCCTTACTGGCCTAGACCAGTGGAGTTGCTGGTTTAGTCACCGACGATCATGAAACACGTAGCAGTGGATTACATGTTATTGTACCAGTAGCAGAACAGAGTCTGGCCTAGCAGGCATGATACCAACAACTCTAAGATTAAGAGTCTCACGCTCTACTGAGTAAGTTAGCCAGGCACAAGCAAAATATCGACAACCTGACAGTAGCTTCACAAGACAACAAAACTCAATAAGCAGCAACCCAGCTATATGTATGCATATACTCAGCAGAAAATTGGAGATTAAACTAATTAGAATCACCGCTTCAGCAATCAAATCAACCATTATTGTATTCACTTCAGACAGACATGAACGTCAAACAATATAAGTTTTCCCCTTTTACAAACCATTCCCACTGGAGAGACACGTTGGACAGAATCACAAACATTTTCTCGGCGATCACATATAATCAGTGTAAAGGCATTTCATAAACCTGATCCTCTGAAGACACTCACAGGCACTACCTTTGGACAACAGAAAGAATCCCTGAAAACCATCTTTAAATAATTCATTAGGACAACAGTGAATAATGGTAACTTAAGCTAAGCCTTCACCTTAACGAACAGAAACGTCAGTAGGCTAAGTTTAAATAACACAACAAAGCCTTAATAATAATAGCAGAATTCATTATGACCATAATTCATACGAATATGAGAGGCACAACGTTCATCCTTTCAGTTCACGATCCGTCCTACCCGTATAACTTCATGGTACCTCACCCCCCCCCCCACAAAAAAGCAAAAAACTAATTGCACACTTTATATGAGCATTATCTTCTCCTCCCAACACAAGAACTCAAAATCACATGCATAAACATATTCACCACAGCCGTCCAAAATCTTCAGCCTTGTCATGTGACATTGTGACAGGTTGGTGAATGGTGAATGAAGAATAACTTCAACTCAACCCCGCGTATTCTTCATCCAAAAATTTTCAACCATATACCATTCTTCATTAACCACCACCAGACATACACCACTCAAACACTGCCCTCCCATGTGGGATACCAGTATCCTAGCCACACGGTAATGCAGTCACCATCCCTCCCTGCCTGAATGCCAAAACAATCTACAGGTCATAAACAATTCACTATGGTCACATTTTTACCAAATGGGGAGGTAGGTGGCCTGCAGTCCTAATGGACCCAGGTTCGCATTTCAGCTCGGGCAGGGAACAGTTTAAGGGTATGAATTTCATAAAGCAGAATTTACTAATCTACCAGAAGACCTTCAGAGGTGTCGTAAAAATACCCCAGCTAATACCAGTTTACTTGTCATGTATGAGACAGTCTAATCGTGTATTCCAAATGTAAGCTGGGTGTTAAGGTCGAAGTGGTGATGGAGGTGTAAGGTATGGGGGACGGCTACTAGGCCGTGGGAACAGGCTGTGAAGCTAGTGTCCAGAGTCGGACACATTAAAATGAAAAATAGGCCTACAGTGCAGCACCCCACACATCAGCACACTCACCCCACGCACCAAATCACAACACAAAGTTCTTCAATATAACCTCAGCAGTGCTTCCACTTTTGGGGGAAAGTTCACTGGATTGGAGAATATGAATGATTTTAGTGACAAATCTAGGGAAATGGAAAAATTTAGGGAAATCTAGGGAAATCTTGGATCAGTATCAGACAAAAGTCCAAATTTCTGGAATGGGACACCACCAGGGATGGATCCAGAGGGGGGATGGGGGGATGCATCCCCCCCCACCGGCCATGCATCATTGAATAAAGAGGCAATTTCAAAATTGAAATATCAGTATGTCGCGTCAAGTCTTTGGTTGAATCAGTGAATCAGACCCCCCCACCGAAAATTCCTGGATCCACCCCTGGACACCACTGCCATCAAAAGGGGTGATCGAATACAGTTGTTAAACCCTTTTAGTGCCTGTAGTTTTACATCCGCTCAATATAATCGTCAAGGGTTACTCAGTATAACAAGTGTCATACTGTCATTAGTCCTGTCAGAAGGTTAATCTGCTTGTAAACCTGTTCTATGATGGATGATGTTTAGTGGAAATAAGGCCACAGTTTTTTTTTTTTTTTTACCAGTGCATAACGCTTAGTGGAAATAAGGCCTCAGTATTTTTTTTTTTTTTTTTTTTTTGCAAAGCATAATACCAAACATTTTAGTGGAATTATAACTTCTAAGTAATGTGTAATTAAATCATGCTGCTATATTTCTCAACTCGTTTTCAATTAAGACATAAATGCTTACTCCAGTTTCCGAATAGGCAACTATTTTTTTTCTGTATATATATCCTGCATAAGTATTTCTACAAAACATATATGATTTTGATTGAAGAATATTATGTCCTTTTATTTTCATTAACAGAAAAACAAGGGTATTAAAAGCATGTATTCATGGTTCCACTTCATTGTAAGCTACAGTCCTTAGTCCCCACCCCCCCTTTTTTTTTTCTAAGATGAATAAATATCAGTTTTCTGTACCTTTGTGGATGAATGAGAGTTATGCTATTTTATTTTTGAGGTATTGTAAGTCACTGAAAGAAATATTCTTTTGCAAACTCTTTTAAGACAGGGAGTTTCTTCAAAACAATGCAGTAGGCCTGCTGTATGATTCTTGCCAGTTGCTTATCAGATGTGCACAACATTTAAGTTCATATACAGTACTTGATAGAGAATTATGGTAATAGGCAGATATTATAATCACCTAATGAAAATAAAAACTTATATTTTTGAGCTTTCAGTATTCCCAGTTGGTCTTATTATAATAACGTTTTTCATATACAGTACTATTTAATGAATTCTGAGGGTATTGTGACCAATCTAGGGAAATTTTCACATCCATCTGGGGAAATCCAAGACTGGCAAAGTGGGAGCCCTGAGCCTCAGTAAAAGATCTCTGGGAGCGACTCGTTGAAGTGGCCTGCTTCCTACATTTCCGTGCTTCCAGGTGCAGAAGAACCTTAAGTTGCAGTAGTAACAGCAATTGCAATCATGAAGTGAATTCTTGTACTTTAGAACTGCACGACCAATCCGAAATGACTACATTTATTTGCGTAACATGCTGAAGGACTTGGAATGAAAAACTCATGTCAGTTTACCCTGCTGGATTTGATAATTGGTAAGAACATTTACATTATTTTTTATTTGATTGCCTATTGCTGTTGATGACTTCAAAAATTTCCTGTCAGAAAGACTAAATTATATTTATTGTTAAAAGGTGCCAACTTTAAATAAAAAATAAAAAATAAATATGTATAATTTCGAATTTTTACTGAAAACCTCAAATTGTAGCCGAAAGATTGTATGTGAATCCATTAGCCTTAATGTAAATTCTTCAGCTGCCTCACAAACATGCAAAAAGGAAAATAAATAATCTTAAATATCGACTCTACATAGCCTGTTCAGAGGTTAGAAATCTCACTCATATTTCGAAAGCACACTGTATTGTGAGGATACAAGAGTTTCGGTTTGACTTCGTTTTTCACATGTAACTCTATAGTGCTTATGAGGCAGCTTCTGAATACAGCGTTGAAATTTATTTTATACAGGGTGGTCCGTAAACAGACCTCCACAAAAAACACGCTTGACGGTATCTTATATGTTACTAAGTCGGCTTGTATGGGCGTGGCTGTGGCAGTGGGAGTAGGAAAATGAAAAATGATGCAGAATAGATAGTGATAACACTG
This sequence comes from Coenobita brevimanus, assembly GCF_032717465.1. NCBI lineage: Eukaryota > Metazoa > Arthropoda > Malacostraca > Decapoda > Coenobitidae > Coenobita > Coenobita brevimanus. The sequence goes on from NC_137009.1 coordinate 34,318,614, forward strand.
AGCCGTTCTCACAACATACCAACCCTTGTCCACCAGAGTACTAATGTTGCGTAATATATCGGCGGCCCTGTACATTTTCTAGAAATTCTTGTCTGATCAGCTGATAGGGTCAGGTGCAGGGAAAGGGATGGGTCCATTATGATGTGGCAGGAGTGAACCAGTTCTGCTTTCGGGCCCTGCTGGGGATGTCGTTGGATTGCACTGTGCAGTTGACCCTCGTGTGGTGTGGTGCAGTGAGAAGCTGTCTCTTCTCCCGTTGGAGGCTATGATACAAGTAAATGTGTGTGTGTGGATAAGTATTCTGGTGAGTGCATCGTTCCATCTCAGGTGCCCCCAGTATTTTTTTTTTTTTTTTTTGGGGGGGGGGAGAGGAAACAGCCTAGGTATATAGACAGATGGACAGACTAGCCAAGATTAAGTAAGAATCTCTTGATGATGGCTTGATTAATCCCTGCAACTGACGTCAGTTTTGTTTCACTTCTACTATTAACATGATTCGTTGTTATTTAAGGTGTTCCTGGGATCTTGGTTCCCGTATGCCTTCCTAGTGACAACGTACTACAGGACTTCCCTCACCAGCACACTGGCCGTGCCCATTCTACCACCTTCCATAGACACCCTACAGCAGCTTCAGCAGTCAGGCGTCGCATATGGCATCAACTCTGAAATGGTTAGTGTGCTAGCGGGTATGCAGTAGTTAAAATATTAATGCTTTACCACACAGGTGTAGGTGACACACACCACAAACTCAGCCAGGAGACAGGGCGTGTGTGCTGGGCATTCCCCAGGCCCTGTCTTCCTCCTTACTCTACTGAAGCCAACCACCACCAATCGGGCTACAGCAAGGCCCGGTCTCCTCTAATGAGGAGAGAATCAAAACAACAAAGGTGGAGGTCTTCCAAGTTTCCTATACAAATTGGTCTCTCACAGGTTGATTCGGATAATTTAAGTTAAATGTTTTGGTCTGATAGGAATTGGGGTTTCGACCGTTAGTTTTATTGGCAATGCTAAGTGGTTAAAATCATAAGGGGTCTAGGAGGCGAAGCCCCATCAGTTAGGCTAGGTTGACGAGATTACCAGTAAAGAAACTGCCGAGAGCTTCCAAGCAGCTTCCTTAAGTACCCTAAAAATGTTTTTTTTTTTTTAATCTATAACTTTTGTAGTCTGAAATCTTCAAACAGGTATCTGTGTTACATAGTGTATGAAAGATACTTTCCTTAAGAACATGAGAACGTAAGAAGACAGGTGGAATTGCCGAGCCAGTGTGGCAATAACTGGTGAAATGTAGTTAACGATAACCCAGGGAAAGAGGGATGGGTGTCCCAGAACCTACCATCCCCAGTTGCCGACTTGCGAACCTGGGGTTATAAGAAGGTTGAAAATATCGACACTGATGATATTCGTAAATTCGTAGTATCAGCTTAAATCACATTTAAATAAACATCATATGAATAGAGCTTTGACATGCCATGCACGTACTGAATAATATTATATTGGATGTAGTCGTGAAAAAAGGAAAATAATAGGCTATTACTCAAATACTGAGAAAAAGATGGACTACCAATTGCTTTATATTATATCAAAGATATTTTCATACGATATTGAACTCGGATTGTACTAACTGCACGAAAATCATCAGTGTCGACATTTGCAACTTCCATGTTACCCAGAGCTAATTCTAATACAAATTGTCGTCTGTCCTTATAGCGATCACGGTGCAGCCATTGGGCATAAATTATAAATTCATTGTAAGTAACTGAGTGGTAACGTGTACGTAACTAAAAAGTATTACAAACCTCTGGGGTAATAGGAAACCTTACAACGTAAGAGATGTATGGATATTATTTTTTTTCTAAAACGAAATAAGACTGCACAACAACAGTAGTTTTCAATGAATGTACACACTAGGTTGTATTTTGATGAATTTAGACACGCAGTCATACTTCGCTATATGATCCTTCGCTATACGATCCTTTGCCGTACAATTTCCCGCACTAGCAATGTAAAAAATTATCATCCGTCACACTTATCGATGGCCAGTCCCAGGTTTTCCAGTGGGCTTTTTTTAACCGATTTGAATGATATTTTCGACTTAAATTTTGTGGTTAAGTTGATTTATATGCTGTTTTTAGGCTTAATTTGTTTTAGTCACAGGTAGGGTGAACTCTCTCATATTTGGGTACAGTTTACTCAGTTTGATTTTTTCAAGACTTAATTTTGATTTTCAGATTTTATTTTTCGGTTTAGGTGAGTTATAAACTGCATTTTAACTTAGTTTAGCTTGTTTTAAAACTGTTTGGGGGTTTAGGTGAGCTAGAACCTGTTTTTGGACTCATTTGGTAGGGTTTTGGAGTTGGCTGGGGAGTGATGAGATCCCAAGGCTCCCAAATGCATCCCTATACTTTCCATATTATAACCTCCCTGTTTAACGATACCCCGACTGAACAATGGGGTTTCCCAAACGCATCTCACCGCTATAACGAGGATGGCCTTCAGTGGGGGTTCAGCGCTCCTGTCTCGAATATAACAATTAATCAGCTTTACTCTGTCAGTTTATCGATTATGGGAATGATGAAGAAATTCAGAAAAAGTGGCGGAAGTGTGGGGGGGTTGCGACAGGGAGGAATACTAAGAAATGTAGACTGGAAGGAGTGCAAAAAAGGTGAACTGTGGTAGGAAGTGAGAGTAGGAAAGGGCACAAACGGTGGAAGATGGAAAGTCATAAAAAAAGTGAAGATAGAAAGACAGGATTAAGGAAAAGAGGGAAATATGAAAAAAGCAATGCGATGAAAAAAATGTGGAATGAAAGTATAGGGTGATTAGGAGAAATGGGAAAGGAAGAGGAACAATAATAAAGCAGAATGGATGAAGGAATATTTAAAGACACATATACTTGACAGCAACAAAACAGATATGCATTACACTCTTTCATTTTACTGGATGTTTTCTTAGTATCTTGAGTTAGATGACGTATACTCTTATAGCCTATTATCCCTTTTCTTTCCAAACAGTTGTATTAATCTCTGGAGAGACTTTTCTTTCCAAAGAGGCTATACATGGCTTTCATTTACCCCTTCACTATAACAGGTGTATCTAAGCTGAATAAAATCACCTGGAGCCGCAGTGCTGTATGAGTTAAACACATCACCGCACTGAAGGAGTTCACAGCGTCTTTGTATTTTCCTCTTCCTGATACCAGTATCCTGCTACTCCACTGATACATTAAATTGAGTAAGAAGGTTATTGTGAGGAAAATTATGACTTTTCAACTTCATGACTGCCAGCATCATTGTCCTGCACTAATCGATATCACTGGTGAAGTAAGATGAAATCAGTAAAGTATTTAACCGAATTAAGGTTGACTAATTCAATTCGCCTGCATCTAAATTTGACTCCTTATTTGACACTTCACATTGGTTTGTACCACACAGAGCAACATTCTGCTATACAAGAAAATGTTTCAAAATGTTTCAGATACCATTCCAAAACTACCCTGAACAAGATAGTTTGGTATGGGGTGGAGACAAATAAATTGCTTCCATGTCGCCCTGTCCCCTACCATTTCATTGCCCTTCCCTCAACTTACACCCCCTCCCCCCTCGTATACCTCTCCATTCCATCCCTCCATCTTATGCTCGGTCTCCCCCTCTCTCCCCTCCCCCCTCTTCCACGGTACTCATATACACTCTCCTAGCAAGTCTCTCACTCCATCCTCTCCACATGACCAGTCCACCTCAGAGTATTTCCCCACTCACATCCACATCCACACCATAACGTTCCTTAACTTCTTCATTTGGCAGCTTGTCTCTCCCTGTAACTCCACATTCTCCTCTCAAATAACTCATTTTCTCTGCTGTCACTCTTTACTTGTGTCCTTCTAGCAAGGTCCAAACCTCACTTCCATATGTTAGAGTTGATATGCAGCGACTTTTTACTTCCATGCCCACTTCCCTATTTCTTATCACTGCTTTCAATGAACCAGCAACCTTTCTTCCCTGCTATACCTTTTTAATTAAGTGGTTCATCCTCCAAACTTCCAGCCTTACTCATCACACTACCCAGGTACTGAAATGCACTTACATTACCACATTCTCACTGTCCAGCTTAGCTGTCTTTTCTCGAAGACCAAAACTTTACGCTTCCTATATCCACCTTTATATTCTGTTTCTTACAAACTCTCTCAAACTCATTCACCGAACTATCCAGTTCCCCTTCGTCTTCACCTAACAATACAGTATCATTTGCAAACAACAACAGGATGTTTCCAAGCGCTGCCTTATCTTAATACAGCCGCTCCAACATCCACTGCCCTACCTTTTACCTCTTTTATAACTCCATCCATAAACAAACTGAACAGCCATAGAGACATGACACATCCATATTTCAATCCAACATTCAGATAATGAAATTCACTCAGTTCACCATCCACACGCATTGTGGCCTTTCACCCTCATATATACTCTTCACGGCATTCAATAGCTTCACATATTCTCCTTATTTTTAAAATGTTTTCCACATTCCTTGTCTATCCACTGTGTCATATGCTTTGTCCAGATCCATGAAAGCGTCATACAGCCTCTTTCCCTTTTCTAGAAAATTTTCCATTAAACACCTTAAGATGAATATTCGATGTACACAACCTCTCCCCTTCCTGAACCCTCCTTGTCAATGAGTATCCTGTCATATACTTTTCGTATTACACTGGAGAGACAAAAGCATTTATGATTACCAAACCATACTTTTTTTCATTTTTCTTTGTACAGGGGAATACTTATATCTGACCTCCAATCCTCCAGGACTCTACCTTCCTCTAAGGCCAATCTGCACAAAAAATAATACCAACAAAACTCTCCTCTGTTTGACTCCCAAGGTTTAACAACCATCAGTTCCCATCATCAGGTATCCTGATGTGCTAGAAAATGTGCTGAAATACCACTGATAACATTTTTTATTCAGTAAGGGTTTAGTACAACAATACGAAAACAAAGACATATGTAGCCTAACTGAAATTAGATATTCTGGCAGTAAGAGATTAACTATTACATTCATTACAAAGCAGTTTCTTTATCCTTCAGGGCGCTACCTATCAGCTATTTTCATCATCAGACATTCTGCTGTACCAGAAAATGTTCAAAAAGATGTCGTACCATAATTATGCCGATAGCCTGCGTCTGGTGGCTGAGGGCAGATATGCGTACATTGCCTTCAGGACGCCCCTCACTCTGGAGATGGTCATTCATAACAGCAACCCCACCAGGAAGACTGACCTACATGTTGCACCTGAAGAGTCCTTCCCTGGTGGATACGCTTGGGCATTTCCAAAGGTAACTATACAGAGCGTCAGGATTATAGAAAGTTGTTTGGTGAGAGATTGAGGACTTTGATAGTTAGTTGGACAGGCTTTTGTTAGTTTTTCTTCTGTTTTTTTTTTTTTCTTTTTTACTTGCTCTCTTTATTCTTCGTTACCTCGACCTAAGGTGGGAAAGAGAGTCGGAATTATGACAATGATGAACTTTTATAGCACGTTTATTCTAACCTAGCATAACCCTTTTCAGTTCAGTTGATGGCAGATTATAGTCAGATTAGAAAGTCAGTTTCCATTAACCAAGGAGAGCCATTTCCACCTCATAACTTAATTTCATCCATTTTCATGCAACCACGACTTACTGGTGAAGACACCGAAGTGACCCAAGTCAGTGACGTGAAAATAAACTGAATATATATAATGCATTATATGAAGTAAGTGTTGGAAGTGTAACACATTAATAAATGTGCTTTTTTTCTGCATAGCGGGATGTTCTTCCAAATGTCAAGGGTTACGAAATAATCAAGTAAGATTACGACTACTCAAGTCTACTCGGATATTACTTGTACCTTTTTGAAAATCTCGCAGATTCTAAAACCTTCAACAGAGTATAACTGAGCTACTGAAGAGAACCGTGCTTGCAGACCGATATTTACTCCAGTGGGGTGGCGCCTGAAAACATAGGAAAGGCATCCACACATCTTCTTTTTTAGCTGCTGAATGTTACAGTTTGCCTCAAGAAAACTTAAATCGTTCTCAGTTTAGCCTGGTCTTGATCCAGGAGTGATATAATGTGAAGACTACCAACCTTCCTAATGTAATACGGGCTGCTTAACACACTCCATCACAACACTGATAAGCTTCTTTGCAAATCGCCGTTATGATTACTGAACATAAAAAGGAACATGGGATCTAAAATTTTTCGTGATTATACGGTTTGACGTTTGTTCCTGTAATTCATATAAAAAAAAGCCTAAATAATTATAAAAGTAATAATCATCATCATCATCATCATCATCATCATCATCATCATCATCGTCATCATCATCTTCATCATCACCATCATCCTTTCCCACCCTAGGACAGGACGAGGAGTAGCAACGTCCAGACAACCCAAGTTTGCCCAATCCAATGCGCCATGCGTCCATTCACTCATCAGTCAAGCCAACGGAATTCAGGCTCTATCTGATACGCCAAAAGCCTATCAGAGTGAACCTGTAGCTTCACTTAAAAGTATCCGATGGCGTCAATCCTGACGCATTAAAAATGGTTGTGAAATCCCTAATCATGCACTTCTCACAACATTCATCCAGCCAACTCGATCTCTTGTCAGTCCCCCAGCCTCACCGACTTCCATACCTCTCTTCCTCAGACACTCATCCACATATCCCTTCACCTTCTCCTTGACCTACCTCGCCTCCTCCCTCCATCAAACTCGCTCAGATATACCTTTTTCACCACTCCATTGTCATCCATTCTTTCCACATGGCCATACCACCTCAGTACAGTCTCTTCGATTATGATGTCCAAAGACTTCCTCACTCCGCATCTTTCACGAATCACATTATTTCGTATCCTATCCACTCTCTGTGCTCCACATACATTTCACAGCAGTCCAATCTCTAGTGCTCTCACTCTTGGCATTTCATTTTCATGCCACACCATGGTCTTACATCCATATGTTAAAGTTGGCACTAACACTCCTTCATGTAAGCCTTGCGCGCAGCAACACTCAAGCCTCTGTTTCTTATCAAGGCCTTCATAGCACCAGCTCCTATGTCACTCTGCTTTCCACTCCTTTTGTACATTTTCCTTTCTATTGTATACCAGTTCCAGTCTCTCTCCATTCACTGTAACATCACACTGGGAGTCACCTTCTGTCTATAGATTACTATCACTTCAATCTTTTCTACATTATTTTATTCTCAAGACACGACGCTCACAGACATCAGCAAACCTCTGCAGTAGTCTACTAAGTTCTTGTCCGGTAATAATCTATCTATCTATATACCTAGGGTGCTTCCCCCAAGGAAAGGGAGGTAGCCGAGACAGGACTACACACTCCCCATTTACTCATCCATTCAAACACATTCATTCGCATCTTAGCCCCAAAGGGGAGAACGGACAAATCCTCACCGCACAACACCGCACAAGGGTCAACTGCACAATGCAATCAGTGACATCCGCAGCAGGGCCCAACAGCAGAACTGGTTTACCCCTGCCACATCATAACAGACCCATCCCCTTATCCGCACCTGACCTGACTAGCTGATCAGACCAACTGCGGGAGAATATCCCCTCAGGGCTGCGTCATCACTTATTCATTCACAGTTTCTCTCCATTTATTTCTGTCACGCATAGCCACTCTTCCTTGCTCAACAGACATCCCTCTCACATCCAGCACTCTCTTCACACTGTCCATCCATCCTATTCGTGGTCTTCCTCTCAGCCTTACACCTCTCACATCAGATCTAGTTATCTTTTTCACCAATCGCTCATTATCCATTCTCTCCATATGCCCAAACCATCGCAACATCCTCTGCTCATCTCTACCAGTCATCTCCCGAACAACTCCAGTTCTCCTTCGCACTTCATCATTTCGCACCCGATCCATACGCGTCACTCCACACATACTCCTCAGACACCTCATCTCCATTACATTCAAACTTTTCCTCTCTGCTACACCCATATTCCATGTTTCAGCCCCATATAACGCAGTCGGTACCACAACACCCTTATACAGCCTTCTCTTTACATCCATTCTAAGCGAACGACATTTAAACACTTTTTTCATTCCTCCCAGCACCTTTCCTACTTCATTTATTCTAAACTTCACTTCTGCATCTATTCTTCCATTCATAGCAACATGTGACCCTAGATATTTAAAACAATCTACCTCCTCAAGCAACTCACCATTCAAAACTATATTCATCCCCCTACCATCTATCAACCTCGTACACTTCATCACTTTACTCTTATTCTCATTTATTTTCAATTTCCTCCTTTCACACACCCTTCCAAACTCCTCTACCAACTGTCTCAATCTCTCCTCTGAATCAATCACCAGTGCAGTATCATCTGCAAACAGCAGCTGCTTCAGATTCCTCTCTCCACCATCAACATTCACCAGACTTAGACCTCCACCTAAAACTCTTGCATTCACCTCCCTTACAACACCATCCATGTAAATATTAAACAACCAAGGCGACATCACACATCCCTCTCGCAGCCCCACTCTCACGGGAAACCAATCACTTACAACATTTCCCACTCTTACACACGCTCTAATATTTACATAAAAACTTTTCACCCCTTTTAGTAACCTACCATCAAGTCCATATAATCTTAAAACAGTCCACAAAGCCTCCCTATTAATTCTATCATACGCTTTCCTAAATCCATAAATGCCCAAAACATATCCTTGCCTTTCGCTAAATACTTTTCACACACTTGTCTCACAGCAAACACCTGATCAACGCATCCCCTCCCTCTCCTAAAGCCACACTGCTCATCACCAATCACTCCCTCTGTACCCTCTCTAACTCTCATAATTAACACTCTACCATACACCTTACCTACAACACTCAACAGACTTATACCCCTAAAGCTAGTACATTTATGCTTATCACCCTTGCCTTTATACAACGGGACCACACAAGCACTTGCCCAGTCAATTGGCACCATACCTTTCTCAAAGCACACATTCAACATTCTTACTAACCAGTCAACAATAGTCACTCCACCACCCTTCAGGCATTCCACAGCACACCCATCCATACCTGCAGCTTTCCTTGTTTTCATCTCCTTTACTGCCTTCTCCACTTCCTCCTTCGTGATCAAAGAATCATTCAACTCTCCCAACACATTTATTCCTTGCACCCTTCCATCCGCCACAATCTCAGCCACCCTTTCCTCCTCTACATTTAACAATCTTTCAAAATACTCTGCCCATCTCTTCCTTACTGCATCCATCTCAATTAACATCCTTCCATCCTCTGCTTTTACTCGTTCTTCCTTCTCAGACTCTCCCTTTTGCACCCTTTTCACCTCCTTCCAAAACATTTTCTTATTCTGTTGAAAATTCTCTGTCAGCCGCCTACCCCACCTCTCATCTGCTGCAACTTTAGCATCACGCACAACCCTTCTCGCTCTATTCCTCTTTTCCTTATACCTTTCATATGACATCTCATCCTTCCTCTGCAGCCACACTTCATATGCACGTCTCTTCACAGCCACAGCCATACTTACTTCCTCGCACCACCATTCACTTCCTTTTCTTACACCACCACCCACACGTCTCACAGCACACACCTCTTCTGCATGCCCCACCACAGCACTCTTAAACAACTGCCATTCCTCCTCCACGCTGCCATTTTCCCGATCTTTCACTGCGTTCCACTCATCTTTCAATTTCTCCTGATACTCTATCTTTTTCTCTCTTTTATCCAACTCACTCACTTTCAAAACCTCCCTGCCACACCTAACCTTCCTAGCTCTCACCCATCTCTTACCTACTCTTAACTTTCCCTCCACCAGGTAGTGGTCAGACATGCCTCCACCCTCCCCTCTCAGAACTCTCACATCCAACAATCTTCCTATTACATTCCTAGACACAACCACATAGTCCATCAAAGCCCTATCAACAACCCTTCCACCCTCCTGTCTCACCCATGTATACTTATAAATATCTTTCTTCTCAAACAGTGTATTCCCAATCACCATCTCTCGCTCAACACACATCGCTATCATTCGTTCCCCATTTTCATTTCTTCCAGGTACACCATGCATACCAACTACACCTTCAACTGCTACATTTCCCACTCTAGCATTCAGATCTCCCATCATTACCACATTCACATTCGCTCCAAAACTCTGCAGACACTCATCAACATCATTCCAGAAAGACTCCCTCTCTTCTTCATCCCTTTCACTACCAGGCCCATATGCACTCACAAACACCCACAACTCACGTTCAAATTTCGCTTTCACCCACATCAGTCTCGATGACACCTCCTTCCATTCAATCACACACTGCTGTACTTCCGGACTCACTAACAAGGCCACACCTTCTCTTGCCCTTCCTCTATCAACACCTGACAATCTTCCATTCACACTTCCAAACATAGACTCCCCCTTCCCTTTCATCTTCGTTTCACTCAAAGCTAACACATCCAACTTTCTTCTCACAAACATTCTCCCAATCTCCTCCCTTTTAGCCTCAATCGTACTACATCCACGCACATTTATAGACCCAATCTTCAGGGTACGGGGATAACTCCATCCCCCACCCCTTTCTCTGGCCTGTCTCTTTTTAGGAACTTAAAAATCAGAGGAGGGGGTCCCTAGTCCCCTTACCCCGCCCCTTTTAGTCGCCTTTTACGACACGCAGGGAATACGGTGGCAATATTCTTCCTAACACAACCTGGCCGCAGAGTAGTAGTACCACCCCATAGTGCGGCCAGGTTGTGTCCCCCCCGCGACAGGGGGGTCGGTAATAATAATAATAATAATAATAATAATAATAATAATAATAATAATAATAATAACAACAGGAACAAGAACAACAACAACAACAACAACAATAATAATAATAATAATAATAATAATACGTTTAGGGTTATTGGCCAAGGAACAATTATGCCAAGTTAGAAGCGAACTATTGAAGAAATAAAATAATGACTCCATGTTAAAACATAGGCAATGCTACGCTGTTACAACATCCATCTGATCAAGCTCATACGCCCCAATGTCCCTGAAAGCCTAACCAAGTATATAGTGCCCCCCCTCCCCCGTATAACACAGACATTAAAACTTCAAAACTTCAGTAGTTCATCAGTGGTAATACTGTAATTAAGTTATGAGCAGATATGATGAAATTATGACTCGTGCTCTTTCATGTAGGCAACCAATATTTATGATTACATAGTGGGTACAGTCATGAAACTTCATACATAATTAGATATTCACATAATCATTTATCATGTACAATTTCTGCCTCCTAGGTATAGAAGTTGCAATTTTTTAACAGAAAAATGCATTGGGTCCTTCAGATTCCTTGTACAGTTTGCATAAAATCTGATTTTTTTTTTACTTTTTCATTATTAAAAAAAATACTTAAGACACAGCATTCTACCTATCAAAAGGCACCAGTTCACTATAAGACACATAACTAAGTGAATTTTCGTAAGTCTATAGTGAATATCCTCCGAGTTCTGCTCCAGAAACGAAATCTCTTCGCCACCTATTGTTGTTGATCCCACTGATAATAATACCCTCCTCTGACTTTGTCAGGTAGAGGGTAAAAAGCCATTGGAAGAAAGAAGAAATGGAGGAAATACATTGGCTCTCCACACTTCCCTAGTAGTGGTAGTAGTAGCAGTAGTGGTAGTCGTCACTGTCGTTGTTGGCTGCAGCAGCAGCAGCAGCAGCAGACGCAGCAGTAGTAGTAGTAGTACTAGTAGTAGTAGTAAAGTACAGGATTAAAATAATGGTGATAATGACCGAATTTTGTCATGAACTGGATTGGCCAAATATAGTTGCATCTTCGACACAGTAAAATAACAGTGTAACACCAGCACCACCACCACCACCACCACCACTAACAACAACAACAACAACAGTAACAACAACCACAACAAGAACAACAACAATAATCTATATCTTAATGATCCGATTTCTGTATGTTTGTTGGTTTGTTAGTTACCGTAACACAGCAAAAACGGCATAACGTAGCGCAATTGTTGTCAAAGCAAGGTACCGTTAAAATGCTCTAACCCGAAAAATAAAACAATTTCCAATCCAGTCGGGCTACCGGTTACCGAACTATGACTCATTTCTGGCCTTTTGACATCGAGCAGAGGCAGCCAAAGGCGGCTATCAAGCGAGTAATAATAATAATAATAATAATAATAATATAATAATAATAATAATAATAATAATAATGATCATGCAGAGACATCATGACAAGTGTGGGAAGGAGGTGGAAGGAAACACAGTTGAAATAGTAGTAAGCTTTATTCCCGACTGGTTTCGCCTGTGGTTTCTTCAGGGGCACTGAAAAACTCGCGGACTGGCTGAACTAATATGCAGGTGACGGGGAATTGCCCTCTGCCGACTGCCAGGCAATGCCGTCATGTGTCTTGTCACAGGTGTGCATCGCTTGCTAGACGATCCTACCCCCAAAGGTATTCGTTAAGGCAGCTGCTCCCTTCACATGGCAACCACCGTAGCTGCTGTTTTTGACCATACCATGTCTCCTGTCCTCATGTTAATGTTTTTCCTGGTTGTGATGTACGAAGATTCATTTTTCTGTGTTGTTTTAAGAGCCCTTTCTTTAATGTTGAGCATTGTTCCACTGTGGCTAATACCCTTTCTCATCAATGTGGTTGACTAATGCACTACTAGGGCGATGATATCTCAAGTCTGTTCTGTGTTCTTTTATTCCTACTTCAAAACCTCTGCATGTTTCTCCGAAATAACAGTGGGCACATCCGCTGCGTAGGATCTTGTACACTACGCTATTCTCATATGTTATACTGCGTCTTTTCCCTTTCATTATAATTATTCATTGTCTCGTGGTACTAATGATGTATCCTGTGTGGAGGAATGCCTTACGTATTTCAGTGACAAGTTCTAACTGTGGAACAAATAGATACATGTTTTATTTTTCTCTCTTTCTTTCCTCTCCATTATGGACGCCACCTTTACTTCTGATTTGACGGGGAGACACATGGGATAACCCAGTTTGATGAAAGTCTCAGTTATATGCCAAAACTTCTCTCCTAGGAATTCCTGGCTGCATATCCTTAATGCTCGTCGGAAGAACCCTAGCACCACTTCTGTTTTTTGTTCTTTCATCCCGAGCACTTAAGTAGTGAGTAAAATCGTCTTTGTTATTGGATTTTCTGTATACTCTATATTTAGCCTTGCTTCCTGATCTGATAAGCTGAGTCCGAGAATGGTATGACACCATTACTTTCTTTTCATACTGTGTATTGTATTTTCTGGTGCACTTGATTCTCTTTTTCATCCTTTCTGTTTTGGTGTTACAATTTGTGATCACGAGAATGTCGTCTATGTATCTCTATCACTCAGAATTGCCATTAATTATCTGTTTGTAATGTTCGTTCCCTAGCATCTCTATAAACAATGACGCCATCACTGCACTTAATGGTAATCCCATGGCGAGACCTTCATGCTACTTGTAATGTATGGTTGAACGTAATGGTGCCGAACCTGACACACACCGTTACCAGCTTAATATTGTCTGCTCTCCAAACGGGTATGTCATCATCGGTAATATGGTCCATAGCTTTGTCCACTGCTTCTAGAGCACCATTCACTGGAACGTTAGTAAATAGTGACTTCACATAGAAGCTAACAAGCCTCGTACTTCTGAAGTTGATGTTCTTTAGTCGCTAAATCAAGTCTGTAGAATTCTTTAAATGGGAATTACTTATCTTGCTAAGCACCTTGCTAGGCGGTGGAGAACGCTTCCTATCCCCGACGTGATGGGACGAAGGGGAATTCCTGGCTTGTGAACCTTCGGTAAACCCCTCATGGCTTGGACTTTGAGTTTCTCCTCGAAAAGATTCAGTATTTTCATCCCTCTTTCTGTGTTAGGTAGAATTTTTCTCACCTCGGCATTGAATTTCTTGGCTTCCTTTTATGCCTGTCCACTACTTTTTTACAATATATTTGAGGGTCAGATAATAATTCCTTCATCTTTGCGTTATATTTATTCCTATTCAGAATCATACCTCCTCCACCCTTGTCTGCTGTCGTTACCACTACATTCTCGTTCCTGCTCAACTCCTTGAGGGCTCATAGGTACTCCTAGAAACAGCTGCCTTACTTTGCTTTGCAGCTGCAGCATAGCATACTATTATCCCTTGTCTGAATCCACTCCCAACATCCCTATCCTCCCAGTCGTTGCTCTTTGCGATGTATTCTAGAGGTTCTTTATTGTTCACTCCAGTGTTGAATTTTAGACCCAGGGCTGAAGTTTCTTTCTGCGTGTCAGTGAGTCGGTATGAGGAGAGGTTATTTACAAGTCCTGTTTTTTTGTGCTAGTCTCCACTTTCTGTTGGCTCATAATTTTTCCAATTTCCTGTTTAGTCTTTCCTTCAACTGTGCGTATTTTTTCCTTGAGTTTTCTGGCGCTATCTTAGGAGAAGTGAATGTGTGATAGATTGTCATTAATCTCCGCAGCTTCATACTGTAGTTTATCTCGGGCTTCCTTTAAGTGCTTTCAAAGATGTGCACCAGAAAATACAATTCATGGCAGAAAAAGAAAGTGATGGTGACTTACCGTTCTAGGACACATAGAATATCAGATTAGGAAGCAAGGCTAAACATAGAGTATACACAAAACCCACTAACTAAGACTATTCTATTCACTACTTAAGTGCACGCGATGAAAAAAAAAAAAAAAAAAAAACCGGAGTAATGATAGAGTTCATCCTACGAGCTTTAAGGATATGCAGCCAGGAATTCCTAGGAGAGGAATTTCGGCATATAACTGAGACTTTCAAACTGGGATATCCCAAGGGTTTGCTGGTCAAACTAAGAGTTAAGACGTCGTCCAAAATGGGGAAGAGATAAAAATAAAAACAAGTACCTCATTGTTCCTCAGTCAGAACTTGTCACTGAAATACGTAGAGCATTCCTCCACACAGGATACACCATTATTGCCACCAGACAACGAATAGGTGATAAAGCGAGAGGGAACTACAGCAAAATAACACATGAGAATAATGCAGTGTACAAGATTCCATGCAGCGGATGTGCCCACATTTATTTCAGAGAAACAGGCAGAGGTTTTGAAGCAAGAATAAAAGAACACAGAGCAGACGTGAGATATCATCGCCCTAATAGTGCATTAGTCAAAAACACTGATGAGAAATGTCATTTACCAGAGTGGAACAATGCCTAAACATTAAAGAAAGGACTCTTAAAAGAACAGAGAAAAGTCGTGGAGTATTTGTACATCGCAGCCAACAAAAACATTGACATGAGGACAGGGGACATGGTATGGTCAAAAACAGCAGCTACGGTGTTTGCCGAGTGGAGGGAGCGGCCGCCTTAATGATATAACCTTTAGTGATAGGATCATCTGGCAAGCGATGCACAGCTGGGACAGGATACATGACGGCATTGTCTGGCAGCCGGCAGAAGGCGATGCCCCATCACCTGCATATTAGCTCAGCCAGTCCGTGAGTTTTTCTGTTCCCCTGAAGAAGCCACTGGAGAAACTAGTCGGGAATATCACTCACCTCTGTTTCACCCGTGTTTCCTTCCATCACCTTCCCAATAATAATAATAATAATAATAATATTATTATTATTATTATTATTATTATTATTATTATTATTATTAACTAGAATTCTGATATGCTGAAGTAATATTTAAAGTACTCCACATTCCAGATGAAAATGCCACATTCCAGATTAGAATGACAAGAAAAAAAAAATGTCTTACTTGTACATCAGACACGGTGTACACAGTACAGTCTCTGAAATACACACAGTATTAAGAGTGGTTGCGATGAATGGTGCATTACCAATAATACATCATAAACTGAATGTGCAGAGATACGTGCCATGATTTTTGTTCTAACCAAGATCTATATATGTGAGTCTCTAACTTTGTGTAAAGCATTATATATGGCAAACTACTAAGTCTTGGCAAATTATGTAGGCAGAAACGAATGTCACCAAAATTAAACCATTGAACATGTCTGTGGTCATTAATCAGGACAGAGTTATGACCAATTGCAATATACGAGTACATGCCTTGATTATTTATAACTGCTGATATTGTGTAATGTATGCCCTGTTTAGTGGCAATCTCTTCTTGCATTTGAACTTTTTCAAATATCTTGTATAGATTTAAATCAAATGTCATGAGCAGTACAAAGGGAACATCAGAAACTCCTGTAATTTCAGTATAACATCTTGTCTGAGGTGAAGGGCAGTGTCTACCAGGACGATCTGACCGAAAGTCTGATGGCTCAGTCACAACAGTAGAGGACACTGATGCAGATATATAACGAAACTCTTCCTAATCTTGAAATGAGTTCCCGCAGTCGTACATGAAAAAAGTACATTTATTTGACTGTCTACAATTTGGGACATTACTGAGTTCTCATCTGCATTAAATGCAACCTGTACATCATGAAGGCTCTGCAATAGCCATAAGAGAAGTTCATGTGTATCCTGTCGGATATTTACTGGCCACTGTTGCATCTGTGGTAAAGCATAGAAGCATTTAAGTCTAATGCTGTTTTGATAACAACATTGTTCTTTTCATGTGTTTTAAAGTCATAGAAAGTGGTTGGTATATGCAGATCTTGTTCTCTCATGACCCAATACACTCCTACAGAAGTTGGTCAAATCGGCCAAATACTTTCCTATTTAGCACATTCAGGCATAAGGCGGCCATTTTGATTTGCCTCAGTATCTCAAAAAGTATTTGTTGATCTCAGTATCAATACCCAGGTGACTAGTATGTGTTGACGACTACATACTGGAATCTGAAAATACGTTTATAATCATTATAGACCTAATATTAAGGGACATTTAGTATGGCTCAAAGCTTTTAACGAATTTTGACCTGTAACCTTGAGATCAAGGTCAAAGTAATTCATACTTTGAAAATCATGTTCACTCATGATCCAATACATTTACATCGAGTTTGGTCAGAAACGGCCAAATACTTTTCGATTAAGCACTTTCAGGCATGAGGCGACCATTTTGATTTTCCTCAATTATCTCAATACCAGTACCCAGGTGCACTAGAATATGTTGACGACTACATACTGAAACATTTACAAAGACATCGGTTCAGTAGTTTTTGCTGCACAGGACAGCAAAATTTGGAAGAAAAAATAACAGAGGACACTGGTGCTAGGGGAAAAAATGTGCCAAAGGAACCTGCAACCAGGATATATCACTCCTGAAAATTTCAAGTCTGTCTCTCGAACAGTCTTGGAATGCCAGCCTTCTACATCTTCCCCAGAAAAGGGTTTAATATCTACAATATCAATATGAACTCCACAGAATATGGAGTTCTTAATAATAATAATAATAATAATAATAATAACAATAATAATGATAATAATAATAGTAGTAGTAGTAGTAATAGTAGTAGTAGTAGTAGTAGCAGCAGCAGCAGCAGCAGCAGCAGCAGTAGTAGTACTAGTAGTAGTAGTAGTAGTAGTAGTAGTAGCAGTAGTAGTAGTAGTAGTAGTAGTTGGTGTAATGATTACCAGATTTCTTCATTATTCAGAATGCCAAATATCTTCGCACTTTCGACGCAGTGAAGTACCGGTGTGTACAGGCGGGACTCATTAACAAGTGGATCAGTGACCTGTTCTCTCTTTACGTGAAGGAAGCATACGAGAAGGAGCCCCGCCAGGAGCGTCAGAAAGAAGAGGAGGAGGCGCTGCCCAAGAAGGACGATGGTCAGGTGAGGCTGGGTACTGAAAATGGTGGTTTCACACTCTATTTTATTCAGTACATGTCACAACACTCGGGAGGACGTACTGGCAAAAGGACAAGCAATAACGAAGCAAAGTAATATACAGGACAGCTACATTATGATCTGTATATAACACTGATGCTCTCCTCTCTTTTCACTGATTTACCTGGTGATCAAGCCTATACCTTTTCTATCCTTAATGACCTAAAGCAGACTGTACAGCATGTTACCCATATCCCTGTCTGCCTTGGAGGAAGTTCCAACATTCCTGACCTATTCCTTTCAATTAATCCTTCTGTATAGGCTACACTTAATTTTCTCTCTCCTTTGGGCTTCTCTGATAACAATCTTATCGGCTTAACATGTACTATCGCTCCACTAAGGCCTGTGTACCTGCCAAGAAGCGGCGGTAATGGCACTTTGGAGCTGCTGAATTGGAGGCCATCAGGCAGTACTTCTTTGATTTCTCTCTAATGATTAGTGCTTCCATGGTGGAGAGCCGTCTGAATGTGCCTCATGCATTGTGGAGTCTGAAGAGAGAAACCTGTTTTGTACGCAAAAAAAAAAATCATCCAATATATTACCAATATGCCGGGAATCGAACCCTGGACTCTCAGGTGAAAGCCAGGCAACATACCACTACACCACGACCAGGTAAAAGTTACGAAATTGTGACAATGTGGGATAATTTTTACCTGGTTGTGGTGTAGTGGTATGCTGTCTGGCTCTCACCTGACAGTCCCGGGTTCGATTCCCGGCATATTGTAATATATTGGATGATTTTTCCTGTGTACAAAATAGGTTTCTCTCTTCCTTCTGACTTTCTGTTAGTGCTTGGGATAGATTAAAAGCATCTACTTGCCCGAGTGCCAGGGGGTTATCTCATCCTCTTCAGGCCCACAGCTGGAGGCGGAGGGATATTGGTTACAAGATTGTGCCAATGGAGGAACATCATGGAGTCC
Organism: Coenobita brevimanus; assembly: GCF_032717465.1. Lineage (NCBI taxonomy): Eukaryota > Metazoa > Arthropoda > Malacostraca > Decapoda > Coenobitidae > Coenobita > Coenobita brevimanus. The sequence goes on from NC_137009.1 coordinate 34,337,361, forward strand.
ATTCTCTCGGGCATGGACGCATTCATCCTTACCTCTTATCCACTGACTACTGAAAATAAAACTTGGTTTAATCACTCTTGTTCTAATGCTGCCCACAGCGAGGACACTGCTCTGAATCCCATCCCTTTTATGTCTCTGCCTGGAATCGTGCTAAATCAGTTCTTCGCTCTGCTAAGGATAACTGCATTCGTGCTAAATTGTCTGGACTCTCCTACTCAGATTCCTCCCACTTCTTTTAGCACTTTGCCAAAAACTTCTCTAACAACTTACTTCATCATGTATCCCTTCTCTTTTCTGCTCTGATTGTTATATAACTGTTTCTTCTATTGAAAAAGCTGAACTCTTTAGTCATATTTTCTCCTTCAATTCCACCTTAAATGACTCCTATTATGTTTCTCCTGCACTCCACTCCCCCCCTCTGATTTCCTCACGACTGACTTTAAAATGTCCTCAGCTAATGCGCTTTCTGCCCTGTGTGGCTTTAATACTTGCAAGGGAAATATGCCTGTTGGGGTCCCATCTGTTGTCCTTAAGAACAGTGTTTCTGTGCTTACACCCTGCCTGGGTAACTCCTTCGTCCTTGTGTATCAACTTGTACCCTTCTTGCTGGATCTTCGCTTTCAATCAGCCTATCCCAAAGAAAGATGACCATTCCCACCCATATAACTATTGTCCAACTGCTCTAGCATCCTGTATTTCTAAAATTTTTGAATCTATTCCTTAAAAATAATTAAAACATCTTTCCTGGCATAACTCTCTTTCCAATCGACAGTATGGGATCCAACAAGGACGTCCCACTGGCGATCTTCTCATCTTCCTTTCAGACTCCTGGTCACCCTCTTTCCGTGACTTTGGCGAAAGCTTTGTCGTTGCACTTGACATCTCAAAGGCTATCGATTGAGACTGGCATAAATCTTTAAATTCCAAATTGTATTCTTATGGTTTCTATCCCTCTGTCTGTGATTTTATCTCTAGCTTCCTCTCTGGTAGTTCGGTAGCTGCTGTTGTAGACAGACACCGTCCGTCTCCTAGACTTATGAATAGTGATGTTCCTCTGGGCTCTGTCCAATATCCAGCTCTCTTACTTCATCAGTGACTTTCTAAACTCTTTCTAATCCTCTCCACTAATACGCAGATGATTCCACCCTTCGCCTTTACATTTGTTTCTCTCAGCATCCATCCGCACAGCTATTTCAAGAAACAAGAGATGACGCTATGGCATACTTAAAGTCTTCTATCTATTGCCAGACGCCATAGTCTCGTAAGGGGTTGCCAGAAACAAATCGCCTTCATGTCGCCCTGTCCCCGGCCATTTCACTCCCCTGCTCCCAGCTCACACTCACCTCTCTCATATACCTCTCCACTCCATCCCTCCATGTCATCCTTGGTCTCCACCTCCCTCTCCCCCCTTCCACGTCACTCACATACACTCTCCTCCTCAGTTTCTCGTTCTTCACCCTTTCCACATGGCCAAACCACCTCAGTGTGTTTCTCCTAACGCTCCCTATCACATCCACATCCACACCACAACGCTTCTTCACTTCGTCATCTGTCAGTCTGTCTCTCCATATGACTCCACATGCTCCCCTCACTTAACACATTTCCAGTGCTCTGATTCTTGACTATGTCCCTCCAAGAAGGTCCAAACTTCACTTCCATACGTTAGAGTTGGTATTGCAATACTGTCATGTAGTAACTTTTTCACTTCCATGCTCACTTCCCTGTTTCTTATCACTGCTTTCAAGGATCCAGCAACCCTTCTTCCTTGTTGTACCCTTTCAAGAACTTCACCCTCTAAACTTCCATCCTTACTCATCACACTACCCAAGTACTTAAACGCACTCACATTTTACATTTCCATTTCCTCCTCATCCAACCTCACTGTACATTCACTGACATCATTCCATAACTTTACTCTTCCCTACATTCACCTTTAGATTCCATTTCTTACATACTCTCCCAAACTCATCCACCAAGCCTTGCAGCTCACCTTCGTCTTCACTTAACAATACAGTATCATCTCCAAATACCAGTACAGGAACTTTCCAAACACTGTCCTCTCTCGTTAGGGCCACTCCAACATCCCTGCCCTACCTTGTATCTCTTTTATAACCCCATCCATATACAAATTGAACAACCATGGAGACATGACACAACCCTGTTTCAACCCAACCTTCAAATAGAAAAATTCACTCAGTTCACTATCCACACGCACAGCAACCTTAGCTCCCTCATACTTACTCTTCACGGCATTCAACGACTTCCCATCTACTCCATATATTCTTAATACTTTCCACAATCCTTCTCTATCCACCATGTCATATGCTTCCTTCAAATCCATGAAGGCTGCATACAACTTTCCCTTCCCTAGAAACTTTTCCACTAAAGATCAAAGAATGAATGTCTGATCTACATACCTTCTTCCCTTCCTGAAACCCCCCTGTTCTTCTCCAACTAACTCCTCTGTTATTTTCCTAACTCTGTCAATAAGTATCCTACCATATATTTGGCCTATTACACTAAGAAGACAAATGCACTTATGATTACCACATAACTTCTTTTTCCCCTTTTTCTTTGTACAGGGGAATAATTATACCTGACTTCCGTTCCTCCGGGACTATTCCTTCCTCCCAGGCCAATCTGCATATCTTCCACATCCGTCTTACTACTATCTCTCCCCCATGCTTCTGCACTTCACCACACACTCCATCAATTCCTGGGGCTTTCCCCATTTTAACTTTCTTCATAGCTTCCACAACTTCCATCCTACTGATTCTTCCCCTCTTCTCACATCCCTCCGTCTCCCAGCCAATCCCAAGCCACTTACACTCGCATTACTTTCATTCTCTATGTTCAACAATTCCTTAAAGTGTTCTCTTCATCTGCTCACTTTTTCACCCTTCTCCACTAGTAAGCTACCATTTTTTATCTTTTACTTCCCAACCAACTCTTTGGCACCCTTTCTAACTCTCTTTACCCCCTTTCAGAAGATTTTCTTACATTCCATCCACTTTACACTTAAATTCCTTCCAAATTCCTCATCCACTTTCTTTTCACTCCCTCTTACTATTCTTTTTCACCTCTCTCTTCCTCTCTACATATAACTCTCTTCTGTTTCTCTACCTCTTCCACGCCCCTGTTTCCCATCCACTCACTGTATGTTTTCTTCTTTTTTGCCACTGCCTCTCTTACCTCTTCATTCCACCATGCTGTTCCCTGCATCCTCTTTCGTCTTCTCTTCATCCCACACACCACCTCACATGCTGCACAGATTCTTCTGTGAATATCTTGCACACGCCTTCCACATCCCCCATCTTCTCCAATCCACATTTACCCCATCGCTCCTCGACGTCCCTCTTATATTCTGCCCTTTCTCCATCCTCTTGTAACCTTTCCACCCTCCTTGTATGAACTACTTCCTCCTGTCCTTCCCCTCTTCTATTTCTCCATTTCATTTGGACCTTGATTCGACCACCACTTGGTGGTGGTCAGAAAGTCCACTTCCCTAAGCTCTATATAGTCTTGCGTCCATTACACACCTCATCCTGTCATCAACACACACATATCAATCATTGCCCTCCGTTCATTCAGTTCACCACCCACCCTTCGTATCACTCAACACGTATACCTATGGATCATTTGTGTCTGAATAAGGTATTGGCTATCACCAACCCCCTACCGGCACAAATGTCCATTATAGCCCTGCCAATCTCATCCATCTCTACAGGCACATCCCACTCACCAACTACTCCTTCCACCTTCACATTCCCTACATTACCATTCATATCCCCAATCAAAAACACTCTCCCATTCCTTTCAAACTATACTTCCATATTTGTCCAGAACTCTTCTGTCACTCTGCTTGCACGATCTTGCGTTGGCGCATACACACACACAGTCACCCACATTTGTAGTCCAGCTTTCAATCTTACCCACACAATCCTTGAGCCATCTGATCGATAGTCTCATATAATCTCCTTCCATCTGTTACTCACAACAACACACACTACTCCTTTTGCCCTCTCATTCTCACCTACCCTCGTGCATATACCCCATCCATACTCCCATTCTCTCACACTCTCACCCCCGCCATTTAGTGTCAGTTAATCCACGTACATCCACTTTTGCACCCTCAAGCACCTGGACAATCTCCCTTTCTTCCACCTCATCATTTGCACCCCATACATTCCATGTAGCTATCAGTACCATGTCCTTTTTCGGTCCTTAGTCGTCACCTTTTTGATCAGTCCTGGTCCGAGGTTTCTTGTTCGTATTTTTAGTTGTTTTCCGTGAATGGGCACTAACACTTCGCCAACTCACATGCTGCCACGTAGGGAGCACGTGTTGGTTGGTTATAAGGTTGCCACCCAGCTTTGTAAAATATGTCTTCCTGGTTTACAGGAAATAATTTGGCTTGCCACTCAGTGTATAGCTACCCTAAAAACAGAGTACCACTAAATGGGTAGATTATGGGCCCATATCACTGACTTGGGTAAAATAAACCTTGTTGTATTTCATGCATCAAGAAGTCAGTTCTTCCATCATTCCACCCATCAAAATCTTCAGGAATATCCCTTATTTTTTATAAATATCCAGCGAATGATGAGGTGAAAGAGAGAGAGATTGTCCAGGTGCTTGAGGGTGCGAAAGTGGATGTATGTGGAATAACTGAAACAAAATGGAGAGGAGAAAGTGTGAGAGAATGGGAGTATGGATGGGGTATATGTGCAGAAGTAGGTGAGAATGAGAGGGCAAAGGAAGGAGTATGTATAGTTGTGAGTAAAAGATGGAAGAAGAGCTTAAGACAGTATGGATCAGTTGGGTCAAGGATTGCGTGGGTAAAGTTGAAAGTTGGAATACAAATGTGGGCGATTGTGTGTGTGTATTCGGCAACGCAAGATCGTGCTAGAAGAGTGAGAGAAGAGTTCTGGACAAATGTAGAAGTGTGCATGGAAAAGTTTGGAAGAAATGAGAGAGTGTTTTTGACTGGTGATATGAATGGTAAAGTTGGGAATGTGAAGGTGGATGGAATAGTTGGTGAGTGGGGTGTGCCTGCTGAGATAGATGAGAATGGGAGTGCGTTAGTGGACATTTGTGTTGGGAGGGGGTTAGTGATAGCCAATACCCTCTTCAGGCATAAAATGATCCACAGGTATACATGGCGAGTGATGAGAAGGGTGGATGGTGAACTGAATGAAAGGAAGGCAATGATTGATTATGTGTGTGTGGATGAAAGGATGCGAAAATGTGTAATGGATGCAAGAGTTTATAGAGGTTGGGGGAGTGGACTTTCTGACCCCTACTTGGTGGCCAGAATTAGAATGCAAGTAAGATGGAGGAATAGAAGAAGGGAAAGACGAGAGGAAGGAGTAGTTGCAAGGAGAGTGGAAAGGTTACAAGAGAATGAGAAAAAGGCAGAGTATAAGAGAGAAGTGGAGGAACGATTGGGCAAATATGAATTGGAGCAGATGAGAGACGTGGAAGGTGTGTATAAGATATTTACCAAAGAAATATGTGCAGCACGTGATGTGGTGTTGGAAGGAAGAGAAGACGGAGGGGGGTGCAAGGAACAGCATGGTGGACTGAAGAGGGAGGGGGGTGCAAGGAACAGCGTGGTGGACTGAAGAGGGAGGGGGGTGCAAGGAACAGCGTGGTGGACTGAAGAGGTGAGATAGGCTATGGCACAAAAGAAGAAAGCATACAATGAATGGATGAGAAACAGGGGCGTGGAAGAAGTTGAGAGGCGGAAGAGAGAGTTATATGTAGAGAGAAAAAGAGAGGTGAAAAGATTAGTAAGAGAGAGTAAGAAGAGAGTGGATGAGGAATTTGGAAGGAATTTGAGTGTAAAGTGGAGGGACTGTAAGAAAATGTTCTGGAAAGAGGTGAAAAGAGTAAGACAGGGTGGAAGTGAAGTTAGCAGTGGAGTGAAAGATAAAAATGGTAGATTACTAGTGGAGAAGGGAGAAAAAGTGAGCAGATGGAGAGAACACTTTAAGGAATCGTTGAACATAGAGTATGGAAGTAATGCTAGTATAAGTGGCTGGGGAATGGCTGGGAGAAGGAGGGAGGTGAAAAGACAGGAAGAAATCAGTAGGATAGAAGTTGTGGAAGCAACGAAGAAAGTTAAATCGGGGAAAGCCCCAGGAATTGATGGAGTGTGTGGTGAAATGCTGAAGCATGGGGGAGAGATAGTAGTAGAATGGATGTGGAAGATGTGCAGATTGGCCTGGGAGGATGGTGGAGTTCCGGAGGATTGGAAGTCAGGTATAATTATTCCCTTGTACAAAGGAAAAGGGGAAAAAGAAGTGTGTGGTAATCATAGGGGCATTTGTCTTCTTAGTATAATAGGAAAAGAGTATGGTAGGATACTTATTGACAGAGTTAGAGAAAGAACAGAGAAATTAGTTGGAGAAGAACAGGGAGGCTTTAGGAAGGGAAGAGGTTGTGTAGATCAGATATTGATTCTTAGATCTTTAGTGGAAAAGTTTCTAGAGATGGGAAAGAAGTTGTATGCGGCTTTCATGGATTTGGAGAAAGCCTATGACAAGGTGGATAGACAAGGATTGTGGAAAGTGTTAAGAATATATGGAGTAGATGGGAAGTTGTTGAATGCTGTGAAGAGTATGTACGATGGTGCGACGGCTGCAGTGCGTGTGGATGGTGAACTAAGTGAATTTTTCTCTTTGAAAGTTGGGTTGAAACAGGGATGTGTCATGTCTCCATGGTTGTTCAATCTGTACATGGATGGGGTAATAAAAGAGGTAAAAGGTAGGGTAGTGGATGTTGGAGTGGCCCTGGAGAGAGAGGATAGTGTTTGGAAACTCCCTGTACTGTTGTTTGCAGATGATACTGTGTTATTGAGTGAAGACGAAGGGGAGCTGCAAGGCTTGGTGGATGAGTTTGGGAGTGTGTGTAAGAAACGGAATCTAAAGGTGAATGTAGGGAAGAATAAAGTTATGGTCTTTGAGAGAGGTGAAGTCAATGAATGTACAGCGAGGTTGGACGGTGAGGAATTGGAAAATGTGAGTAAGTTTAAGTACTTGGGTAGTGTGATGAGTAAGGATGGAGGTTTGGAGGATGAAGTGCTTGAAAGGGTACAGCAGGGAAGAAAGCTTGCTGTTTCTTTGAAAGCAGTGATAAGAAACAGGGAAGTGAGCATGGAAGTGAAAAAGTTACTACATGACAGTATTGTGATACCAACTCTAACGTACGGAAGTGAAGCTTGGACGTTGTTGGAAGGACACAAATCAAGAGTGAGAGCAGTGGAAATGAGTTATTTAAGAGGAGCCTGTGGAGTCACATGGAGAGACAGGCTGACGATTGAGGATATAAAGGAGCGTTGTGGTGTGGATGTGGATGTGATAGGAAGCGTTATGAGGAACATACTGAGGTGGTTTGGCCATGTGGAGAGGATGGAGGGTGAAAGACTGACGAAGAGAGTGTATATGAGTGAGGTGGAGGGGGGAAGAGGGAGGGGGAGGCCGAGGATGAGATGGAGGGATGGGGTGGAGAGGTATATGAGAGAGGGGGGTGTGAGTTGGGAGCAGGGCAGTGAAATGGCGGGGGACAGGGCGGCTTGGAGGCGATTTGTTTGTTGCCACCCCAAACGGGGTTGAGGCGTCTGGCAATAGATAGATAGTTTCCTTCTCTCGGTTTTTGTTTTCGGAAAATTATATTCTCTCTCTTGTTACATCTGCTTCCAAGAGATTAGGAGTGTTAGGACGACTCCGTGCCTTCTTTACCGCTGTACTGTTGGTGCCTTTATATAGGGGTTTAATTCACCCTTGTGTGGAGTACAACTCTAATGTGTTGGGAGGCACCACACATACAAGTCTTCTCAACAAGGTGGAGTCAAAGGCTTTTCGTCCCATTAACTCTCTTCCTCTTACTGGCCCTCTTCAACCTCTGTCTCTTCGCTGCACTGTTGCATCTTTATCTCTTTTCTACCGCTACTTCAGTAATCGCTGGTCAACTGAACTGTCTGCTTGCATCTCTCCACTACAACGGCGGTTGTTTTTATCTGTATTTCTTACTATCAATGACCTCTGGTCTTTTTGACATAGAGTGTTAAGTGTTTCAGAAACGACTTAGAGCGTGGGTGTGGCATTGGATTTAAGAAATGAATATGTGGTGCGGGATATACGTTGATAACGCTGAAAGAGCCGTCCCCTCAACATACGAGAAAATATGCAGCAATGACTAGGAAACTAAGACAAAATAAAACAATATAGAGTAGTGTTTTCAACGAAAATTGTCTCTTTACTGAGGTGTGATGGTGTGTTAGGCGATATTTAATTGCTCCGCCAATCCTGTGAAATATATCGGCGCCTTCCGTCATGTGATCTTTAACTGCAACTTCCGTCGGGGACAATTAAATATCACATGACACACCATGACACCTCAATATATACTGTAGTCAAAGTTTCGCTGAAAACACAGAGTCAGACAATGCATCGATCACATTCGACTCGAAAATACTGAAGTTTTATTGATACAGGGACACACATCCGTATAAACAACAAAACCACCGGGCAATACAGAATACTCATAACAAGACCTCAAACACTAGCATAGAAAGCCTACAAACAGCAACTACATGCACACACATACACATCTAACCACACGAGTCAATGCCAGGCCGACAGCTAGTCATACAACCTCCGAAGTCCAGCGAGGAGAACCTAGGCCACTCGCGAAGTCAGCATTTTATACAGATATTGTGTAATACTAACCACATGATTCTGATGTAGTTTAATGTTTTCTGCTAGCAAACATTATAATAAATTTTGTGTGCTCATTGTGATCAACTGTTATACAGTAGTACTAACTTTGTGCAAAGCTGTTGTACAACATGTTGCTGTGCATTAACAAGTTAATTTTACCTCTTATGTGTTTATATACTCATAGGATTTTCTTACTCTTTAATACAATAGCTAAAGAAGTCCATCGGCATGGACGAATCGTCATAAGTTTGTAAAAACAAGAATGGAAAGTGATTACATTACTGTACTCATATATACAACATTTAACACACACACACACACACACACACACACACACACACACACACACACACACACACACACACACACACACACATCTGCTCCTCTCCCGATGACGACTCAACGAGTTGCTTGGAACCAATGTCTGACTCATTTCTTAAATTCTGCAACATTCTCGGTCTTTCCTCTAACTTTCTCTCTGTTCAGCACCACCTTTCCTATTTCAAACCTCACCTTTTTCTCTTAACTGAGACTCAGGTCTCTGAGGCAACTGACAGCAAACCCTTCTCTTGCTTTCTCTATACACGTTTCAAAGCCAAAGGTGGCTGTTGTGTATATGTACACAACGACTTATCTTCCTCTCGTGTTCCTGGACTTGATTCTTCTGAATTCTCTACTCTCTGGCTTCGGCTTTCCTGTCATTCTCTGCCTTAAAATATCTGTGCTGTTTACTTATCCCCTAATTCTACTGACTATCAAAAATTCTTCGACTATCTTACTTCTACGATGGAACACATCCTATCGGTTTCTCTTTTCTCTGAAATCTCCATTCTACGAGATTTCAATGTTCACCACCACCAATGGCTCTCCTCTCCTTTCACTGATCCACCTGGTGCACAAGCCTACATCTTTTCTATTCTTAATAAATTAGAGCAGGTTGTACTGCACCCTACTCGTATTCTTGACCGCCTTAGAGAGAGCTCCAACATACTTGACCCCTTCCTTACAACTAACCCTTCTGCTTATGCTGTTAATCTTTCCTCTCCGTGGGGCTCCTCCGATCACAACCTTATTACCTTAACCTGTCCTATTGCTCCAGTATGGCTTCTGGACCCTCCAAAGAAACGTCGGTTCTGGCACTTTGGAATTGCTGATTGGGAGCCTCTCAGGCAGTACTTCTATGTTTTTCCCTAGAATGATTATTGCTTCCATGGCTGGGAGCCATCTCAATGTGTCTTGCGCATTACAGAGGTTATTTCCTCGGACATGGAAGCATACATTCCTTTCTCATATCCTTTGACTAATGCAAAAAACGCCTTGGTTTAATCGCGCTTGTTCTAATGTTGTCCACAATAAGGCGAGGGCCTATAAATGGAATAAGTATCAACCAACTCCTGAGTCACATCTTTTTTATGTTTCAGCCGGGAATTTTATATATATATATATATATATATATATATATATATATGTGTGTGTGTGTGTGTGTGTGTGTAATTCACCGGGTCGGTCAGGATTACTTGATGGTCGTGATCGTCAGCTTTTACCCTCTCGGAAGGGAGGTGAGAGCTCATATAGTCCGATCTAAGGGCAAGGCTGTGACCTTCACACACGCACACACCCGTCCCCTTGCTCAAGGGGGACAGTAACCATCCACTTCGTCAGTGAAACTTTTTTGCAACCTGAGCGAGGCGCGAACTCTCGTCCACCAGTTGGCAAGCGAGAGCGTTACCACTGCACCAGCGAGCGGCGTGTGTGTGTGTGTGTGTGTGTGTGTGTGTGTGTGTGTGTGTGCGCTTCCAACTGTATTTCAAAACTGATGGATATATTACTCACCTTAATCTACCGTACATACTAGATTTAAGTAAAATCCAATTAGTTATTTAGTAGGAGTTTGAAGACAAACATACAGACAGACATACACACAGAGGGGAAACTATCACTTTTTCGACTTTGTCTGAAGGTAATAGGTAATATTTCCTTATATGTCTATAATTAATTTATGCACGTTACCAAACTTATCTGATATATAATGAAATTTCTATTGTCTTCATTCCTAGTATAAAGAGTCCTCATTTCAAGTCAGAGATGTTAAACAAAATCTCAAACATTTTTCATATAACTGTTACTGCAAAATCATACAAGAATGACAGTCCAATCAACAGTGAAATTTTGAGTCAATTTTTCTTCAGTTTACTGTGAATTTGACGGGGAAAAACAGGAAATAAAAAATACCATTAAAAAATCCTCCCATAACCAAGATTTACTGGTACAGTCTCTCTTTCTTGCCAGACTATTCTTAGTCTACATCACCTACAGGGAGTTTTCTTCCTCCTCTTCCTGGGCATTGCTGGTGGGCTGCTGCTGTTGTTGATGGAAGTGTTCGCTAACTGCCACGGATCAACTGGAAAACTATGAGTTAACTTACATTTTGTCACATAAACCTTTGTCCGGGTTCAGCCAGCAGTGCCATACAACTAGGGACCTGGATGTAAAGCTGATTGTTGCTGGTCACTTTCGTGGGGAAGGTTGTTGTAATGATCCTTGTTCATATAGCAGGTACTAATCTGAGCCTTCATCAATCGCCGGCTGATCATGTCATAAATAAAAGTTAGTCTGTAATTTGACCAGTTTCTTTTTCATGACAATGTGCGGATTATAACAGAGACGATTTGAAATGCCTCTTGATTTCTTACTGATGTCAGTTATTCAAAAGGAAGTATTGTGTTTATAATTATCTTGTCCTCCTATGAAGAGACGGTGCTGTTGTCGGGGAACGTCCTCACATGGTGACACCGATGCAGCCAGGTGGCTCAACTACCTAATTACATCAACATCCCTCAACTACTTTCTTAACCTCAGAAAAGAGGATGGTGGACTGCAAGAGAACGGTAAATTAAACCTACAGCCAGCCGAGCTCACGTTTCAGATGAAGCTGGGGTATTTTAGGGCAAACTTTGAACAGGAGTAGTATTCATCCAGCTCTCGAAAGTGTCTCTCAGAAACCACTTTCACAACTACGAGGATATACTGTAATGACCAGAACGTGACCCCCATAAATATCTTGCTTGGATATTTCTTCACAGTACGTAATTTAGGGATGAACTGTAATGAACCTGATAACAAAAAATATATATATTTGAAGATACTCAGATTCTTTAATTTTCAGGACCAATTAAATCTTTCGGTACGAGAACGTCATATTTATTATATTCTTGCCAGTTTCATACGATTTAATTAAACTTGTCAAGGATTTCATCACAAAATACACACACACACACACACACACACACACACACACACACACACACACACACACACACACACACACACTGTTCTGTAGGCGTGCAGGTGCATAACCCTGTGTTGGTCTGCCTTGCCTTTTGACCTTGACCTTTGACCCATTGTTCTCAAAGTTGAATTTCTTCATTCTTGTTTGACCCTCAAAATATCCACCTGTTTAGTTAAAATGGTATTAAAACTTTTTTAGTAACAGGATCCGACATCGACATTGTCTTCTGACCCTGACTTTGGTTATGTTTACATTTTTCCAAAATTAAAGTTTCTTTTTTTTCTTCTTTTTTTTTTTTATACCTCAGTAACCCCTTCCACCAAGTTTGTCCAAAGTCGGATAAAATCTGTTTAAGTTGAATTTGCCCATAAAAAAAAAAAAGTTGAGCGAATCAATGTTTACCTTCAGCTGAGAAATGAGCGGCCCGACAAGACCTGGCCCATCCTATCATGGCACGACCTGACCACAATGGTTTTCAGAGGCTAATAACTTTTCTACAATGTGAGATACAGAAGAGATTCTTTCAGCGGGCAGTCGATATTCAATAAATTTTGTTTTAAGCTATATATCTACTCATGAGACAAAAAAAATCAATTGGCATCCAAGCTTTCCAAGGGAATGTACCGAGGACTTAAAATGACATGCTCCATTATGAAATCGAATTAACGATTTCCTGTTGTAACACCTTTTTTTTTTTTTTTGCATGAATTCTAACAATTTAATATCGGATATTACGTTCCTAATTTTTCATGAAAGTTCTTTCTATGTTCAGGGGGTGAAATCAACAAGGGTAATCGCCCCATTTCTAGGATCTATCATTCGATCAATAGCCAAGCGTTTACCGACCTTGTTCGTTGACACGGCAAGTCGGAAGCAAGAAAATGAACATTGCACACGTGATAAATGCTACAGAGCCTCGCTATATGCACATCCAGAGAGAAAACATGAGATTGGGAAAACGTCAAAAAGAAAATATTTTGGCTCAATTATTTTTCCCTAATTTACCAACGACCTCACCAGAAATGTTGAAGGTTTACACCAAGACGAAATTATGATGATGGGCGGATGTACAAACGCTCACTCACCCGTCCGGCGTTCACAAAGCACACTATACTGGTTTTTATTCATACAGTGATACATTTCCTATTCAAAATGACTTTTGCCTAACCTTAACCTTAGGCTGATTATTTAAAAAATTGAATCCCTTCATCGTTGCCCTAAATTCAACACTTCCAACAAGTGTGGTCTACATCGATTAAGAACTGTTTAGGGTGACTATGCCGTGTGACCTTAACTTTTAATCTACTATTCTGAAAAACAGAGTGCCAGTCCCTTGACTTTACCATCAACATTTCCTTAAAGTTTGCTTAAAATCGGATCACACACACACACACACACACACACACACACACACACACACACACACAAGATGAAACGATATACTGGCCACTCTAACAGTCGAGTGAAACAATACACCCGCCACTATACCAATCACGATGAAACAATACACCCGTCACTCTAACAGCTGAGGTGAAACAATACACCCGTCACTCTTATAATCGAGGGGAAACAATACACCCGACACCCTAACAATCGAAGTTAAACAATACACCCGACACTCTAACAATCGAAGTTAAACAATACACCCGACACCCTAACAATCGAAGTTAAACAATACACCCGACACCCTAACAATCGAAGTTAAACAATACACCCGACACCCTAACAATCGAAGTTAAACAATACACCCGACACCCTAACAATCGAAGTTAAACAATACACCAGACACCCTAACAATCGAAGTTAAACAATACACCCGACACCCTAACAATCGAGGTGAAGCAATACTCCCGACACTCTTACAATCGAGGGGAAACAATACGAGAGTAGTCGCCACTCTGACACATGCAGGAGTGTTACAATAGCAAGTGTTCATGTCGCATCGAAAACACTGACTAACAACTTAATATAGGTGAAGCAAGAGGTGAATAGATTGTGGAAGTAGACAGACAGGTATTGGCAACATTACTGTGGTTGTGTAGAGTATGACAGAAGCACATTAGCAAATCAAACTAAACTGAATCATTTCTTTCATTGAATAATGCTGTTGTAATGCAAACTACGACATAGAGCAATGACTTGATTATTTACAAACAAGTACAAGTAAACCTAATGTAACCTACCATCAAAACAAAGTGATTTATTTCATTTCAGATTGTTTATATAGGAAATAATCTTGGTTATTATTACGATTACGGGGCATATAAACGTAATCGTAATCGAATACGTTTGAATTTAATGTAAATCGCATTTGTAATAAATGATCATGTAACTATAACCATAACGACTGCGGTACCTGTGTAATTTTCCCATGTCTGAATGAATCTAAATCATTCTTAAGTGTCTTGATATATTTATTTTACTCATGACTAACATTCGTAGTGCTTTTGGTCGTGTTTGCTGTCATGAGGTCTGGTTTGCTCCTTGTTGTCCTTGTTGGACTTCTGTGATTCTACTTGCTATTTTTCTCAAGGAAGAATGACACTCTATCTTATTGAGGAATGACACTATTTTCATGTAATTTTCAGCTGTTTTGCTAGCATCTTATACCTATCATTTATCTCTCCCTCCAAAGTTTCCTGCATATGATTTTCAAAGAATTTCCTTATCTACTTTTGCAATTAAAACTCAAAAGAACAATGTGTGTGTGTGTGTGTGTGTGTGTGTGTGTGTGTGTGTGTGTGTGTGTGTGTGTGTGTGTGTAAATACTCTTTTATAATTATGCCTTTTGCGTGTGTCAAAAAACTCTGAAACTGGCCTTTCATATCAGGTGAAACTCAGTGTGAACAGCCTGTCTCCTTACATCAGGGGAAAACTGTGATAACATGGTGCTCGTTCGCTCGTCACGCGCTCACAAAGCACACTTTACTTGTATCAAATTCACTGAGGTGCTCAGTACATGTTCATTACATGTGCCAACATCTTCCTGTGTGCTAACTTTGTACCAGCTTCTCCATGTGTTCTTCATGTACCATGAGGTGCACTAAGCTGATCATGCAAAAAAAATTCCCCAAAGAACATCGTTTATGAAGTCACACAATACTTTGAACTTGAAAAGACATACGGGAGGCAGTTTTGTCTTTTCATACAATGCATAATTAGACGTAAAAGAAACAACTTAGCAGCAGCTTTTGACTTATCTCAGTAAGCATCTACTTCAAGTCAGAGTATGAGGGCGAAGCCCAAAAGCCCTCTGCAGGAACAAGCACACCACGGCCTGAAAGGCCGGAAGCCTTTGAATACGATGTACGTTGCTCAATAATCTTGATTTATTTTTTAGCCTTAACATTCTTCTTGGAAGCCAATAGGATACACTGCTTAATCATGTAAAATGGTAAAATACAATTCGCATTAGATTAGCAAGAGACAAATACTGGATACAATACTCTGTTGCAGACCCCACAACAGTTAGTAAATTATTAAGTTTTCTGTCAAAGTTTCTGTATAAGGTTTGGAAATCTGAAAAGGCCGATGTTAACATGCTGCAGTTCAAATCCAGTAGGTGGAGGTTATCCCATCCTTTCAGCTTTTAGAAATACACAGGGAGCTTGCTACATTTTAAATGACCTGGAATATAGTGCTTTGCCTTGAGTTGTATGCAGATTAAAGGAAGTAATGCGGGATTGGCCATTATTTTAAAATAACTGTTGCATAAAATCTGTATACTCCAGTGGTGCTTTTACATAAAATTTGTATATTTCAATGATACTTTCTCCTAAAAAATTTCTAAGTTTTTCAGATATTGTACCCAGGAACTGTTTTCTTTATCTGATATAGTTTCAGAAGATGGTAAGCATCTTTATTTTAAGGTTGTCATTACAATGGCTGACAAAGATAATTTTCACTTCATTTCAAAATACAAAACTTGGTTTGTCATGTGGTCCGAGTATTGCGTGATGGTCACAATACTAACTCTCCTTCTTAACCCATTAGCGCCCAGTGTCCTCAAAATAGGAAAAGAACTGGACATTTTATAAATTTAATAAAGAAGGGAACCCCGGGACAACCATGAGCCGATGGGAGGAGGGCGGTATGCCTAGCACCCTTCCGGCAAAATCCTTCGCAGAGGAATTCTGGGAGCTGATGGGTTAATGCCAACTCTTCACATGGGGTGAGGTCATCTGTGTCTGGGGTCATTGCTGAAGGCGTGGACAGTCCACAAGATAAGCAGGACAGTGAAGCACAATTCATGATGAACCTCCTGGCTAAACAATACACACCCAAATGCCTCAGGGTACTCATGCTGCCTAATCAGTCAAACATTTCATTATTCACCACTCACATTATAGGTAATAATAAGTACATACCAAGTTTTAAACAATCACTGGAACACACGCACAATGGTCTCTGGAGGTAACTTGAATCACCGCTTCTAAAGCATATCCATATACTGTAATCAATGTAAAACTCCAGAAACAAACCTGAAACTCCTTCCCAGTACATAATTCAGAATCCAGCTCAAGTGACACCATTCTCGTGCGAAACCTACCTATTGACGTGAGTTCCAGACCACTACTCACAGGTTCATTCTCACAGATCCATTCTCCAGCAAGTAGTTGACACGTTACTTCCTGTCCACGCCCAAAACTCCACTGATGCAGAACATTTGCTTTTGGACCAGCGCCTGGGGAAGGAGAAGAACGTGGCAGCCGTCACCCACTACGAGTTTCAAAACAAAACCTACTGGCGGGTATTAACCCTTCGTGAGCTGAGCCTTTCCAAATTACACAGGAGGTTGATGGGGTCCCACTTTTTGATGGATTTCTGCCATATGCATGAGCTACATCGTTTAAAGTTTGTGCATACGTTGCCCAGGCCACGGCACGTGGAGCCAATCCACCAGCGTCCTTTTTTTTTTTTTTTTTTTTTTTTGTATTTTAAGAAAATTATTTTCATCAGAAATCTGTTAAAGTTTTAGTATGGATGCACTGAACCTACAGTTAACTGAATGTCTGACTGTCAGTAATCATGGGCTAGGTTCTTTACATAATAAGAAGCTGTTGTATAAAGTATGATACATAATCATGAAATAAAACTATCCCAATAATGTTCAAATTAGATACAAAAATTTTTGTTTTCAATATCACAAATATAAAGAAAAATAACTTTTTATCATCGGAAAACAACTTAATGATAGTTGGCCTACCTTTCTCGCAAATACAAAGAAGAGTGACTTCTACAATGTTAATAATGATAATACATCAGAATATTACTGTCAGTGTGTTCAACCACTTCATATTCATCGGCGACAGATAATGCACTGTCTGAATGATTATCTTTAAAAAATATCAGGCTAGCTGGTCATTATCTGCCAACAAATTATTGTCATAAAACATTGATTTTGGTATTGACATTGCCTTTAGGTGTCAAAAATCTGAAAAAAATAAAGTCACACGGAAGGCGAGATGGGGTTCCAGCACATCCCACAATATACTGAATAGAATTACCATCTGGCGGCGCAACATGCAGGGTCATATGCCGCACAGACCCCACAAACTTTTTGTACACTGTCACTCCTAAAGGCTGCAAGCTGGTTTTGCCCCCAAATTATGCGCATATACAATAATCATCTTCAATAACAGTCGGGGATGGGCAGATAGGAAAATGAACATTGGCTTAATGTCATCATTTTAAAGACGTGCTGGGGTCCACAGGAACCCCAATCAGCTCACGAAAGGTTAATCCGCCATCGCTTGCACCCTTCACGCTACCCGTAAATCCTCAGTGTGAACAAGTTGTCCACAGACACAGGCCTCACAAATACAAGTGACATATTCCCAGACCAGATGACCAAGTTCTAAGGCACAAAACTAATGGGCTCACCAGTGGAATTCAAAACATTTGTGCATTGTGAGACAGTTGAAGGTACCAGGGTGGCGATACCGAAACCAACAGTTGACGTACAGGCTACCTTCTCGACCTCATGTCTCAGAAACCTAATTTCACTTATGACACTGTTATTCCAGAAGTTGGCAACTGGGGCTGTCACTTTGAAAATGTTAATACTGGTATACTCGTGAGCAGTAGAGTCAGCTCACCCTCTTCCTGAACACCTGGCTGGAAGAAATCATAGCCAAAATTTCTCACCAAAGGCTTACCTTCTGCTCATATTTCGAAGCTGTATTTGATCGTAAATGTAACAGTGAAGTTTCAGCATTTAATAACAGGTCTTCATTCAGTACGAAATCCTTGATACAACTTCCCGCCAGTAATTAGTAGATGTAGAGAGAGAAACTGCGACTCACAAGCTCGTAGTCTGGGGATAAAGTATCTTCCTAAAGTTTGGTAAAAAAAAGATATTGTGGAAAGTCGAATCACCTGACATTTATTACTTCGGATATATGTTAAAATTATTAATAATTTTTGAACAAAACGGGAAGATAGTTGACTGTCGCACTGCTTCTGTATTCTTTTCATATGTAACTTTGTATTTCTGACATGAGTCTTGCATGAGATAAAAATTAATGTCGAGACTGAGAAGAAGTGTAACTTGCACTATCAAGCAATGAACTACTTTGAATTGGGCTTTATTTAGCCACTGTCAAGTCTAAAACTAAATTTCTGAACAGAGTGAAGTTCTTGACTGGTTCTCACAACTAAAACTTAACTAAAACTTACCAAACTCACAGAAAACAGCAGCGAACTCTCATATTCATTATCAACTAATGCAAGGGTCGGCAGTTAGGGGTAAATTACCCCATCGGGGGTAACTTAAAGTTTTCTGGGGATAACGAGACCCACGTGGATTACAGAGGTTGGTATGAACGCAACTTTTTTCTCGATAATGAGACCAGTTAATTTTGACACGCTGACCAGATGGTCTTGGCCTGTTCACTTCCAGCCAGATAGATGTTAACTTTTGATATTTTGGAGTATCACATCAAAACACAAAAATCATTGAATGTTCTGAATACCTATCATATACACTACCAGTACAGAGTGCTTTGTGGGCACATGATGACCAAGCGAGCGTTTGCATATATGCTGTAGGCATTATAACACAAATCTATATGTAACTACGGTATGCAGCTATACAGCTATAGGTAACAATATGTAAAACATGTAGTTATGTCTGAGTTCTCAGGGAAGAGACAACTAATCATCCCCTTACCCAAGACTAATGAAGAATGCCAAACACCTCTGATTATACGCCAGAAACGTGACAGACACACACACGCACAAACTTACGCACAGGTACGCCCACACACTTTAGCCAGAAGCTATAGGGGGACATAAGTCCAATATCACATATAGGAGAGTTAGTCAGAGCAGGACAGGAGAGAACAAGAGATAAAGAAGGAGAGAGCGATAGGGAGTAGGAGAGTGAGAGTAAAGTAGGAGGACTGCAGCTAGCATAAACTGCTACTAACCAGGCTACACGGGTTACGCCAAGTTTTTAACTTTTATTCATATAATTATCTCACAATAAACCCCTTCGACCAAAAATCTGCCTATTTCATCATCCCACTTAAAACACGAAGAGAATAACGGAACAGAGAAGGCCTACTTCTCCTACAACACCTCACCATTACTCTCTCCTAGTTCCGCTCCCATCAACAGTTCAACCAGATAACCTTCTCTATAGAAATACACCCCTAGGCTACGTCTACTTACAACGCCTTTCATCATAATTTCATCTGGTGTAAACTTTCAGCATTTCTGGTGAGGTAGTTGGCAATAACAGAAGAATAATTGAGCTAAAATATTTACTTTCTCACGTTTTCTGCCTCTCACGTTTTCTGTCTCTCACGTTTTCTTTCTCGCTATGCATATAGCGAAGCGCCGTAGCATTCATCACACGTGCAATGTTCAGTTCTCTGCTCCCGACTTGCATCGGTAAACTCTTCGCTATTGATCAAATGAAACCCCAAAATGGGACAATTACCCTTAGTGATTTCACTCCTTAAGCATAGAAAAACTGTTTATGTAAAATAATGAGCTTAATATCCGCTATTTAATTGTTAGAATTCATGTTAGAAAACATAGTGTTACAACAGGAATTTTTTTTAATTCGATTTCATAGTGGAGCATGTCAACTGAAGCCCTTGGTACACATTCTCTTGGAAAGCTGGGGTTCCAAGGGGTTTCTTTCGTCTAATGAATAAATATTTAGCTGAAAACAAAATTTATTGAATCAAAGTACTGCCTGCTGAAAGTTTCTTCTCTACCTCTCATAGCAGAAAAGTTATTAGCCTCTGAAAACAATCACGCTCGGGTCATGCCGTGTCGGGCCGGGACGGTTTGTCAGTCCGCTCATTTCTCAGCTGAACGTAAACATCGCTTCGCTCGCTTCACTCTCTCGCTCGTAATAAGAAAACACGGAATTTTGTCACTCACCGAAACTCATTGTACTATAGGCCGACTCCAAATCTGTCGTGCTCAGAATTAAATTGAAGTTTAATATAAATCCTCCAAAGAAGGGCAATGCATGCGAAATGTTAGCCACGCCACCAGAAGAGTCGAGTTTCATGGATCATTGCGGCAAAAGCATTTAATCTCTCTCTCTCTCTCTCTCTCTCTCTCTCTCTCTCTCTCTCTCTCTCTCTCTCTCTCTCTCTCTCATTTTACTTGCTTTTATATGGAAGGTTTATTGGTTTGTTATATTTGATCAGCATATCATAAAACAAGTCGTTCCTGTAGGCCGGGGTAACAGCGATGCTCCGAGTTCTTGACATGGGCTAGTAGTCCAATATAAACACCGACCCCCGAATTAATGTAATGGTCTATACAGCTATTCAAGACTTACCACTCGATTGATTTTTTTTTTTTTTTTTTTTTTACATTTTTTCTATATGATTTGAAACTGGATGAACTCCTTGAAATTATTTTACACTAACTTCCTATGCCTGTCTGCCTTTTATCTTTATCAATACAGTATAAAGATTTTTTTTTCTACAATATATGAAGCATACTGTCCATTAAAAAAAAATTTACCTTTACTCTGCCAACGAAAGGACGCTTTCTGCATCTTATCATTGTTGTCACGGGATATTTTTACTCTGCACAGGAGAATATCTTAATAGTCATTTGAGTGATTAAGATTATAACACTTCCAGTAAAAAAAAAAAAATGTTCTCAAGCGGAATAACAGCGCCTGGTGGGAGTAAAAATTTGCAAGAAATGGACATTACTGCGATGAAAGGGTTAATAAAAAACGCTCAGTGTGAAATCTTCCATCACCTGGAGCAGAAATTTTTCTAAGCAAATATGCACATGTAGTCGGAAATATTGATCAGCTTTTTATTTTCGTGCTATTACACAGTATTCTGAAAAGTTTGCTGAACTCCGAAGATTGCTTAGTGGGTTTCGAAAATCACTGTCCACTCTCTCGTTGCTTATCGTTTTGAAGTAATTCAGCATTCTTCTGTCCGCAGTCATACTGGTACTTATTCACAAGGTCACTGGGTAGGTGTGTGGTCACACACACCACAAAGCCAGCCAGGAGACAGGATGTGTGTGCTGGGTAATCCCAAGGCCTTGTCTTTCCCCTTACTATTTTTTAAGTCAGCCCAAACCCCACAGACAGGGCTAATGTATGGCCCGGCCTGCACTATAGGTGCAGGATATCTTGAAACGAGCGAACGAACGGGTAGGTGTAGTGGGTGATGTGCAGTTTGGATAACAAATTTTTCTTTCTGTCTGACTATCTTACGGGAGCGAACACTGTCGGTGGAATTCACCAAGTGGTATTTTCTTAACCCTTTGATGTTCATCTCGGAAAAGAGTAGCTAAAGAGGAAGGGAGTAACAGAAATGCTCAGACATAAGGGGCAAGTTTATGGAAGGATATCGTCGCCACCAGTCTGCGAATCGTCCATAACTTGAGGAAACAACTGAAATTGCAGAAACTGTCTCAGTTGGGATTGATTACAGTTACAGTAATTTGCTCCACGGTTAAGATGTCATATCTCATTTCAGTTTTAATAGTTATAAGCTGAAATGTTCGGATCACGAATTTGTTGAGATTAGCCGCCCACATCCAACCTATCAGACTTTTCCTACTGAAAAAGCAAATATCTGTGACCAAACTCATCAAACTGTCACCGAACATTATTGACTCTGGCATTTAACGCTCCACTAAGTCACACATTTCCCCACGAGAATCATAGTCTTCGTAAGTGGAGAGATGTCGGTGTTAATTTTCCACTTATGGGGGAAGTAAAAGAGTAATTCAGAATATAAAGGGCAAGTCAGTGTATCAGCTGCTTATACGATTCTTGCCGTAGTAAGTAAAGTGATTTGTTGCCATCCGTTCATTAATCTGTCCATCCAACCAATCCTCCCCCTCCTTTATTTTTGCCTCATCGGTGGCGTAGGAACCCGAGGGTAGGCTACTCAGTCCCAACATTTAAAGCGAAGGTGACCAACCTTACTCATCTCTGAGTAGCATTATGTGCACACTAATCTCCAACTAACTCCTGGAAATTAACCTTTACAGGCTCAATCCAGATGCAGCGCATTAATGCACTAAACCACTAGGCGTTATATGGTTACCATCCAATGTAGGAAATTAATTTTGGGTTTACAGAAAACCATTTGGCCTGTGATTCAGTGTAGAGTCATCTGAAGGCAGCACTACATCGAGTGAGTTGATGCTGCCATTTCAAATAAATGACAGTCCAACACACACCATCGTATTGCCAGGGTGGAGGGGGCAGGGCATATACAGTACATCAGCACCTTCAGCACTGCTCACAGTGAGGACAGTATGGTTTAGTCCATGGTGTGTTACATTAATTTCGTTTCGTTCAGTTTCCTCTGCTGAATACCACCTCCTCTCCAGTAAACATCAAATTTTTTCCTCACTGATTCACAGTTGACTGAGAGCATTGACAGCATCCATTTCAAAACATCTCATAGTCAATGATGTTTCGTTGTAACTGTGTACTCAACAACTTAACCCGTCACGTCCAGACCACTTTTGCACCTCCGACACCCCCTAGTCCCGACCATTTTTGGAAATTTTTTTTTTGCCTGAAACCTCCGCTTTTGGTGAGAAACATCGAAAATCATAGAGAAATCGCTCATCTGAGGTTTAAAATACTCAATACAGGTAGGAGTACCTCCTTACCTTACAGGGTTTTCTATCAGGCTGGCTGCAAAGAAAACGAGTTCTATGGGAGGATAACTATTCCACACCACTCCTAAACGGTATTTATTTATTTATTTGGTACGAATTTATATGTAGTATGAGAGTATATTGGTTTTCAAACAGTAATAATAGGCATTATAAGCATTGTTTCACTCACTAACTCATCACCATTCCTGACCTTTTGCCACATTACCTGATCATAATTTCTGACTGTTTCTTCCTCTAATGCTATGTAAACTTTGTCCTCTACATTGTCATCGATTGGGGAATCACTCTGGCCCTGAATGTCTTTATTGGCCAGGTCACTGGTAACAGGTGAATTGCCGAGACAATGGCGTGAGGGGGGGGGAGGTTATGCGGTGTAAGGCATTGTCCCTGTCTGGCATCTTGTAGAGGAATAGAGGAAGGTATCCCGTGTATACGTATGAAAAATCATGCGCAAAAATTGAAAATTGTGCAAATTAGGGACCTTGCAATTGCAAAACGTACCAGTACATCGACGGGACTGGCAAATGCAACATGTTGCAACATACCCATACGTCGATGGGACGTCTCAGGTTAATCTCCCCCATGTTTGTGAACTTGGATGTTTTGAATTCCCTTGCACTCTGGCTGTAGCTATCATGTCAGTCTTTGACTAAATGTGAACTGTTTAGACATCTTCCAGTTCTACTATTCGACTATAGTATTTCGAAATTGGAACACTTTCTTTCCAACTCCCTTGCTATGGACTAACGTCTTTTGTTCCTTTGATTTCTTCATATCTTAGTGACCGGAAAATAAGAATAAAAGTAGATGATGTATATTCCAATTTCCACTCAATTTACACCAGCGTGCCCCAGGGATCAGTTCTGGCGCCAACCCTATTCTTGGTTCATATTAACCTGCGCCGTCCCAGTGACGTGAATTAATGCGGCAACATTGCAAGGTCCCTAATTTGCACAATTTTCAATTTTCGCGAGTGATTTCGCGAGTGATTTTTGGCACGTATACACGGGACACCTTCCTCTATTCCTCTACAAGATGCCAAGCAGCAACAATGCCTTACACCGCATAACCTCTCCCCCCCCGCACGCCATTGTCTCGACAATTCACCTGTTACCAGTGACCTGGCCAATAAAGACATTCAGGGCCAGAGTGCTTCCCCAATCGATGACAATGTGGAGGACAAAGTTTACATAGCATTAGAGGAAGAAACAGTCAGAAATGATGATCAGGTAATGTGGGGAAAAAAAGGTCATGAATGGTGATGAGTTAGTGAGTGAAACAATGCTTATAATGCCTATATTACTGTTTGAAAACCAATATACTCTTGTACTGCACATAAATTCGTACCAAGTAAATAAATAAATACTGTTTATGAGTGGATAAAATAGTTACCCTCCCATAGAACTCGTTTTCTTTGGTGCCAGCCTGTTAGAAAACCCAGTCAGGTAAGGAAGTACTCGTACCTAAATCAAGTATTTTAAACCTCAGGTGAGCGATTTCTCTATAAATTTTCGATGTTTCTCACCAAAAGCGAATGTTTGAGCAAGAAAAAAAAAAGGTCCAAAAACGTCGGGATGGGGTGGGTTAATGATCTCTTATCTGTCACCCACAATCCCATTCACTCATATGCAGATGACTGAACACTACATAGTTCATTCACACTCAGACATCCATTTACAAAGTCTGACATCTCTCTCAACTCAGTACAGCCATCTCCATAGTTCAAGATCTATCTACAATCAGTGAATGGGGACAAAACAACCTTGTCTCTTTTAATGCTAGTAAAATTAAATATATGCAGTTTACTTATAGACAGATATTGCCAGATTCGTACATTACCTTTAGTGCTACTAATTTTCCCATCTCCAAAAGTATTGAAATTCTTGGCGTCTAACTTAACAGTGCCCTCAGCTGGACCTCTCATGTCAGATCACTTGCTAAAACCGCCTCAAAGAAACTTGGATTATTGTACAGAGTCCTTAACTTCTTCGCCGATGAGCAGTTAGCTATAATTTATAAGAGTCATGTGCACTCTCAGCTTGAATATTGCTCACCCTTGTGGAATGGTTGTGGAGAGGTTGCATTAAGACAACTAGATAAAATTCAGAACGAAGCAGTTAGAATCATTAACAACCCTGCCATTACATATAAACTACCTCCTCTGCAAGTAAGAAGGAATGTTGCCTCCCTTGCATTATTTTACAGATATTTTTTTTGGCAAATGCTCAGACGAAGTTGCGTCCATGGTGCCACCTCTCCATGACTTCCCTCGTCCTACACGGGCATCTGGTAGCGCTCATGACTGGAATGTCACTCAGCCATATTGCAGAACTTCTGCCTATCAGAATTCTTTCATTCCCCGAACTGCATCTCTCTGGAACTCGCTTCCCCAGAGTTGTTTCCCTCCAAATTTCAACCCACAACTGTTCAAGTCTAACTGTTACAGATATTTTACGAACAGAGGACACCAGTAATCTGGGGTTTGGATTATTTTTTTTTTTTACTCATTTGTTTTTCCTTCCTCAGTTCTGTTATTTATAAAAAGAAAAAAATCTCCTTTCCCTAAAGTCTCCACATTACTAGATTTCAGTGTTCACTAACATCCTTGACTGTCCTCTCCATTCACTGATCTACATGATGAACATTAACAAGCCTAATTCTTTTACATCCGTGGGACACCGTGCTCGTATCCATGACCGCCATGGAGACAGGTCCAACATACCTGAACTCTTTTTTCCCACTAATCTCCCGCATACTCTGTTAATCTTTTTCTCCCTTAGGCTCCTGCAATTAAAGTCTCATCTTAGGAACCAGTCTGGTTATTACATTATACAGTAATAAGGTCTGAGAACCCTCACAATGAGTGGCATTTCTGGTGTTTTGCCCCTCAATCAGGATTCCTTTTATTTTTTTCTGGAATGCTTCTTTCTTCGATAGCCATATAAGGGTGTGTTTTGCATCTTATGGAGGTTATTCTCCCAGACATGGAAGTACATGTTGTTTTCTCTTATACAATAATTAATGTTAAGAAATACCTGGTTTAATGATAATTGTTCTAATGCTGTCCAGAAAATGAAGATTGTTTTCTAATGTACTACTGCCAACTTACCCGTGGGTCACAAACAATGCGTTTCTGGCCGTAACTGTGCTAAGCCTGTTCTTGGTCTTGTTAATTTCGTTCATTTCAAATGCTTTGAACTCTTTGACTTGGAACTCTCCCCCCTCTTCTCACTTTGTTAAAAACTTCTTTAAACATTAAACTTTTTCCTCTTTCCCTTTCCTTTTCTAATCTGTTGGTTCTGTAACAGTTTCCTCTGCTGATAAGACAAAACTTTTAACTTAAACTTTCTCTGGTCATTCTTCTTTGAAGAATCGTGGTACTATCCCCCAACTCCTTACCATTCTGACCTTCTCATGTCAAAAAAATTTCTTCAAAAGATGTATATTCTTCCCTCATTGGTTCCAGTACTAATAAGGTGTAGTCCTCATAGATGCCCTCATGTTGTTCTCATGAACCCTGTTTCCTTGTTGACACAATGGCTTGGCAAGTATTTTTGACTTGCTGGTCAACTTGCACTTCTCCTTCTTGCTGAAAGTTGTTATCAGTTAGACTGTGTTAAAGTAGGGTGGCAGCTCCCAACCTACTGACCATCACCCAACTGCATTAACCCACGGCGTCCCATCAACGTATGGGTACATCACAACTTTTTTTTCATGCTGAGACCCAACGACGTTTTGCAATTGCGAGGCCCATCATTTGCACATTTTTCAAGTTTCGCGGGTGATTTTTGGCAGGCATACACGGGAGACCTTCCTCTACCCGCCGCCAGTTAGGGACACCCCCCGACCCTGCGTGACCCCCACACGCCATTGTCTCGGTCACTCATCTATTAGCAGTGACCCAGTCAAGACATGGCTCCTTGCAGTCTCTCAAATGACAAAATTCAAGCCGCCCTTGATGCTCCACAGGCAACAGCTATTCCCCATTTGATGATGTGATGGACAAGGATTACGTGGCACCGGAGGAAGAAACGAGCAGCAGTGATAAGGGGGTACCCTCGCCAAGGAAGGTGCAGTACAGTATGTCACGTACGGAAGGGCTAGGGAAGGCCAGCCTGGACCCCAACCACGTGCACGCACCTCACTCCAGCCCCTAGATGAAGGGTCTGACGAGGACGAGGATGAGAACAAGGATGGAGCAGTAGGTTGGG
The DNA here is from genome assembly GCF_032717465.1 of Coenobita brevimanus. Classification (NCBI taxonomy): domain Eukaryota; kingdom Metazoa; phylum Arthropoda; class Malacostraca; order Decapoda; family Coenobitidae; genus Coenobita; species Coenobita brevimanus. The sequence goes on from NC_137009.1 coordinate 34,364,723, forward strand.
GTGTTTCCTCATGGCTGGGGAGAGAGAGATTTAGCCGCAGGGAGTTGAAGAGGAGGTGAAAAGGAGAAAAAGGTATGGAGAAATTGCTTTGTCTGGGGAAGGCACGAGTGGTGGGGCAGGCGTGGGTGAAAGGGAGAGTGGTGGTGGTGGTGAGGGGCCAGCTCCCAGGGAGCGGGCAGGTGGGGAGCAGCCGCTCCCCAGCACCTCTCTAACCCCGGAAACTTCCCGTGCTTCCTCCATACAGCCCCATGATGTGGGGAAAGGAAGGAAAGGGAAGGGCAAGGGGAAGGGAAAAGAGAGAGGGAAGAGGAGCATGAGAGGGGAAGGGCGCCACTCTCCACCTCCCCACCTCCCTCACCACCCTCTCCTCCCCACTCTGACAAAGGCGACGATGGGGATGAGGCTGGAGGCAGTGGTGTCATGGGAAAGGTAAAATGGGAGTGATTTCACACCCATCATTCACCAGTTCACAGAGGAGTGGCAGTCTGGCTGTACCACACCTGGCCTCCACGCAGGCTCCACCAGGGTGGATTTCTTCCACCAATACTTCAGTGAGGAGTTCGAGGAGTGGATAGTGGACCAAACCAACACGTTCGCTAGCAACCAGTGCCGCCAAATCAAGCAAGAAGGTGCAACTAGCAGGAACTCCCAGCAATATGACTACCCAGTCACGACAGGTGATATTCGTATTTTTTACCCTAGTTCTCTTGATGGGTATTGTGAGGAAACGACAAACTCCGGCATATTGATCTATGGACCCGATGATAAACACACCTTTCTTTGGGAATGCACAGTAATGGGTCATAATAGATTTCAAGAAATTCTGAGCCACCTCCACTTTTACAATGCCGACGACCCTGGAAATCCAAATAATGCTGAAAGAATGGAGAAAATTAGGATGGTTTTTGATCACCTGCATGAAAAGTTCCACTCATCCTTCTATCCTTACAGAGACCTTGTCATAGATGAGAGTCTCGTGTTGTGGAGAGGAAATATTTCTTTTTGGCAGTACATACCCAGCAAGAGACACCGTTTAGGGTTCAAGATCTTCGTTATGTGTGACTGTAAAACTGGTTATGTGCAAGACATAATCTTGTACAGTCGTCCTAAGAAGTGACGACAGAGTATCCATTAGTTATCGGTCAGCGATGATGCACATACTCCTGCGTATATCTTTACAACCTATTAAGTAAAATTGTTACAGAAAACAATAACTGAATGTCAAAATACCAGTATATTTCAAAATTATAGGAAGCAGTGCATTTGTTACGGTAATTGAAAATCCTAAACAAAACTAATTGAAATCTCAGAACTATTGTTCAGGGACAGTCAGGAATAATTTGGGGAGTTCATACTAAGTATGGTGACACGCAATATTTTTTAGTATTATAAGACTGAAAAGAAGAGAGATTCAATAAAGAAATAAAATTTGCTATTATTATTTATAAAATAATTTCGCTTGCAATAACTGAGAATAATTCAAAGTAACTTATTTCCGTTTCTGTTTTCTCCATGGTCGATGATAGAAAGCAGGAAAGTAGCCTAAATTGGTATGACTATTTTAAATGGTTAGATCAACAAGCATGAAAGGAGACAACTTTTACTCAAAGACATGGAGTTATTGCACTGCATTTGGCCAGTTTTCCATTAGGAAATATCTATGGAAGCATTATTATAGGCCAGTGAATGATATATAAAGTAAGAACCTCGGAAATTAGCTGAGAGTCGGAGCTCCTTGGAGAATGTAAATTTTTTTCATGGCCTAGTATCCCCAGTGCATAAACGATTGGCAAGAGTAATCAGATGAAGAGGTTCATAAACAAATTCATTGATTTCAAAACTTCTAAATCAGCATTTTGAAGTGATTGATTTAAAATGAAAGATGTTACAGATTAAAAGATAGAATAGCCTACTATATGCTTTTGCAACGCAAAGTAAGAGAAAAGGGTAAAATCTGTCATAAGTTTGCATCACTGGGAATAAAGTAGCTACAGGTAATTATAATTATTATAACTGAGAAGACAAGGAGTAAAGGCAAAATGGTCTAGCTGTTACCGCAGGTACGGTATTACTTGTATTACTATGAACAATGTAATTGTTGTGGCATCCTTATTGTTGCTATATCATCACCATACCATTTGAAAATAAGGTAGTGTGTTGCAGTCACAAGAATTTTCCATAACTGGTCTTTGAAACTAGAGCATTTGTATTTGAAATCCTGGGAAGCAAATACATCAGGAACAGGGTTATACTACGTGCTACACGCGGCGTAATATATTACACATTCATTCAAATCGGGAAACTTATCTAAGTGTTAACTTCTAATAATAGGGCCGCTCATTGTAACGATGCTAAGTGCCAAATGTAAAAACAAAACACGGCAATTTGCGTTCAAAGTTTGGCGAATTTTAACTATTTAGACTTTGTTTACTATTAATGGCAGTGTCATCATACTTGGCCACAATATAGTTTAAGGTGTCTTATTTTCAATAATGGCAGTGTGGAGGAGGAATGGCAGTTGTTTAAGAATGCTGTGGTGGGGCACGCAGAAGAGGTGTGTGGGTGGTGGTGTAAGAATAGGAAGTGAATGGTGGTGCGAGGAAGTAAGTATGACTGTGGCTGAGAAGAGACGTGCATATGAAGTGTGGCTGCAGAGGAAGGATGAGGTGTCATATGAGAGGTATAAGGAAAAGGGGAATAGGGCGAGAAGGGCTGTGCGTGATGCTAAAGTGGCAACAGATGAGAGGTGGGGTAGACAGTTACCTGAGAATTTTCAACAGAATAAGAAAATGTTCTGGAAGGAGGTTAAAAGGGTACAAAAGGGAGAGTCTGGGAAGGAAGAGCGAGTCAAAGCAGAGGATGCAAGGATGTTAACTGAGATGGATGCAGTAAGGAAGAGATGGGCAGAGTATTTTGAAAGATTGATAAATGTAGAGGAGGAAAGGATGGCTGAGATTGTGGTGGATGGAAGGGTGCAATGCTAAATGTGTTGGGAGAGTTGAATGATTCTTTGATCACGAAGGAGGAAGTGGAGAAAGCAGTAAAGGAGATGAAAACAGGGAAAGCTGCAGGTATGGATGGGTGTGCTGTGGAATGCCTGAAGGGTGGTAGGGTGACTATTGTTAAATGGTTAGTAAGATTGTTGAATGTGTGCTTTGTGAAAGGTATGGTGCCCATTGACTGGGCAAGTGCTTGTGTGGTCCCGTTGTATAAAGGCAAGGGTGATAAGTATGAATGTACTAGCTTTAGGGGTATAAGTCTGCTGAGTGTTGTAGGTAAGGTGTATGGTAGAGTGTTAATTATGAGAGTTAGAGAGGGAGTGATTGGTGATGAGCAATGTGGGTTTAGGAGAGAGAGGGGATGCATGGATCAGGTCTTCGCTGTGAGACTAGTGTGTGAAAAGTATTTAGCGAAAGGCAAGGATGTGTTTTGGGCATTCATGGATTTAGAGAAAGCGTATGATAGAACTGATAGAGAGGCTTTGTGGACTGTTTTAAGATTATATGGACTTGATGGTAGGTTACTCAAAAGGGTGAAAAGTTTTTATGTAAATAGTACAGCGTGTTTAAGAGTGGGAAATACTGTGAGTGATTGGTTTCCCGTGAGAGTGGGGCTGCGACAGGGATGTGTGATGTCACCTTGGTTGTTTAATATTTTTATGGATGGTGTTGTAAGGGAGGTGAATGCAAGAGTTTTAGGTGGAGGTCTGAGTCTGGTGAATGTTGATGGTGGAGAGTGGAATCTGAGCAGCTGCTATTTGCAGATGATACTGCACTGGTGGCTAATTCAAAAGAGAGATTGAGACAGTTGGCAGAGGAGTTTGGAAGGGTGTGTGAAAGGAGGAAATTGAAAGTAAATGAGAATAAGAGTAAAGTAATGAAGTGTACGAGGTTGGTAGATGGTAGGGGGATGAATATAGATTTAAATCGTGAGTTGCTTAAGGAGGTAGAGTGTTTTAAATATTTAGGGCCACATGTTGCTATGGATGGAAGAATAGATGCAGAAGTGAAGTTTAGAATGAATGAAGTAGGTAAGGTGCTGGGAGGAATGATAAAAGTGTTTAGATGTTGTTTGCTTAGAATGGATGTAAAAAGAAAGCTGTATGAAGGTGTTGTGGTACCGACTGCGTTATATGGGGCTGAAACATGGAATATGGGTGTAGCAGAGAGGAAAAGTTTGAATGTAATGGAGATGAGGTGTCTGAGGAGTATGTGTGGAGTGACGCGTATGGACTGAGTGTGAAATGAAGTGCGAAGGAGAACTGGAGTTGTTCGGGAGATGGCTGACAGAGTTGACCAGAGTGTGTTGCGATGGTTTGGGCATATGGAGAGATTGGATAATGAGCGATTGGTGAAAACGATTACTAGATCTGATGTGAGAGGTGTAAGGCTGAGAGGGAGACCACAAATTGGATGGATGGACAGTGTGAAGAGAGCGCTGGATGCGAGAGGGATGTCTGTTGAGCAAGGAAGAATGGCTGTGAGTGACAGAAATAAATGGAGAGAAATTGTGAATGAATAAATGATGACGCAGCCCTGAGGGGATATTCTCCCGCATTTGATCTGATCAGCTAGTCAGGTCAGGTGCGGGTAAGGGGATGGGTGTATTATGATGTGGCAGGGATAAAACAGCTCCGCTGTTGGGCCCTGCTGCAGATGTCACTGATTGCACTGTGCAGTTGACCCTTGTGCTGTGTGGTGCGGTGAGGATCTGTCCCTTCTCCCCTTTGGGGCTAAGATGCGAATGAATGTGTTTGAATGGACGAGTAAATGGGGAGTGTGTCGTCCTGTCTCGGCTACCTCCCTTTCCTTGGGGGAAGAAGCCTGAGTATATAGATAGATAGATAGACTTTTCAATAACGATGTGAAAATTACTGAAGTTTGCAGAAATGGTTATGAATATACTTGATGTATAATATTACATCGATTTGTCAAAGTTAGTGCCAAACTTTGAGAGTGATATGCTACACCAAATAATAACATAACATGGTATAGGTATTACTGTTGTTGGTTACCTATTGTAGTGGCATCGAACATAACTTCCACATGGGTACTGATTGGTAAACAGATACAAAATTGATGAAAATGATAATGTTACCTGGAAAAGTAGTAAGCATAACACTACCACTACTTCATAATGGTAAAAATAATTTTAAAAATTATCATAATGAAAAACCATGTTATGGCTTCTCTGTACAATATAGAATGGTTGATTATTAACATTAATAATAATAACAATAATTACTGGTATGAAAGTACAGGCACTGAGATCATTATAAAACTGTAGAGACTGAATAATCTCATTACTCACCACGCAGAACTGTAGTATGTTGTGTTTTCCTCCATAGTCCATAATCATAGTCCATAATCGGTCTAGGTCGTCATCAAACACAACAAGCTGGCAACTAACCAAAACAATGTGGTCAGGGATTGCTCTGTTGACGTCGCCACTGGCTAGCCTGGCAGCCAATCAGAGAGCAATGCTAGGCTGGCTGAGTTATCATTGGCTTTGGCCATCCTGGCTGACAGAAAATGTGCACTCCAGAAAGCTGGGAGATGACATCGCCACTATACGCATACGAAATTAGGCACGCGGGGCCAAAATCTTGTTTGAGTGATAAAGTTACCTTGTTTGACGAGCGTTTCAACCTAATATTCAGTGTTGTGTTGGTGGAACATTCAACCACAACTATTAGAGGAAGGGTCAGTATAGTGATATATGTCATAAAATGAATTTCGCAATATATGTCGGTTAACACAGTTTCTTTGCGCAGCCCGTCATATCACTACATGTTATTCATCTTACATAATTGTTAGTGTGATATAGTATATATTTTATTTGATATGACCTGATGAAGGCACAGATTTTTTATCTTATATTCACTAAGTTTCCATTAAATATATCGCAGCGCAGAGTGATTGAACCAATCTGAAACTCTGCCATCACTTCTTAGGGCGACTGTACACCGGTGCACAGGCAAACATAAGAGAAGATCGAAGTATTGGACTCTCAGGGGCCATGGTGAATACCAAGATAGAGGAGTACCTTCATCATGGTCACGTCTTGTACACCCACCAAAAAAATATTCGTTACCCTCGTGGTGTGATACAGTATGACATAAGGACCAAGGATTCTGAACTACTGCCAGTACCGAGTGAACACAGTTTCACTTTTACAAATCATTTCAGAGTTCATCGCACCCAGAGGTAACGATAATTTTTTTGGTGGCTGTACCTATACAACTGGTACACTAGCCCCCTTCTCACTTGGTACCTCCACCATCATGACACCACAGAGTCTGTGGCACTGCGGAAAAAAAAAAAAAAAAAAAAAAACGCCGGCATATGGTCAAGGTTGGGAGGAAACTCGATAAGAATGAGGTGTTATTTTTTCAAATCAAATAACATCCTCACCACCATATGGAACCACAACAGGGAAGTTTTCCTCTTGTTGAAGGTACACCGCCCCCTGATGCATCACATCGACTCCGTGGATTACTGCAGTGAGAGGAGGCACCACGTCTGGAATCGGCAGAGAGGCGGCTTGCAGTCCTAATGGACCCAGGATCGAATCCCGGCTGGGGCAGGGAACAGTTTAAGGATCTGAATTTCCTAAAAGCAGACTTTCCTGATCTACTAGATGACCCGCCGACATGTCATAAAAGTACCCCCACTAATACCAGTACACTAGTCCTGTATGAGACAGCCCTAGCATGTATTCAATATGGACGGTGGGTGTTAGCGCCGAAGTGGTGACATGTGGAGGTGTAGGAGGACTACTGGGCCTTGGGATGGGCCACTGCCCCCAAGAAATAGGCCCTGAGCCTTTGCCCAGAGTCGGACACGTAAAAAAAAAAAAAAAATGACTACAGTGTCAACACAAGGCTGGTTGACCTGTCTGACTCCATGATTTCTAGTGTGGATGTGTCAGGACCACGTCGAACTGGTACAAAAAGCTTTTTTTCCACCTGCTAGACATCATAGTCCTCAACGCTCACTACCTCCACCCCTTGACTGCGGGTACCTCACAGACCTTCGAGGGGTTTGTGAGGGAGCTCTCCCGTGAACTAATCCAATTATGCAAAGGAAAGACCACACCACCGACCCCATCCCGCCACTGCGTGCCAGAATCCGCTACACCTCACAGGTTGCCACTTCCCCCACATCATCCCTCCTCAACTGAACGGTCCTACTGTAGATCCTAGCACCACTGTCACATATGCAGTCGCTTAAAAGCAAGACCAGCCACTCAAAGAAAAGACTTGATTGACGAGTGTGTTGATTGCAATGTAGGATTGTGCATGGAGCTCTGTTTCTGGGAATACCACACCTTTGTTCACTTCTGATACTGTGTGTGCTTGCAGTATATGATGCTCACTATAGTAATAAGGCCAGTAAATTTGTGATAACTGCTGTGTAAGGTGTAAACTGGTATAATGTGTGGGAAAGTATTAAGTTGAAAAATAGATTGTAAGCTGAAACAACAGTCACAGTGAGTCATTGGTGCAAGAAATTGGCAATTTTTATGTGTTCGGTGAGCGAAACAATGCTTATATCGCCTATATTTGTGCATGAAAACCAATATATTCTTGTACTACATATAAATTTGTACCAAATGAACAAATACCTACCTATTCTTAGTGGTTTGGAATAGTTAACCCTACCTTACAAAAGGTGAGAGCAGTAGCGCGGCTCCAGAGAAGACGGTACAAGGTGTGGGGAGGGTCACTGTTCAGTGCACTTCTAAGCTCAAGTGAACACTTTTTTGTGATTTCCCATTGTTTCTAATAAAAAGCGGAGGTTAGAACCCACCCCCCCAAAAAAAAAAAAAAAAAATCCAAAATTGGTTGGGATTGGCAGGGGGAGATAATTAGTGAATATCGGCTGGGATGTGGTGGGTTAATATCGTATATTTCTAAAGCCCTTCAGTTTGATCTTGACTGGAAGATTTTGAGATATATTTTCTTTCATAGCCTTTTCACTGACCTTCATTATGACATTGGTTCTGTCATGAAAGCTTCTCTGATTATCTTTTCATCTCCACGCTAACTCGAGTATCCTCTTTTGGGGATTTCGGGGACACCTTTAGTGTTGTCCTTGACATTTCAGGGCCTTTGACAAAATCTGGCAAAAATTTCCAATACCCATGCTGCCCGTCTACGATGTCCATCCCTCTTTCTGTATCCTTATACCAAAGATTTCTTGTGGACCATTCTTTAGCTGCAGTATTTAACACCACTCTTCTTCCCCTGAAACTAACAATCAAGGTATTCCTCAGAGTAAAGTAATTTCACCTATTCTCATACATGTACAGTATTCATGGTGTCCTTCTGAGCTGTACATCTAGCACAGTGTTTCACAAATTTTTTCACTTCGTTCCCCAATTGTGGAGATCTTAATATCCTTGTGGTCCCCCTTCAGTTTTCTCTCAAGTCCCTTGCAAATAATTATGAAAAAAAAAAACTGTTTTGGTTTCCCCTATATATTTGAATGCTTACAGCTCCCAATCAGAATGCATATTTTGTTTCCATTCAGCAAGTCGACTGATTCGAGGTTGAGTCACTGGTGACGCACATCTCATATCTGGGTCTGCATCCAACCGGTTACGGAATTTACTTTTAATGTGTATAATGATGAAGAAACCACGTTCATATACATAATGTTGTGGAAAATGGCGTGAGGACTCTTAAGTGTGATTTCACTAACTTTTGGATATGGCTGATACATGGAGCACCAGAACACAGTCAGAGATTTTTCTTCATAAAGGTCTCTGGCAGCAGAATCATTCTTGAGGTCAAGGAATTCGTGCCGAACATCATCGGGGATGACAGGAAGATCAAGTGTGTCAGAGAAAGGATTCTTCGCCATTTTTCCTTCTTCCTCCATGAAATCTGAAAAGTACCTTTTGAGCTCATCTAGCAATGATTTCAAGTGCTAAATTATTCCACTTTTGAGTGATGGGTCAAGTAGGTGATCCTCTTCAGTCTCGTCAAGAACACTTGAGAGATTCAGAAACATGGCAATTTTCTGCACTCACTTTTGTGCCAGTTCTCCAGTTTAGCAAGGAATGCTAGCATACAGTCCATGAAGGGAAATACATTTCTTTCCTTGTCTTGTGTCTTGAGATTCAGCCTGTTCAGGTGCTCAAATATATAAGCCAGGTATGCAAGAGGTGACTTCCACCTCTTCGCTCTACTAAAAATAATTTCATCCATACTAAATGCTCTCAACTCTCCAACTCGAATTCTTCCCGCTCCTTCTGGCACCTTGCCAAAAATCTTTCTAACAAATTTACCTCATCATCCTTCCCTCCTCTTTTCTACTCTGATGGTTCTGTAGCTATTTCTTCTACTGATAAAGCAGATCTCTTCGCACAGACTTTCTCCTCCAATTCCACCTTAGACGATTCCGGTGCTGTTCCTCCATCATTTCCCCCCCCTGACTTCCTCAGGGCTGACATTAAAATTTCTTCAGTTGATGTATTTTCTGCCATCACTGGCCTCAGTACTAACAAGGCATATGGGCCTGATGGGGTCCCTCCTGTTGTTCTCAAGAACTGTGCTTCTGTGCTTACACCCTGCCTAGGCAAAGTCTTTCGCCTTTGTCTGTCAACTTGTACCTTTCCTTCTTGCTGGAAGTTTGCTCTCATTCAGCCAGTCCCAAAGAAGGGTGACCACTCCCAACCCTCCAACTATCGTTCAATTGCTTTAACGTCCTGTATTTCAAAAGTTTTCGAGTCAATTCTTAATAGAAAAATTTTAAGGCATCTTTCCTATCACAACCTTCTTTCCGATCGTCAGTATGGGTTCCGTTAGGGACGCTCCACTGGCGATCTTCTCACCTACCTTTCAGACTCCTGGTCATCCTCCTTTCGGGACTTTGGCGAAAGCTTTGCCATTGCACTTGACATCTCAAAGGCTTTCGATCGAGCCTGGCATAAATCTTTAATTTCCAAACTGCCCTCCTACGGTTTCTATCCTTCTATCTGTGCCTTCATCGCTAGCTTCCTTTCTGGTCGTTCCATAGCCGCTGTTGTAGACGGCCGTCGTTCTTTTAGATATATCAACAGTGGTGTTCCTCAGGGCTCTGTCCTATCACCAACTCTCTTCCTTTTATTCATCAATGATCTTCTAAGCTGTACATCTAAACCTATCCACTCATATGCTGATGACTCCGCCCTTCACCTTTCCATTCGGTTCCCGCAATGCCCATCTCAACAGTTACTTCAAGAAAGAAGGGATGAGGCTATGGCACACCTAATGTCTGACTTGGCTCGTATCTCTGACTGGGGTAAAAATAATATGGTTGTCTTTAATGCATCTACGACTCAGTTCTTACACCTATCAACCCGACAAAATCTTCCACAGGTATACCCACTAATGTTTAATAATATTCAGCTTAATCCTGCATCATCCTTGAACATGTTTAGGGTTTCATTTACTCGGGACTTATCTTGGAAAGATCATATTACATCTCTTGTAAAATCTGCTTCCAAGAGATTGGGTGTGCTAAGCCAACTCCGCTCTTTCTTTACCCCTGCACAATTGTTGACTCTATACAGGGGTTTTATCCGCCCCTGTGTGGAGTACAACTCTCATGTGTGGGGAGGCTTCCCACATACAGCTCTTCTCAATAGGGTGGAGTCAAAGGCTTTTCGTCTCATTAACTCTCCTCCTCTTACTGACTCCCTTCAACCTCTGTCTCTTCGCCACACTGTTGCATCTTTATCTCTTTTCTGTCGCTACTTTAATGGTCACTGCTCCTCTGAAGTGTCTGCTTGCATTCCTCCACCTCTACGACGGGCGCGTAGCACCCGTCTGGTAGCAAACTCTCATCCCTTTTCTGTCCAACTCTCTAATGCAAGAGTTAACCGTTACTCCCAGTCTTTCATTTATGCAACAGGTCAGCTCTGGAACTGACTCCCTCTGTCTGTATTTCCTGGTGCCTATGATCTCCAGTCTTTCAAACGCAGTGTGTCCAGGCATCTCAAAATGATCAGATCTTGAATTTGGCTCTCTATTGTATTTTGTTTTTCTCTTGGAGGGAACTGTTACTGCGGGCTCATGGCCTTTGGTTCCTTCTTCCTCGCATAAAAAAAAAAAAAAAAAAAACTTGGTTGAAGAGACTCAATAGATCATCCTTCCTTTTCATTTCCAGGAAAAGTTTAATTTCTCTCCAAAACCCAAGTGTTCTGGTCACAACATTGCCCTTGGAGAACCATTGCACTTTGGAGTAAAAAAGGAGGGATTCATGCTCTGAATGCATGTTTTCACAGAGTTTGGAAAAGGCTAGAGTTCAAATCTCCTGTTTTCACAAAGTTGACACATTTTACACTGCCTCCAGGATTTTGCAAAATCATCAGGGAGGTTTTTTGACGCCAGTGCAAAACGATGGATCATACAGTGAACCACTTTCGCATTCAGAGCTACTTCCTTGACGTGCTTCTGTGGTCCTGATTTTGTTCCCAAAATCACCGGAGCCCCATCAGTACAGGCTCCACAACAATTTTCCCAGGCTATTCCATTAGGTGTGATGAAAGAAGTCATCTTTTCCATCACATCTAAAGCTTTTGTGGTAATTGCAAGCTATGTAGAGAACAGAAATTCATCATTGAAATCATGCTTGAATACATAACTAACAAACACGAGTAATTGTACGTAAGAACTCACATCCGTTGACTCTAAATGCACTGCGAACTCCTCCTGCATCACTTGTTTGAGGTGTCATGCCTAAATTCGAGAGAGCTGGAGGATACAGTAGTGGGAGATTCTAGCTAGGGAATGTCAGACACAGCACATCTGACGTCATGGAAAACTCACACCACACACCTGATTGAAGAACACCACATGCATACCCGTGCCCACACACATGACCCAACCATATTTGGGTGAAATTGGAGATATTGGTCGGCTCATGTGTGAATTTTGCGAGTATCTTCAAGGTAGACAAGTACTTGATGTGGGAAAGTTGAAGCTGTGGTGTCAGGTCCGCTTGCCAATCTGTTTGCTTGTCTGGTCAAATTCAATTGAAATGCTTTGTCGTTATCAGAAGGAATTGCTGCGTATGTATTTCCGGATCTATGTATTGTATTGAATAAGTTATAAGTATGTAGGACTGATCTATGAACGTCAAGAAACGTCATTATCCTCAGCTCCTCTCACAGGTGATGTGTTTGTTTCTTGATCTTGTGTTCGAGGAGATCTATGTTAGTTACGTTTTCCTTTCGTTCTTCTAACTGTGAATCGTCATTGGGTAATACAAAATATGCTGTCTCCTCTGACATTAAAGTTGGTGTTTTTTTTTAACAGCCCTTAATAACATTAACCACTAAGCGGCACATATTGCTACAGGATGTTGCCCAGTAGTAAATGTATAGATACCAACAACAGTTAGGAATCAATGATATCTATCTATCTATGTATCTACCGATCATCTATCTAATCTATCTATCTGTCTATCTCTCTCTCTCTCTCTCTCTCTCTCTCTCTCTCTCTCTCTCTCTCTCTCTCTCTCTCTCTCTATATATATATATATATATATATATATATATATATATATATATATATATATATATATAAAATCATCATCCGGACCTCTTTTCCCACCCTAGGGCATGGTGAGCAGTAGCACGTCCAGACAGCCTAAGTTTGCCCAGTCCAATGGACCATGCTTCCACTCATCATTCAAGCGCAGGGAAGCCCGGCTCTATCTGATACGCCAAAAACATTCGCCACATTCTGTAGCTTCACATAAACTTAGACATTAGACTCGCTGTCTCGTTATAAAGGGGTGCCAAATCCCTGATCATGCACTTCTTCTCACAACATTCATCCAGCTGGCTCGATGTCTTGTCAGGCCCATAGCCTCACGGACTTCCATATATCTCTTTCACACACACTCATCCACCATATCCTTCCACCTTCTCCTTAGCCTACCTCGCCTCCTTCCTACATCAGATCCGCTCAGATATATCTTCTTCACCACCGTACTGTCAGCCATTCTCTCCACATGACCATACCCCAGTACATTCTCTTCGATTCTGGTGGCCACAGACTTCCTCACTCCACATCTTTCACAAATCATATTATTTGGTATCTTATCCACCCTCTGTACTCCACATACATTCCTCAGAAGTCCCATCTCCATTGCTCTTACTCTTGACTTTTCATTTTCATGCCACACCACATTCTTACATCCATATGTTAAAATTGGTACTAACACTCCTTCATGTAAGCCTCGTGCAGCTGCAACACTCAAGCCTCTGTTTCTGATCAAGGCCTTCATAGCACCAGCTACTTTCCGTCCTTGTGTCACTGTACTTTCTACTTCTTTGGCACATTTTTCTCTCCTTTCTATCACTGTACCCAGGTATTTCAACTCTCTCACCAATTCCAGTCGGTCTCCATTCACTGTAACATCACACTGGGATTCACCTTCTCTCTCAATATCCATCACTTTACGCTCTTATACATTTTCTCTCAAGGCATGACGCTCACATACATCAGCAAAACTCTGCACTAGTCTGCCAAGGTCTTGTGTGGTATTTACAAGTAGTTCTGCATCATCAGTATACAAGAAATTTGAGATATACCATCCATCACCATTCATTACCAACGCCAGTCCTCTCACCATTACTCGTGTTTTTTCTTATCTCATCACCCCATCCATAAATATATTGAACAACCATGGGGACCTCAAGCAATCTTGTTGCACGCCCACTCGATCGTGAACTATTATAGATAGATAGATAGATAGATCCGTGGATTGCGCAATTACCTTTTTTTATCTCAGCCTGTGGAGCGCAAAAAATGAATTGTTCTTTTTAGTTTTGCTTATACAAACTTGAAGATAAACATCCAGGGATCATCTGTCGCAAAAAAAAAAAAAAAAAAAAAAATCTCTCCGTCTTTGCGTTGCGTCATGCGTAAGTTTCCGTAGGGGTGTAGTGAAATTTTTTTTTTTCGTTTTTATTATAAACTTGAAGATAAACATCCAAGGAATAATCTGGTGAAAAAGGAAAAATCTCTCACTCTCCATCTATGCCTAGCGCTATGCGTAAGCTTGTGCAGGGGTGGAGTAGTTAGCAGTGATGCACGGCCACTGGAAGGTTAGCACAGCCTGAGCTGTGGCTCAGAATCCAGCATATATATATATATATATTACTGTTGGGATGAATAGTTAACAATGGACTTAATTAATATAGATACCTGAAGAAGGTATATGTAAGTTTGTATTTAAATGAGGTTGTATTGTTAAACTACTCGAAAGAGTAAAAAAGTAAAGAATAAAATAACTTCTGATGATTGATGGAGGGTGGTCGGGGTCAGTTTCGTGTGCAAACTCAGTTCGTAACGTCAAAACATTATTCGCACTGCCTGTTTACTTTTTTCTCCTAACCGTGCTTTTGTCAATAACCCGTTCTGAATTGTTATTTGGTTTGACTGTTCTAAATATGATAACTGTAGTTTTAATTATAAATTATGTGTTATATCTTTATGCAAAGTATTCGTCTATCACTTCTGTATTAGCAACTTACTTGGAAAGTATTGTGGTGAAATTCATTTGTAAAGTTATAAGTAAAAATGGATTGTATGTTTAAGCTCTCCTGGAGAAATAGAGTAAAAGTATATTCACTCACTCGATAGAAGGTGCAGGATGTTGTCCTCAGCAGACTGTTGTTACACACTCAGGCAGGCTGTATAAGCAGGCTAGAGCAGCCTCTGTATGTAGGCTAGGGCAGGCTGGTGCAGGCTGTCTATGTAGGTTGTGGTTATTATGCTGGCGTCACCATGCCTCGTCACCCTTCATGACACTGCATCGTGGTGATGGAATAGTGGTTAGTAATGGTGAATAGTGGTGAATGATGTAGGTAATGGTGACTCGGGGCTCGTTAATGCAGGGTAAGGTGTTGCTGTGTTGTCTCTCCCCATTCACCACTAAATCAGCGCCTCCTCACTCTCGGCTTTGTTGCTTGTTTGCGTCACTTCCTCCTCAACGCCTCGGGTTACTCGCTTTCATTCTTGTATATTTCTTTGTTATGATTAACTTGTAGGCTTGCTATTGCTTGGCCAGCGTTTAATTGTAGTTTCTTGCTGTTTGGTTCGAACTAGTACCTGATCTTGGTTACCGTCTCATCTGCATGTAGTTTACTTGTAGAATCGTAATATCTTGTTTTGGCTGTAGGGTTGATTCTTAAGTTCTTCATTGATTGTTGATAGACACGTTAATCGGCTTCGTTTACCGCTGTTGTTTATCGTTGTAACGGTTCAGGGTAGTCGGCTGGTGCATTTAAAGTCGTAAGAAGTCGTATAGCGAGAACCTGTAGCAATTCTTGATTACTATCTTGTTAATGTAGCCTCAGCTGTAGAAATGTAATATCTTGTGCTGAATGTAGAGCTAAAATCGTAGATTCTTGTAGTTTATCGTAAACTGTAGAACTGCAGAATGCTGACTGTTAATAAAATTGTGAGGCATTAATTGATTGTAGTTGTAGTAGTTCGAAGTATTGCTGCCACCAAAAATCTTGTAGCCATAGCCGAGGAGTTTCCAAAAATGGTAGATTATAGGGTTGTGAGAGGAGAGAATTTTCAAGCTGGTCTTGTTGTGGATGGCAGGAGAAAGATAAAGATGAGTCTGGGATTTGATTGCAGTTTTATTTTCAAGAAAATTATCTTAACAGGCATTGCTAAGGTAAGGGCGATTTATGCTAGCTAATGCTGTGCCCTCTAATCCTGCCTTTTCCACTGTACTTCTCCTGTTTCCTATAGCGTCCCAACCCCATCTGACCAGTCTCTCCAATTTCCCCCGAATATGACTGGTTGGACCATGTGTGCGGGCATGTGTATGCGTGTGGTGTTCTTCCATCAGATGTGTGGTGAGAGTTTTCCATGACGTCAGATGTGCTGTGTGCAACATTCCCTAGCTAGAACGTCCAACTGCTTTCTCCTCCATCTCTCTCGAATTTAGGCGGCTCTCCTGAAACCTCTATATTACATATTACATATTAACAGCATATGTAGTGTGTTATGATATTTCAGTGTTTTGACACATCGTTACAGCACATGGCTTGCTTAAAGTTTCATTAATCGTGTGCCCCTTTCTCTTCCTTGTTGTTTCAAGGGCAAGCTCACAATCATGATGTCTCTATTACACTTAAGTTCTGATGTTGGAAAGCACTACTCCCATTCAGTCTGTGCTTTCCTAAACTCTGTTCAGGACGTTTGAAGGAACTGAGGTCTTTCCCTGCATACCGAGGGTGGATTGTCGTCAGCTTACTAGGTCAGATGGAATCATTCCTTAGCTCTTTAAAACACAGCACTCCCTGAGGTTTCTTGATACTTTCATCGAGGAGTGATGTAAACCCGTAGTTAATGTATTTATCATTGTACTTCCGCTTCTCGGCAAAATTGTAAGACATCACAAATCAATATAAAAAAAATAGCCAAGCAGAGGGAAACAGACCATTGATGAGGTTTAAAATTATGTGGCCACTTGCCTCAAAATGAATCAGTTCACTACGTTGGTTTATAATAAATACCGAAAAAAAATCATCAGCATCAAACGACTTTTGACAAACTAGCCTGATTTATTTATAACTACACCCAAGTGAACTGAATTTTAGGCAGTATGATATTTTGCAAATAATACTGCATTCATTTGTTCATTATTTTTTGTTTCTACTGTAATAAGTTAGAACAAGCTTCATTAACCTCTTAACCGCGGGATTGTTTTGTTTTGACTTGCGGCTCCCGCGAGCATATTCGCGCTCCGACAGACTCTCTAAAGATATTTGCCAAAAATCAGTTATTAGTCCTAGAATATTAAAATCACATATGCTTATGGCACATACCTTCAGCTTTCTCCTGGGGTGTTTGTTGAGCCTTCGTCGAGTACCGTAGGACTTGTGGAGACCTCTGAAGTTGGGTAACGAAGTCTCCACTTTACACTTCGCGACAACCAAAAATATATTTACCACAGCCTGATATTATCACTAGAAACACTATTCTATGATTCTCAAATAGTTTGGAATCCATATTAAAAAAAAAAACAATGAAAATTACGAGGGCGTATGACCTTCCCACTTGACATCGTTCGCAGCTGGTGTTCTCTCACTTATTATTCATAAAAACACTCACAGTTTATATTTCTATTACTATATAACACTCATGTATATCTACAGTCTTTATCCATAAGTTTCCTTCAGTAATAATAGTTTATTGTCACTGTAGGCATTCAATTTCTCTTTCAGTAAAATACGTAGCATTCACTTTCTCGTCCTGTATACTAGCGTTGAGAGTGAATGTCACTTTCACTTTCACTCTCATAACTCATAATATTCATACATGCTAGAGTGAAACTTTCACTTTCATTACTCCTAGTATATATACTTGTATTCTTATAAAACTACTCATTTACATTTCTATTTACGTTCTCTATTTTATTTACATTATTTACCTTTCTATTTTATTTACACTGTGTTAGGCACTGTCACTTGCAGTAACTTATAAAACTATTTTCCGAACATATAGCTATGAAATGATTGGCAGGAAATCTAGACAATACATTATAAATTAGGTAGTTCCAGGTGAATATAAATATCACTTAGGCTTCTCCCTTCCCTCCTTATATATAATTTTATTACGAGAATAGATTATACAGCATATTTCAAGGGGAAATAAACAGCGAAAATTAGCGAACGAGTGCACGTGAGGTGTTGTCAGGTGATAATTAGCCAATTCCAGGTGTATGGCACTATCACTTACCTTATTTCTTTTTTGTATATATTATTTAGTATAAGAATAGGGCATAGGGCTTATTTCAATGGATGAAATCAGTGAAAAATTCCAGGGAAGATTTACTTAGCATAGAATACAGTGTGGTGGCCTGCAATAATTAGGTAGTTCCAGGTGAATATAAATATCTCATAGGTTTCTCCCTTCCTTTCTTATATATATTTTTATTACGAGAATAGATTATACGGCATATTTCAAAGGAAATAAACAGCGAAAATTAGCGAACAAGTGCACGTGAGTTGTTGTCAGGTGATAATTAGCCAATTCCAGGTGTATGGCACTCTCACTTACCTTATTTCTTTTTTGTATATATTATTTGGTATAAGAATAGGGCACAGGGCTTATTTCAATGGATGAAATCAGTGGAAAATTCCAGGGAAGATTTACTTAGCGTAGCACGGCTGGGCAGGCGAGAGGAGAAGGTAATGGAGGGGAGGTAGGGAGGGGAGTCAAGAACGAGGAGAAATGGCTAAATTGTCAACAATGGATGGGAGTACAGATGAGATTAGGAGTGCTGACTAGTGTTGGACATTGGCAGTACTGATAGATGATACAAGCCACCACTTGAAAGCCCGGGCAAATTCAAAATATCACAGAATCACAAAAGTGATGCCCCGCGGTATGATCCCTTGCTCCCAAGCGTCATGAAAGTGATGCCCCGCAGTTAAGGGGTTAAAAAAACCTAGTTAATAACGTATATGTTCCCACTAGGGTAACTGATGCAAATTTCATCTCACACCATAGTAACTATTAAATTCTCCAAATTTTCTGTGTGCAGTAGCCGGGTTCTGTCGTAGCCCTTAATTACACAAATATTTGGTAAAATCTTGGTTACACGGTAAGAAAACAATGTAAAATAGTGTGTGAAATTGCTAAATATAGCATTACGATTTGAATATTCATATTTAATCATTATTGTATCATTTTCATTTTGTCACAAATTTTGACAGTAAACAGTAAATGCTGATGCAAAAAAAAAAAAAAAAAAAAAAAAAGGTGTCAAATGCAACAAAAGAAAATGAGATATCACATTTGACTGTGAAATCATTCAAAAAGATCAATAACTAGAGGGGCACTAAGTAGAGCACATCTCTCTAACAAGGGCAACATAATTTCCATATCACTCTTCATAGTGGGTTAGGCTTTCTCATCACTGATTAGGGTTTCGCCAAAAGTGCTTCCGGATCCAGAATCTGTAATACAGTCCAGATCGGTCCCCAAAGTTAATTCATTGTTCCCTGGTACATGGGCTATCAACCCACAAAGTATGGTCCTAATCTCTCTTTTAGTTTTTTGAGTAATCTTGCTAACAAACAGACAGACAAACATCAGTCCCAAAAGTTAATCGATTGTTCCCTTGGACATGGGCTATTTACCCACCAAATTGGATCTTAATCTCAATTATAGCTTTCGAGTAATCCTGCCAACAAACAAACAAAGAAACAAACAGGGGTGAAAACGTACTCTCATTGTCAGATAGAAATATAAGATATTAGCAAAAACCAAATACTGTTTTAAATTCATAGCTGACTTTACCCTGCCATAAAATTTCGAATTGTTTGCCATAAATTTCAAGTCAGAGCTGCTAAATCTACCCTAAAATTGGGTTTGACGAAAGTTGTTTGTTTTAAATTCAGTGTAACACGGTGATCTTTTTTCAGCATTGATTTTGATTCAGATCGTTTGGTGAAAGTGAATTAGCTGATTTTTGTTATTTTAAATCATTGCTTTATTTCTTGGTGCAAGTGGCCAATGATAATAAAAAGCAAATGAATGAATGAGAAAATTGACAGAAATGAAAATACAAAGAGAATATGTAAGAGTAATATCAAAGGAAGAGTTGTGATAGGGGGACCACCATAGAGCTGGGAAGGCAGAGTGGAGGACTGTATAAATGATAAAAATATATCTGTATCTAAATATATCTATAGGGAGACAGATCGATAGGTGAATAGAAAAACGCAAATATGACAATTTCACAATATTAATATCAATTAAATATCTCCTAACTAACGCTAGAAAACTGTACAGAAAGCAGAAGATATTTCTCACAAACTTACATCATCGTGCACCAACTACTGTAGGGTCGTGGCCGAGAGGGATGTTACATAAGAGAACGAGGAGACGCATTTACCCCTTGTACACAGTCCCAAGTCTGTTGGAAGAATCCTTTATGTAGAGGCAAATAGGAATTTATATATGGTTTGCTCGACAAGTAGTTCACTCCTGCATATTGCATGCAAAGTTTTGCCAGTTACACATCATTTTCTTGCCTGCTCATTGGTCCACTAGTGTTGAAACGTAGCAAGTATTCACTGGAGCGAGAGGGAGCAAGACGACTAGCTTAAAAATGTGGCCCTTTCACCCGAGTGTTACGCAGACACACTCTGATTTACTACTTACATAAGCTCTACAAAGCCCTCCTAAAATCATGCTGTGGCCCCCTTTGGGGCCATGGCTTCCAGATTGAAAACCAGTGATCTAACATTACCTGCTCATTCTCCGATGACAATGCCATTCACGCTTCTTGCAGCGCCAATCACAGCAGTCACCATAAGAATCACGGAATGAGGCTGTGGTACACTTGTCTACTACTCTATCTCTGTTTCGACAATGGATGTGAACTGTTCGTGTTGCTCCTGGAACTTTTCATAGCCCGGCACTGGCAGACGTCCACATAATCTTGGAGGGCAGCATATCGCCGACATTTCTCCACAGATGAAGATAGAGACTGGACAACCTTGCAATTCACTGACTTTTCATAGGGCAGACATTTCATGTACGAGGAAATAGGTCACTTGGCGTTAAATACATATTTAGATTAAAAAAAAAAAGTAAGCAAGTCTGGAAATTTAGTAAAAGAGATGCTTGGGCATATTGCGTTTAAGAAAGACTGGAAGTAGTAGGCAGCGGAAAGCAGAGATTGAGGAAGACATTCCCAAGAGGTGTTACATGTATACATTATATGAAAGACTGAAAGCATTGGTTAACTTCTGCATTAGGGAGTTTGAGAGTAAAGGCGTGAGAGTGCGTTGCTAGAATATAGTCACACTTTCAGCGCTTCATATTTCTGGCAGGCTGGACCTAGGATTGCAGATCTCTTTTCATTGTGAAGATCCGTAAATGAATGGCTAAGTCCACAGATCTCCAAACAGAAAGAGATGACCCACTCAGACTCTGCTTACATGACCTAACCGTATTGTGAAGCATCATGACCTACTGAGATTCCCCATAAGCTAAAAAAAAACATACATACATTCATGCATACATGCACATACTATACTGTATAGATAAATAGACAGGTAGGAGGATTATTGGGGGAATATCCTGCGCGATTTTTTTTTTTTTTTTTTTTTTAAGGAGGTTAATCCATGACTAATTTTGAGGAAAATTACTATCCTCATGGTGCAATTCACAAACATTACGGATCTAGAATTTACTGATATCCCTATGAGTGTAAATAGTCTTCCCCACAATTTGCCCATAATGATGTATTTGAGCTCTGTCGAGGTTGGGAATTGGGTCTATATTATTATAAGGTTTTTGGCTCAAAATTAGCCACACATGGATAAGACATAGATAAGAGTATATATATATATATATATATATATATATATATATATATATATATATATATGATGGAAATGATGGCAGCGATATTATTGTATGAAAATGATAACGACACGAACGTACTGTCATTGATAACCCACCGGTAAATGATTTGTAGGACACAATAAGGTGGAGTTTATAATACTGTGCAACATTTGACGTGAAAGGCGCGTGGCAGCACGCTCACGGTATCATAAACTTTTCGGTCGTAAAGTCGGTTACGCTCACTGTATCATAAACTTTTCAGTCGTAAAGTCGGTTAGCAAATTTGTGCTCCTTCATTCTCGGCACAGCATAATTCGCCTGCGCAACACAAGAACAATGTGGTGTCACTGAATCGTCATTAAAGAATCCCTGCGGTTGCTGAATTATTAACATCGCCTCTACATGCACTGTCCAGTAATATATAAATGTACAATGGTCATGATATTTGGTGTTACTAATCATACTTAAATATTCTTTCAAAAAGTGGATGAACAATTCAGATAACAGTAGAAGTGTTTTTATAAGATATTCTTCTTATACATGAAGGTTTCTTGAAGGCGATTATATTCATGTGCAATAAACTACTGTAAAAAAAAAAAAAAAAAAGTAGTTTTAAGTAGAAATGCAATAATGCACTTATTTTCGCCAGAGAGAGAAGTTAGGTGTAATGGGCAACAAAATACAAATGAATTACAAAACAGGAAAAAGGGTAAAAGATCCAGTCAGATATAACAGTAATATAATGAGAAACTCAAAAACAGGTTGTATCTCCAGTTGAGGAAGAAGCTGATGTATGTGAAAGCGAGACGTCCCAGCCGTGTCTTATGAACAACCAAAGAAAGGTCAGTCCAAAGAAAATGTGTTGGAGAAACAGGAGAGGGTAACTGAAGGGTAAAGTAGAAAAAAAAAAGAAAGTCAAAAGTACTTAAGTCAGTAATTAGAGTTACTATGTGTGTTTCACGCGTGTCAGTGTCTAGCCAGCTCCGTGGAAAATCCATCCTAGTCCCACCCTCACCTCTTACTCAGTGTCCCCATTCGTGACGTCTTGGGGGTGAGGGGGAGGCCGCCTGTATATAAGCAGAGGATGGACCTCGGGAGAGACATTTCTGACCTTTCCTCTGATCAGGTTAAGTCATCCCCTCAACTGCTGATCCAGTGAGTATATATTTACCGAAGATACCATTCTACGGTTGTCTTAAGCCTTCAGCATTGCGACATCTTTCCTATTTTATTCTTGCTGTGTTTAGAGGAATATACTCAGGTTAGGAGTAACTTTTCAAACTGTACGGGTTAGATATTACAGTCATTAACCTTTTCAGTACTAACATAATTGTCTGATAATAAATAATTACAAAAAAATGCGTTATCTTACTGCAAGGGCTAACTCTGTCAATACCATTGTATCATGTGGTGGATATGATCTTAACCCATTATTTCTAGATATAGTTCTGGATACCTGGTAAACTCTTCACTGAATGGCAAATTCTTACACTGATGTTTAGTGTTGTAAATACAGGATAGGTTTTAACAAGCAGATAATCTGTCCGTTCTCCTTTACACGTATGCGAGTTACAAATCATATGTCATCATATCATTGTGCTGTGGAGAATTAGTCTTACAGAAAATTCGATACCCATTTAGAAAGGTTGATATATGGGAGATGCTAAAGTTTCAGCCCAGCTTGGACCCTCGCCGGAGATCCAAATCAGGTCATTTATATATATATATATATATATATATATATATATATATATATATATATATATATATATATATATATATATATATATATATTTATTTATTTATTTATTTATTTATTTATGCGAGGAAGAAGGAGACAAAGGCCAGGAGCCCGCATTTACAGTTCCCTCCAAGAAAAAAACAAAAACAATACAAAAGAGAGCCAAATTCAAGATCCGTTCATTTCGAGATGCCTGGACACACTGCGTTTGAAAGACTGGAGATCATGGGAAGTAGGAAATACAGAGGGAGACAGTTCCAGAGTTGACCTGGTGCATAAATGAAGGACTGGGAGTAACGGTTAACTCTTGTATTAGAGAGCTGGACAGAAAAGTGATGAGAGTTTGTTGTTAGACGGGTGCTACGCACCCGTCGTAGAGGTGGAGGGATGCAAGCAAACAGTTCAGAAGAACAATTGCCGTTTTATCCCAGCAAATACAATTCCTTCAATAAACATTACGACTGAATACACATCACAGTTTAGATGTAAAAATTTCTTTATATATATATATTTTTTAATACTGTAGTTGATTTCCTTTCAAAGCGTTTTGCAAATCTGCAAAATGTATACTGAATACTGTGCTCGTCGTCAACATGGTACTAGAAATAAATGCTGCTGAAAACGCGGCAAGATAGAGAGCATTTGTCAAGGTTGTGAGCCGGTAGCTCAATCGGTAGGGAGGTGGCCTGCAGTCCTAGCTGACTTCGGTTCAGATCCCCGCTGAGGCAGGGAAGAGTCTATGGATTTGAATTTCATAAAAGGTAGACTTTACCGATCTACCAGAACACCCGCCGACATATAGTAAAAACACCTCCGATAATACCAATACACCAGTCCTATATGAGACAGCCCTAGCATGTATTCAGTATGGACGGTGGGTGTTAGCGCCTAAGTGGTGACATGTGGAGATGTAGGAGGACTAATGGGCCTTTGGGATATGCCCTGGGGATAGGCCCTGAAGCCTTTGCCCAAAGTCTGACACATAAAATAATAATAATAATAATAATAATAACGGTAACTTTTTCACAAAAGCTGGCTTTGAATCGGTTCACCCATCATAATGTGTAGTATTTCACGTCTCAGGTTATCATGAAATGAATGACTTTAAAAAAGTGAAATATCATGTCTTTCACCTCAGAATAAAAAAATAATAATAATAATGACTTTGCTAAAAAGAAAATGGAAATAACATGTATTTCACCGCCAAGAGTATCATAAAGTTAATGGTTTGCTTAAAATACAATGAAATTAACGTTCACATCGAAAAATATTATAGAACCATCCTTTGGAAATATATTTTTGTAATAACCCCTTTATTATTGTGACATCTATATACAGTATATAGATCTGTAATCTCTCTCTCTTTCTCTGTGTGTGTGTGTGTATATATATATATATATATATATATATATATATATATATATATATATATATATATATATATATATATATATATATATATATATATATATACAATGTTTTACATTGTAAAACTGCTCGAAAACATATATATAAAGAGGAAACTGCTACAGTTAAATTACATAAGGACTCGGGACAAATACTAAAATTAACGAAACATCATGATTCCGAAATAGAAAGACGCATAACAATTGGATGGAAAGTTTTCAGTAAACACAGAGACATTTTGAAAAGTAGCTTGACATATTGTATGAAACGAAAAGTACTGTATAATACGAATGTGTAATTCCAGCTATGATGTACAGTATTGTTGTGAGACCTGGAAACTGACAAAATCGATGGAAAATAAATTAATCCGTTCTCAGAGAGCAATGGAAAGGTCAGTGTTGAGAATATCTTTACGAGACAGGAAAAGATCAACTTGGATGAGTGAGCAGCCTAAAGTCAAAGATATTATAGAAGTTATAAAAGAACAGAAATGGAGGTAGGCAGGGCAGGTAGCAAGAATAAGAGATAACTGATGGAGCAAGAAGCTAACTGATTGGACACCAAGAGACTGCAAGCGTGGCAGAAAAAGGCCAGACAGGAGGTGGAGAGATGAGATCGAGAAATTTGCAGGGAAAACGTGGCGAAGATTGGCTCAGTCAAGGAATTCGTGAAGAAAGTTGGGGGAGGCCTTTGTTCAGCAGTGGACTTGTAATGGTTCATGATGATGATCATGATGAATATATATATATATATATATATATATATATATATATATATATATATATATATATATATATATATATATATATATATATAATGTTTATTAGCCATCGTCATTCAGGCTTATAAAACCGCAAGGGAAAACATGTTTTCAAGGGAAAAAAAAAACATCTATGCCTCCTAAGTATCCCCCGTCATAATGTAGTACTCCTAGGAGTAGGCTGTAGCACTAGCCAATCAGGGTGGTACTCCCGAGGAACATGGGAATGTTGGTGATTGGCAGAGCTGGAGCTCCTGTTTCACTAGCCATCAGGATATCCTGTCCATCCTGCTTTGTTGACATTTTTCAGTGTGACACTAACACAGAGTAGGGTAGGATACTCTTTCAATCACTTTTCTCTGACTGTCTCATGCACTGCTCGACATGCGCTTCACATGCCACACAGTGTACCCCACTACATCGCAGGGGTTGATGCCAGCACGTGCATGCAGTGAAAAAACTGCTCCCACTACCTAGTGGTGAAACAGAGTTAAGGTGTAGCGCAGGCTCCAACAGCGTAGTTTTGGGAACCTGGATGGGATGGGGCTTGATCTGTGCCACAAGGTACAGGGCTTTGAAATTTACAGGCTGCCACGTCCACTCAGTAGAGAGGGGCCCAGACTTGAGAGTAGTGCCCGAGGAGGCTGCCCTATCAATGGGTGTATAATGACAGGGAAGTTACAGTGCCAAGGCGCTCTTGGAGCGTGTCCCTGTAGCTGTCCTGGTGTTAATAGGATAGATAGGGAGGTATGTAGGTAGGCAGGTAGATAGGTGAAAACCAGTATCGATAATGTGGGTGATGTGGAGAATCTTTGCCACCAATATAAAGTCGTGAGGCACTGGATAGCTCGTTGTGGGTTTTATCTTGAGGTAGGTGCAGTTCTGTCGCACTCTCCCGTCTGTCTATCTTGTATCATTGGTGAAGGTGAGTTATAGGCACTCTGGGGTTAGGAGTTTATTGTGACAGTTATATCGTGGCGTGATGGACAGAGTGAACTAGGTATTGTCAGTGTGCCTGCGAAACTTTCTACATTATCCTATCTCTTCAATCCCCTTTGTCTTCTCTGGTTCTCTCTGGCTCTCTGTCTATCACCTCCGATTTTTCTGAATGTATACTGCCCGGTGTGTGTGTGTGTGTGTGTGTGTGTGTGTGTGTGTGTGTGTGTGTGTGTGTGTGTGTGTGTGTGTGTGTTTATGTGTGTGTGTGT
This sequence comes from Coenobita brevimanus, assembly GCF_032717465.1. Lineage (NCBI taxonomy): Eukaryota > Metazoa > Arthropoda > Malacostraca > Decapoda > Coenobitidae > Coenobita > Coenobita brevimanus. The sequence continues at coordinate 34,391,224 of NC_137009.1, forward strand.
GTGTGTGTGTGTGTGTGTGTGTGTGTGTGTGTGTGTGTGTGTTTGTGTGTGCAATGTCTTGTACCTTTCCGTCACATGGGCTGCCCGGCTTTCGTCAGCAACCCCACGTGTTGCTACATAATGGGAGTCTTGATTCATCTGGTAAGTGTTTGCCAAACATTCTGTGTTTGCCTTCTGACCGGAGGATGTCCACGTCTCCACTTAAACACCAGACAATGCATGATGTGCATGTGCAAGTGTACTGTGCTATGATATATACGTGATTCTTTATGACAGCCATTTCACAAGGGACTGTCTCAGCTGGATGGAACGTGACGATGTACGCAGGAGAAAGGTGAAATGCATGCAATGATGTGCAACATTAATGTTTAATTATTGTTTCATTAGCGAAGGTGACAGTGTCCTGTTGCTTGGTGACCATGACGTGTTTTGGTGTTGATGGTGACTAACGAGATAAGAAGGGTTTGTCTGATAGACCATGAGAAAATAATATGTTATGAATGGTACATGAACTACCACTAGCACTGATATGAGTGTTGCTTCTAAGTATGGATAATAAAACATCAGATTCTTTTCCACAAACAAAGGCTTCAAACCATGCTTATGTAAGCCTTGACTGAATATTTGACGTAGATTATGAATGGGAAGTAAATTAATGGTGATATTTCCGTTACCGGCAATACAAGTCCTTTCATGAAAGACTGATAATGATCTAGTACTGTCTAACTGAAGTATTATAATGTCACTATGTTCCATGATCACTGAGACATGTTGCAAAAGTGTATTATTTCCTTCTAGTGAATTCACTTTCTCCACAACGGGTATTGTTTTCACTCGGTTTGTCTGTTTGTCTGTCTGTCTGTCTGTGTCTGTGAACCACTTTACGCGAAAACTACAAGTGCGACTTTGACTAAAATTGCAGGGATGATGGGCTATGACCTGATCACTTGTTTAAATTTTGGGCCAAGTTGGGCCATGGCTCAGGCTGTAGACCTAAAAAATTTTAAAAATAATACGCGGGTATTTTTTTCGCCATAACTCCTTTCAAATTCGTCATATCGACATGAAAGCAAAACCTGACCTTCCATCTTTCAAATCTGCATCCTATAACATGCCTCATTACATCAAGGGGGTCACCCACCAGTTAGCGGTAGGGAGGGGTCAGTGTCTGGTGGGTCGGGCCTAAATTTTCAAATGGGCTTAAAATCGTCGGTTTTCACCCGATTTACTCCAAATTTGATACGTGATATCTTTGACTAGATAACTTGTTGTTTATGCGTCAGCATTAAAATGACTGCCGGGGACGGGTTTGTTGTGCCTCAGCACCGGTTCTGTGTCTATGTATTTCACAGGTTCTTTCCAATCGTCACCATTACAGTGTTCTGGGTATCAGCTAAGTTATGTTGATATGAGAGAATTTGTGCAGTTGTTAAAATTGTTTTTTTAATTTTTGGATATCATTTTCTGTAGCTAATCCAAAAATGTTACCTAGAATTGCTCCACCTAGGTAGAACAAACCACAATTGTTACGTGTATTTGTGACGTTGTTTGTTTCCCTAATTGTATCATTTCCATGTGATGGGATGCCCTCGATCATGGTAAGCATAATGGTCTTAGCCTGTTCCAGTTTCCAGTCCGTTATTTTAATGACTTCAGCAACTTCTTGTGTTTGATGAGCATCTGAGTAAGAGCTTCCAGTTACTGCTTCTAAAGCCCTAAGTGGCTTACCTATGTTTCCCCACATGACTGGTAGGTTATACAGTATGTCCAAACTAATTTCATGACTCACTATGCCTTGCACAATAGCTGTACAGCTGCCGGTGTGATAAGGCAACCATATCGTCCACATGCTGAGTGTGTAAATGAGGAGTTCCTTGCTATCAGCATATACAGGAGAACCCATGAATTAAATCCCCACATCTTTACCTACCGATAGAATAACTTTGTTAGATAGCTAACTCACTGATGTTAGCAAGCCATGCATAGGATGAGGATACTGATGATGAACATTTCAGTTATCTCGACCTGTTCAACGTGTTACCAATAAAAAGAGTCTAAATTGATTCCTAGGTCCTATAAATGCCTTGTTATAGAAAAAGTTGTATTAGTTGTACCTATGTTTGCCTGTTTGGTGTGTGGTCGTCATTTAATCTGATATGTGTTACGCTCTTCCGGTTTATTTCCACCGAACGTGCTAGGCTATTCGGCCGAATCCAATGTTTTCTAATTGTAAGCTAAGTTCTTGAGACCCTTTTTAAATTATCAATATGAATTTGTTTCTCTTCGTCACTCGATGGTGACGTTATCACTACTTTATTGGCTGTTCTCTTAGTTACCCTGTATGGGCCTTCAAATTTCAGTGACAATTTATTGTCTCAAGTGTGAATGATGCCATAGACAATATCACCTATGTTGATATACGATTCTTTTGCCTTCTTATTAAATGATTCCGTCATAACAATGTATGAAAGTTCTAAAATTCTCACTGCCTACATCTATAAACTCTGACCAATCGTCATTATTTACTTCAGAGTTAATTTCATCTGTTTATTGTTGTTTATTTTTTCTTTCTAATGGTTTTGTGCTTGTACTTGTATTTCTTCGCCTTTATGGTTTTCTATTTCCTGATGTTCTCCTTCTATTGGGTTATTTGTTTCGTAGTGCTGGTTTTCTGATTCTAGTAATTGTTTAGAGCTATAAGGTATTGCTAATGCTAACTCTTCTGGCACTGAGTTTTGTGGGGGGGGGGGTTAAACATAATGCTACTACTCACTAAATCGCATTTTACATTTCTCTTGATTGCTCACTAAATTAAAATGATAAAACACGTACTATATATCAGTGTAAAGTGTATAATGTCTGTCACGATGTGTGGGAAATTACTGAGATGTGAAAGTTACATGATTAGGAAATATAAACGATACACACACACACACACACGTATATATATATATATATATATATATATATATATATATATATATATATATATATATATTGTTTCGGAACAGAGAAAGATAATGAACACATTAAGTGAGAATACTAAGAGTCACTACTGTCCCGTAAAGTTCCAGGTTCAAAACAAAAGAGTTAGGTAAAATTACAAGTTAAAGTTTAATGCTCAAACTAACAACAAAACATTCAGGACTCATAAGGATAATGTAATGGCAAAAAACAGGTTAAATATATAGTTAACTGCAATAGCCTCTATTAACACGAAATTAGCAAGTGTAAATTTATCTAAGTCAGCCCTGTTAAAATGAGATACCAGATAATACTCAGTGAATGCAAAATATATTATTACAGATACAAAATATTATCAAAAATGACTGACAAAAACACATGAATCACAAAAACCTCACTAGGCCTAAGAATTAACAACTTATGCTACACAGCACAAGAAAAAATGCAACAACACTTATACTCAAATTACACAGCTGCTAGATGGTTGGAGACTTCCTGAGCACTCACAATAATAACCGTACAGGGGAGGACAGAGATGTGAACAAAATGAGGAGTAGATCTAAGTGGCAATAATGCAGAGACTGAGCTAATTATATAGGGGCCAGCAGAGCTTGATACAACTTGTAAGAAGGACGCGCAAATGAAGCCATAGGGGACAAAGAGCTGACAATCCTGCTCTGAACGACAGAAAGGACGACTTACTCTACTATAACGGTAGAAGGGGGGACTGAGGCAGAACACGCTTGTGATCAAACATGCAGCATACTGTGCGTTAAAATTACACAAAGGATGATGAAATCATAGGCTATGTAACACCTCCCCACAAAGAAAAAGAAATTTACAAAGGAAATTTCTTATTACTCTAAAACAATCTGTCTAAAGTCTAGATAAGCAATCTGCAATAATATTTTCTTTCCCCTTGACATGTTGTATGTCTAATGAATACTCCTGAAGAAGTAGACTCCATCTTGTCAATCTCTGATTTTTATCTTTAAACTTACTAAGGAATTTCAGTGGGTTATGATCGGTATAAATGACTATGGGGTCAAAACCAGAACACAAATAAAATGAAAAATGCTGTAAACCCAAAATCAAGGCCAAAAGCTCTTTCTCAATAGTTGAGTAGTTCTTTTGAGGTGGAGTGAAGTTCTTACTGTAGTAAGATACAGGGTGTTCAATACCCTGATCATCCTCTTGCAGCAAAACAGCCCCAGCTCCTGTATCACTTGCATCAACAGCCATCTTAAAAGGCTTAGCAAAATTTGGAGTAGCGAGCACTGGCTGACTTAATAGGATAGCTTTAAGTTTGTTGAAAGAGGATTCACAGTTATCGGTCCAGACAAATTTAACTCCCTTTTTCAGTAGGTCTGTAAGTGGTGATACAAGAATAGAAAAGTTAAGAACAAATCTCCTGTCATAACCTACCATTCCCAAAAATCTTTGTAGCTCTTTCCTACTTTTAGGTCTGGGAAGATAACTTATAACCTGAACCTTAGCTCCTGGTGGTGCAACATGTCCATCACCAATTACGTACCCAAGGTACTGAACTTTAGCTTGACCAAACTCACACTTTGATAAATTAGCTACAAGATTAGCATGAACCAAACGCTCAAGAAATTTACTGACATGGCATAGGTGATCTTTCCAGTTGTCACTGAAGATTAATACATCATCAATATAAACAACACACCCTGCCAAACCCTCTGTTGCAACATTCATGAGCTTCTGAAAAGTGGCTGGTGCATTCTTCATACCATATGGCATTACAGAACATGCAAAAGTCTTTCCTAGTGTTACAAAACATGAGATCTCCCTAGCACGTTCAGTCATAGGTACTTGCCAGTATCCCTTTAACAAATCAAACTTACTTATGTACCTAGCCTTTCCAATCTTGTCTATGCAATCTTCCACGCGAGGGAGAGGGTGTCTGTTTTGGTTATCTGATTAACACGTCTCTAGTCAATGCAAAGCCGCTGTGACCCACCTGGCTTAGGGACTAGAGTGACATGAGAACTCCACTCGCTCTGACAGGGCTCAATCATCTTGTGGTCCAACAGGTAGCCAAGCTCCTTCTGGATGAGAGGAACTTTCACTGGGCTCACACAGTAAGGAGGCAATTTAATTGGCTTTGCGTCTCCAACATCGACATCATGCATCAACACAGTGGTTCTTCCTGGAGTGGCACGGAACACTTGCGGGTACTCCTGCAATAATGCCGAAAACTCCTGCCTTTCCTCGGGAGGTAGATGAGAAAGCTTAGTCTGGAGATCATTCATGATATCAGGATTCTTCCCCAAACTATCACTCAGGCTCATGCTGCATGGGAGAACTTCAATTGCAGACTTGGGTGGAACAGCTACAGTGCAGACTGGGTTATTTTCGTCCCGCCTGTGATATAACTTTAGCATGTTGATGTGACAAAGTTGCTTGTTCTTTCTACGATCTAGTGTGGCGATGACATAGTTGACATCACTGAGTTTCTTCTCCACGAAATAAGGACCACTAAACTTGGCTTGAAGAGGTTGCCCATGCACCGGTAGCAGAATCAAAACCTGATCTCCTGGCTGAAAGTGGCGTAACCTGGACTTCTTATCATACCAAGTCTTCATCTTCTCCTCAGCAGCTCCTAAATTCTCTCTCGCCAGCTGTAAAGCAGTGGACTGCCGTTCTTTGAACTTCATCACATACTCCAGCAGGTTGACGTCATCTTCCTCCAAGAGCCAGCATTCCTTGAGTAACTTAAGGGGTCCTCTTACTTCATGGCCAAACAGTAGTTCAAAAGGTGAGAAGCCCAGTGATTCATTTGGAGACTCTCTTGCAGCAAACACAAGGAACGGAAGACCTTTATCCCAGTCTTTCTGATGTTCCAAACAGTATTTCTTGAGCATCGATTTGAGTGTTTGATGATATCTCTCCAACGCTCCTTGGGTCTGGGGATGGTAAGCTGAAGACGTGATCTGGGTGATGCCCAACTCTTTCAGAGACTGCTTGAAAACGTTTGACATGAAATTACTTCCCCGGTCTGACTGTACCTCCTTGGGCAGACCAAACTTTGTGAAGAACCCTAGCATTTCCTTAACCACGTTCTTTGCTGAGATATTTCTGAGTGGAATGGCTTCAGGATAACGAGTAGCCATATCAATCAGGGTCAACATATAAGAAAATCCTGAAGAAGTCTTAGGAAGAGGGCCCACAATATCCACCAACACAGGGGTGAAAGGCGCCTCAAAAGGAGGAATGAGAACTAGAGGTGCAACCTTTTCGGTCTGATTACACTTCCCCACAACTTGACAGATGTGACAAGACTTACAATACCAGGAAACATCCCTGAAGATACCTGGCCAGTAGAAGTGTTTCAAAATGCGTACCACAGTCTTCCTCACTCCAAGGTGTCCTGCCAAACTGGAATCATGAGCCACTCTAATGATATCCTGCCTACAAACACGAGGGATGACAACTTGATGTACAACCTCCCATTCACAGTCAGCTGATGCTGTTGGGGGTCTCCACTTCCTCATAAGTACTCCTAACTTTATATAATAACAAGTAGAAGCACCAGCTGACTCTTCCTCACTGCAAGCAGAGTTAGCTAGACCTTTCAACTCAGGGTCAGCAACATGCAACTCAACCAACTCTTGACGAGACAAATTATCAACACTACGGGGTACTGCCTCATCTGGTGAGTGGTCCAAATTAGCAAGTGTCAGCTACGATAACATCATCATCATCATTATCCTCTAAATCACCAGTAACTTTAGACTTAGCCCTAGTGACAGCACATGCAGGGAACACATCAGGGACATCACAATCCTGGGTCGCAGCCACTGGCTCACTAGACAACTGAGGAGCTGGACACACTTGACTTCCACCAATATCATTTCCAAGTAAGAAAGTTACACCTGACATTGGGAGTGTCTCAACCAACCCAACCATAACGGAACCATTAACAAAACCAGACTCTAAATTCACTCTGCACAGAGGGACAGAGAAGTAATTATTCCGTACGCCTTGTAAGATTACAGTTTCATCAGAGGAATTAACATTAGAGCCTAGAACACTGGTCAGCATAAGGGATTGGCAAGCACCTGTATCACGATATATTTTAACTGATTTCCTGTCATTACTGTCCAGAGGACTGACAAAACCATCAGACAGGAAATTAGCACATGAACTCTTGAGAGTGTCACCCACGTTACTGCTCAGAAGAGGAGCTCCATCATGAGAATTTAAGTTACCCCTCAAAGCAGGTTCAGTTAACTCAGTTAAAGAATTCTGGGAACTCTCAAGGGTGGACACTAGACCAATTGACTGAATATTTAAAGACTCCTTTTTGTTCACATCACGCTGTCTCCTGAAACATTTCTCCGTAGTATGACCAAGCTTACTACAATAAGTACATTTACTTTTCTGAAATCTAGAGGTGAAGCTGGTATTTACTTCCTGAGAAACATCATCTTTATTCTCTTTCCTGTTACCTGTACTCTGAGTAGAGGCAACGTACTTACTCTCAGCTTTCCCTTTTTCTTTAGAATATCTCTTCTGAGTGAGAACATATTCATCAGCTAAAACTGCAGCATCAGACAAATTATCTATTCTTTTCTCATCAAGATATAGGCTTACATCTTTATAAATACACCTCTTGAAGTCCTCCAGCAGAATCATCTGCTTAAATTTACCAAAATCAGAATCCACATTCTTAGAATTTAACCACTGCTCTAAAAGATCTTCTTTGATTTTTGCATACTCAACATGGGATTGCTTATCTTGCTTATAAGTTGTCCTAAATTTTACTCTATAGGCTTCAGGAACAAGCTCATAGGCCTTAAGAATCAAGCTCTTAACTACATCATAATTATCAGATTGATCCTGAGGCAAAGATGCATAAGTTACTTGAGCTTTACCGGTGAGAACAGTTTGAAGGAGTACTGGCCAATACTTTTTGGGCCAATTAAAACCTGTAGCTACCCTCTCAAACAACTGAAAATACTTTGTTAAATCAGTTTCATTAAAAGGAGGGACAAGTTTAACATTTTTAGCCACATCAAAATCATCAGAGCTAGATGATCCAGTTCCACCTTGTTTCATGCGATACTCATGGTCTGCCTGAATCCTAGCAAGTTCAATTTGTGCCTGAGCCTGTATCTGTGCCTCCTGAATCCGAGCCTGAGATTCAGCCTCCTTAGCATTTGCTTGAAATTCAGCCTCCTTAACACGAGCCTCCTGCAGGGCTAGCTGTAACTTAGCTATTTCAATCTGCGTTTGCTCATTTGGAGGAGTTACATAAACAAGCTTTTATTAATCATGCCAACAATTTGATCTTTAGAATGATGAGAGTGAACTGCAATTCCCAATTGTTGAGCAACAAGCTTAAGTTCATTCTTTGTTCTGTTTTCTACATCACACACTGTTTGCCCACTTGACAAAAAATCTTTCGCTTCATCAAGTGTAGTAATAGTAGACATCATGAATAAATCACAGTCACAAAATATCAAGCAATATCCTTATGATAATATCCTGAATATCCTGATATGAGGTCGCCAAATTTATGTTACGGAACAGAGAAAGATAATGTACACATTAAGTGAGAATACTAAGAGTCACTACTGTCCCGTAAAGTTCCAGGTTCAAAACAAAAGAGTTAGGTAAAACTACAAGTTAAAGTTTAATGCTCAAACTAACAACAAAACATTCAGGACTCATAAGGATAATGTAATGGCAAAAAACAGGTTAAATATATGGTTAACTGCAATAGCCTCTATTAACACGAAATTAGCAAGTGTAAATTTATCTAAGTCAGCCCTGTTAAAATGAGATACCAGATAATACTCAGTGAATGCAAAATATATTATTACAGATACAAAATATTATCAAAAATGACTGACAAAAACACATGAATCACAAAAACCTCACTAGGCCTAAGAATTAACAACTTATGCTACACAGCACAAGAAAAAATGCAACAACACTTATACTCAAATTACACAGCTGCTAGATGGTCGGAGACTTCCTGAGCACTCACAATAATAACCGTACAGGGGAGGACAGAGATGTGAACAAAATGAGGAGTAGATCTAAGTGGCAATAATGCAGAGACTGAGCTCATTATATAGGGGCCAGCAGAGCTTTATACAACTTGTAAGAAGGACGTGCAAATGAAGCCATAGGGGACAAAGAGCTGACAATCCTGCTCTGAACAACAGAAAGGACGACTTACTCTACTATAACGGTAGAAGGGGGGACTGAGGCAGAACACGCTCGTGATCAAACATGCAGCATACTGTGCGTTAAAATTACACAAAGGATGATGAAATCATAGGCTATGTAACAATATATATATATATATATATATATATATATATATATATATATATATATATATATATATATAATAACAGAACAGAAGAAGGAAAAACAAATGAATAAAAAAAAAATCCATACACCAGATGACTTGCATCCTCCACTCATAAATTATTTGCAACAGTTGGAGTTCAAAAGCTTTAGGTTGAAGTTTGGGGGGAAACTACTCGGGGAAGCGAGCTCCAGAGAGGTGAAGTTCGGGGAATGAAAGAATTCTGATAGGCAGAAGTTCTGAAAAATGGTTGTGTGACATTCCAGTCATGAACGTTAACAGATGCCCGTGTAGCACGAGGGAAGGCATGGACAGGTGGCACAATAGACGCAACTGTGTGTGAGCATTTGCCATAAATATATCTGTAAAATAATGCATGGGAGGCAACGTTCCTTTCTACTTGTAAGGAAGGTAGTTTACTTGTAACAGCAGGGTTATTAATACTTTCAACAGCTCTGTTCTGAATTGCCTAGTTGTTTTAGTGCAACCTCTCTACATCCATTCCACAAGGGTGAACAATATTCTAGCTGAATGCACACATGACTCCTATAAACTATAGCTAACCGCTCGTCAGTAAAGAAGTTATGTACTCTATACAATAATCCAATTTTCTCTGAGTCTGTTTTAGCAAATGACCTGACCAGATGTCCAGCTGAGAGCATTGTTAAGTGACGCACAGAGAATTTCAATACTTTTGGAGATGGGTATATTAGTAGCATTAAATGCAATATACTAATCTGGCAATATCTGTCTATTAGTAAAATGTGTATATATATATTTTTCTAGCGTTAAATGAGGTAAGGTTATTTTGCCCCCATTCAGTGGTCTTAGATAAGTCTTGATTTATGGAGATGGCTGCACTGAGTTCAGAGTTTGAGATATTAAATCTTCAGAAGATATATATATATATATATATATATATATATATATATATATATATATATATATATATATATATATATATATATATATATAATTTAGTTATTTTTAATGCAGTATGTTGATATTACTTTACTACTGATAAATGAGTTAATGTCAGTACATTACAGTAGGTATATATACGTGCGTTTAGTATATTTATAAACGCTTAAGTGCTAATAAAATAATGCAACCTTGAAAAGAACAAAGTTTTAGCTCACTGAAGGTAGTAATTGCGGTTATGAAGATAGGGATGCTTGTGGTGGATGGAGGTACTGGTGGTAGAGATGGTGGTTGGTGGTGGCAGAGAATGCCACGTCAGGGGTAGATGTTGTGTTGTCGTTAGCCTGATAGCTTCAAAACACCCTCCTCTCTCACTCCCTGCTCTCTTGCTTCTTTGATTTACTTTCTTCTTTCTTCATTCTTCTTGTTGATTTTCTTGTGGTTAACTCATAAAGCTTGTTACTTGTATTAATTGATTGTAATGCTGTAAATTGTAGAGTTGTAAAACGTTCATAGCTGTTGTTGATAGCTGTAGTTGATTATAGAACTGTAGTTTTCTAAATCATACAGTTGTGTCACAGAAACCTTTAATAACTTTCTTCACTGCTGTCTCTTCTTTCTTCCCTACCGCTTCGTTACCGCTTCTCTTCTGTCTTCTTTTACCGCTGCCACCACTATTAATAGGATAGGAGGGTATGTAGGTACCCAAGCAGATACATAATAACAAGTGTCAATAATGTGATGACGTAGAGAAGCGTTGCTACCATATAATGTCATGAGGTGTTAAAAAGCTCGTTGTGGGCTTTATCTTAAAGCAGGTGCTCCTCTGTCTCACTTGTCCCTCTGTCTATCTTGTATTGCTGGTAAAGGTGAGTTATAGGTACTCTGGTGTTACGGGGTTTATTGTGATAGTTATATTGTGGTGTGATAGACAGATTAACCCACATATTGTCTGTGTGACAGCAAAACCTCCTACACTATCCTATCACTCCAATCCCCTTCTGCCTCCTCTGGTTCTCTCTGGCTCTCTGTCAATCACCTCCGATTTCTGGGAATATATACTGCCTGGTGTGTGTGTGTGCGTGTGTGCGTGTGTGTGTGTGTGTGTGTGTGTGTGTGTGTGTGTGTGTGTGTGTGTGTGTGTAATGTCTAGTATTTCAAACAGTTCCGTGGTATGTTTCCTGACAGCTCACTAGTCAGAAACTACACTCCAGCATACCCAGATACATGCACCTCTACTCATGTAGCAGAACATCATCTGACTAGTGCCAGACGCCTTTATCCCGTAAGGGGTGGCCACAAACAAATCGCCTCCATATCGCCCTGTCCCCTGCCATTTCACTGCCCTGCTCCCAGCTCACACCCCCCTCTCTCATATACCTCTCCACTTCATCCCTCCATTTCATCCTCGACCTCCCCCTCCCTCTCCCCCCTCCACCTCACTCACATACACCCTCCTCGTCAGTTTCTTACTCTCCATCCTCTCCACATGACCAAAGCACCTCACTGTGTTTCTCCTAACGCTTCCTATCATATCCACATCCACACCACAACGCTGCTTCAGTTCCTCATTTGCCAGTCAGTCTCCCCATGTGACTCCATATGCTCCTCTCCAATAGCTCATTTCCACTGCTCTCACTCTTGACTTCTGTCCCTCCAACATGGTCCAAGCTTCACTTCCATGCGTTAGAGATGGTATCACAATACTGTCATGTAATATCTTTTTCACTTCCATGCTCACTTCCCTGTTTCTTATCACTACTTTCAAGGAGCCAGCAACCTTTCTTGTTGTGCCCTTTCAAGCACTTCACTCTCTAAACTTCCATCCTTACTCATCACACTACTCAAGTACTTAAACGCACTCACATAATCCATTTCCTCATCATCCAACCTCACTGTATATTCACTGGCTTCACTTCTCTCGAAGACCTTAACTTTACTCTCCCCTACATTCACCTTTAGATTCCATTTCTTACACACTCTCCCAGACTCATCCACCAAGCCTTGCAGCTCCCCTCCTTTTTCATTTAACAACACAGTATCATCTGCAAACAACATTACGGGGAGCTTCCAAGCATTGCCCTTTCCCACTAGGGCTGCTCCAACAACCACTGCCATATCGTGTACAGGAAGTAACGAGTAATAGGTGCCAAAAAAACACTCGTTTGCTGCGAATTCGTTTAATGCGAATACACAAACATATGGGGAAAATTATAAAAGGTAAAAAAAAAATTGGACCAATCCCCTATTTTGACTATTTTCACTCATTATGTAAGATATTGGCGTTAATTTAAGTCATATAATCATACATAGTTTCATAAAAAATAAAATGCAGAGGAAATAATGTTGATAAGTCATGTGTGCGTGATAAATGAGGCGCGTGGGTAAGACGAAAGTTGATATCCGAGGCGGGAAGGGAGGCTACTGGGCCGCTCCTCCTCCCGCCTCCTCACCTACGCCACAACATCCACCCCCACCTCTCGCTCTTCACTGCCTCTCGCGATGCCTCCCCGAGCTTTGTTATCTTTTCGTCTGCATTCTTTTCCTTCCCAACAGATTCAGAAAAGTCATCAGAAATGTCACCAAGAAGATTCTCTATGTTCTCATCATCATCACTCACAGTCTCTTGTCCTCATTTCAATCGAGATGTGCCACAACTTCCCCAAGCTCACGGCGTTTGTTTAATTATTCGGTGATAACTGATTGTCTTCTTTCTTTCATTTTCTTTGCATAGGTTTCACTGAGCTCCTGGTTCACTTTCTGTGGCAAAGATAATACCTTTCCCACCCACAGACTCTGATGTGCCGTTACCATGCCAGTGACGTAACGCACTCGGCCAAGGTGGCGGCAGATTTGAACCGCGTGCCCGGGATTTTATTTCGTGAGATTCGAAACTTCATCATTAGATACGAATAATGGTAGAGGTCTAGTAGTGTCGTTAGATGCGAATTTGTTAGATGTGAACTCGTTAAATGCGAGATCACACTATATCTCTTTTATAACACCATCCATATATAGATTGAACAACCACGGAGGAATAACACATCCCTGTTTCAATCCAACCTTCATATAGAAAAAATCACTCAGTTCACCATCCACATGCACTGCAGCCTTAGGACCCTTATACATACTCTTCACGGCATTCAACAACTTCCCATCTACTCCATACATTCTTAATACTTTCCACAATCCTTGTCTATCCATCCTGTCATAAGCTTTCTCCAAATCCATGCAGGCTGCAGTACAACTTCTTTCCCTTCTCTAGAAACATTTCTACTAAAGATCTAAGAATGTACCGTATATCTCATCTACACCTCTTACCTTCCTAAAACATCCTTGACATGTGGAGATGTAGGAGGACTACTGGGCCCTGGGATAGGCTACTGCCCCCGAGATATAGGTCCTGACGCCTTTGTCCAGAGTCGGACACACACACACACACAAAAACAACTAAGTACTCTATTATTTTCCTAACTCTGTCAATAAGTATCCTACCATATACTTTTCCTATCTCACTAAGGAGACAAATGCCCCTATGATTACCACATACTTCTTTTTACCCTTTTCCTTTGTGCAAGGGAATAACTATACCTGACATCCGTTCCTCCGGACTCTCCCAGGCCAATCTGCACATCTTCAACATACATTCTCTCCCCTGTGCTTCAGCATTTCACCACACACTCCATCAATTCCTGGGGCTTTCCCCATTTTAACTTTCTTCATTGCTTCCACAACTTCCATCCTACTGGTTTCTTCCTTTCTTCTCACATCCCTTCGTCTCCCAGCCATTCCCCAGCCACTTACACTTGCATTACTTTCATTTTCTGTGTTCAATAATTCGTTAAAGTATTCTCTTCTCCTGCTCACTTTCTCTTCCTTCTCCACTAGTAACCTACCATTTTTATCTTTCACTCCCTAACTAACTTCTTTGGCACCCTGTCTAACTCTCCTCGCCTCTTTCCTCATTCCCTCCACTTTACACTAAAATTCCTTCTAAATTCCTCTTTACTTACACTCTCTTACGAATCTTTTCACCTCTCTCTTCCTCTCTACACATAACTCTCTCTTCTGTCACTCAACTTCTTCCACGCCCCTGTTTCTCATCCATTCTCTATATGCTTTCTTCTTTTGTGCCACAGCCTGTCTCACCTCGTCATTCCACCATGCTGTTCCCTGCACCCTCTTTCGTCCTCTCTTCACCCCACACACCACCTCACATGCTGCGCAGATTTCTTCTATGAATATCTTGCACACCCCTTCCACGTCCCCCATCTGCTCCAGTCCATATTTACCCAATTGCTTCTCCACTTTTGGTTTATATTCTGCCTTTTTTCCATCCTCTTGTAACCATTTCACCCTCCCTGTATGCACTACTTCCTCCTGTCCTTCCCTTCTTCTATTTCTCCATTTCATTTGGACCTTGATTTTGACCACTGCCAAGTGGTGGTCAGAAAGTTCACTCCACCATCCTCTATATACTCCTGCATCCATTACACACCCTATCATCCTGTCTACACACACATAATCAATCATTGTCTTCCATTCATTCAGTTCACCACCCACCCTTCTCATCACTTGCCATGTATACATATGGATCATTTTGTGCCTGGAGAGGGTATTGGCTATCACAACCCCCTCCCGCCACAAATGTCCACTAAAGCACTGCCATTCTCATCCATCTCTACAGGCACATCCCACTCACCAACTACTCCATCCACCTTCAAATTCCCTTCTTTTTCATTCATATCTTCAATCAGTAACACTCTCTCATTCTTTTCAAACGTTTCCATGCACACTTCCATATTTGTTCAGAACTCTTCTCTCACTCTGCTTGCATAATCTTGCATAGGCACGTACACGCACACAATCGCCGGCATTTGTAGTCCACCTTTTCAATCTTACCCACACAGTCTTTGAGCCAACTGATCCATACTCTTTTATATTCTCCTTCCATCTGTTACTCAAAATAATAGACACTCCTTGTTTTGCCCTCTCATTCTCACCTGCTCTCGTGCATATACCCCATCCATACTCCCATTCTCTCACACTCTCACCTCACCATTTAGTTTCAGTTAATACACATATATCCATTTTCGCACCCTCAAGCACCTGGACAATCTCTCTTTCACCTCATCATTTTCACCCCTCATATTCCATGTAGCTATCCGTACCATGTCCTTTGTACGGTCCTTAGTAGTCGTCTTTTGATCAGTCTTGGGCTGAGGCTTCTTGTTTGTATTTTTAGTTAGTTGTTTTCCGGAGAGGTGCACTAATCCTCCGCCAACCCACTTGTTGTCATGTAGGGAGCACGTGTTGGTTGGTTATAAGGTTACTAGGTTACTGTCCAGTGTTGTAAATGCTTTCCTGGTTTTCAGGGAATCATCTGGCTTGCCACGCAATGTAGAGCTACCCAAAAAACGGAGTACCACTACACTAAGTGGGTGGATGATGGGTTCTACAATATGTGGCAGAACATCATAATTATGTTCCTAAAATTGTATTGCTAGATGTAAATACATAGTTATTACAGGATTATTTTTAGCATGCAGTCTGCTTTACTTCTGTACAAGCTGGCTGAATGATGACATTCAACAGCACCAACACATGAGGGATGCACAAACACTCCTCCATTTTTTTTTTTTTTTTTTTTTTTAGCATTGTCTTTCCACGCCTGTCAACAGTCATAACAAGCAGACCATGTTGGAAAAGGTTATCAGATGTGTGTACTGTCACAGTTGTTCATTCAGTTTCAATATATTTGGATATAGTTTTTCCCTACACTATTGCAGCCTTCTCTGTCTTGGTTATTACCAGTAAATTTCCGTTTTAGTTTAATAATTATACTCTTCTTGTATTCACATTCTTGATTATTACCTTTTCCTTCAAGCAGTGTGCAGTATTTAAGTTACTTGGTGCAGTACAGTTTTCCTTTATCTATACCAGTCTGCTAGATTACTCTTATCTGTTTTCCGGGAAATCATTCCACATCTACCGTACTTTTGTCCAGTTCTGTTTAATACATTTTCAGACCGCTTACTGTCCTGTTTTCCTAGTTTTCTCCTCAACTATTCACATTCTTGAAGTTGCTTTCCTCACCTAAATATTTCTCATTACAGAATTTCCTTTTTGTTACTGGAAATGATCAACTGCTCTGTCATGCTTTTATATTTTCCCTTTCACCCAAACCAGTATTCCCTGCCTTTCCTACTCTCATCTACTTCATTACAATAAGTATCACTTACATCTAATTAACTATTTTTTGTGATACATATGCATGGTACAGGCCATTTCCTAATGCCTGCTGCTATTTACAGGTAAGAAAATCTCGGGGTAAAGATACCTCAGGATTATTTTTTTAATCTATTGGAATAATCTGCATCGTTTTATTAACAAATTTTGTATTAAAGCCAAAACACCTATGCTCAAAACTGAGTGTTTGAAATACGTAAGTATTTTAGTCATCATCTTAACCAACCAATTCACTCTTATCTGGTAAACTTTACCTAACTTTATCATTACTAAACTTATTTTGGTGCAAAAGCGAATTACATATTTCAAGAAAGAGTTTAAGTGGCTGCATTTATTTGTTGGTACTAATGAAAAATATGTGTACTCTCTCTCTCTCTCTCTCTCTCTCTCTCTCTCTCTCTCTTTACCCATTGTCTAATTTAAGTGTAATGGAACATTAAAGTTGCTGAAATATACACCCCCTAACTAACCATTTACCAACACTGACCGAATTCTGGTATCTGTTATTTCTGCCTTGTAATATAATATTGGATATATAGTCACCTTATAAGTTTTATATTTATTTAGCCTCAAATATGAAGGGGAAAGTTGAACTTTACCCAGCTAAGTACTGTGACTTTCATTAATGTAGTAACCACTGCAGCTGATGCATGAATCAACCACAGTTTACATTTGAACTGCATGTGATTTGCTTCAAGAAGCTCCCCATTTTCAGAAAAAAATTATTTAATAACTTTCCACTGCCAAGACTGTCACACATAATGTTGAACTATACTGAAGCAGACAACTTCAACTACAACACTGAGATGGCTAACACTCAAACTCTGATATTGTTCCAGTTTTAAAAATCTATTGAAAATTCCACAAGTAGTCTGAAATTAACTTTAGAGCATAATTTATTGTCATAACTCCACATACTATGCGCCACATCGCCATCCCACCACATAAGAAGTTTTGTTTATTTGTATTCGGTACAGAAAAGTTTAGTTCTGTAAAATTTTCTGAACAGCTCTAGATATCTCGTATACTTTAGCCTCCCAAGGATTATTTCATTCCCGAATTATTCACTGTTTATAAATGAAAAAACCAGCTGTCATATTTATGAATAATTAGTTTTGTTACACGAAAGGGGAGTCTCTAGTGGCGTTTATCCTCCTGTCACATTCCAATGCTATTTTACGCCATAACCAGTCGATGAACGTCTGGCGTGAACAGCAAATTTATTTATGGTACGAAGCACGGGAATGTTAGACGCTCATGTTAGGCAATACTGGCGTTTAGTTTTTATAGTTCTGCCGTAAGAGGCGGGTGGATGTCGGTTGTGTAGAGGAAGTCAGGGGAGGGTCAGCCAGAATAATTCCTGAGAGGGACTGTAGGTATAAGTTGTTTTGGTAGGAAACTGTGGATGGATAAGATGATGTGGGTGTGCTACTTGAGGGGAAATGGGTGCAGTGTGTCATGAATGTAATGAGAGTGAATAAAAGGATCATAGCCGTGAAAATATTGTTTGATAAATTCATGATTTAATTAATATCGGCATATGCTACACAGGCTGGCTTGGCTGAAGTATAAAAAGATAGATTCTGGGGTGACGATATGTGTGGTTCGTGGTGTGGGGGATGATGATATTATGGTTTTGGAAGGGGATCTAAATGGTCGCGTAAGTGAGGGAGCTCAAGAATATGGAAGCGTATATCTGCGATGCACATATGGTACGAGGAATGTGAAAGGGGAAAGGATACTCGAATATGTGGAGGCTATGGACATGGTGGTGTTCATCACGCATTTCAGGTAAATGAGAATAGGGAAATAGTAGCCAGACTGACTATTTCCTTGTCGCTAGGGCTGATTAGAGGTTGGTGAGCAATGTTAAAGTTATTGGGAGTGAAGAGTGTGTGCAGCAACACAAATTACTTATATGTAGGTGCTTAAGGAGCAGTTGGTGAAGAAAAGGACCTATGAACCCAGGAGGAAAATATGGGCGATGAAAAAACAAACAGTAAGGGATACCTTCTAAAGCAAGATGAGTAGAGTTGTGGCTGAACAGGGAGCTGTTGACAAAAATGTTAATGAACAGTACATGGCTCACAACAACAGTCTCCTGAGAGTTACTGATTCAGTGCTTGGATGGATAAGGGGCCTTCCAAGACGTACAGTAACATGGGGGTGGGATGAGGGTGTAGAACAGTTAAGGTGAAAAGAAGACCTTTCCGTGAATGGAAAGGGGATGGTAATAGAGAAATACTTGGCTGCCAAGCATAGAGCTAGAGAGGATGTATACAGGGCAAAATCTGAGTTTCAGAGACTTTTAGTGGATAATTTAAATAATGCTGAAAGGAAGGAAATGAAGAATGATACAGTTGCATGTGTGAGCAGGACCATAGGCAGGATGCAACTGGGGAAGGCGTCGGGTGTGACTTGAATGCTGAAATGATTAAGGCTTCAAGAGATATATGAGTAGGTGTAGTTACTGATTTGATAAATACGACTATGTCAGTGTGTTGTCTCAGATGGCTAGCTGAAGAATGTGCTTGTAAATGTGTACTAGGTGAAGGGTGATACCCTGGAAAAAAGGATAGTACAGAGATAAGAATTTTGGACCAAATAATGAAGGAAATGGAGAGAGTCCTAAAAGGTATGTTTTGGGAAGGTGTGAATACTGACGAGATGCAATTTGAGTTTATGCCAGGCAAAGGGACCACTCATGCCCTATTGATTGTCGGAGAGCTTCAGGGAAAATATACAGAAAAGAAAAGCTGGCTGTAGTTTGTTTTTGTTGACTTGTAAAAGGCCTCTGAGAGAGTTCCAAGGGAGGTGGTGAAATGGGTTATGAGAAAGTTTGGGATCGAGGCTTAGAGTGGTTATACATATACTTGTGTATTTGAGTGCTTGCATCCATGTAAGAGAGAATGGAGATTTGAATGGTGAGTTTTCCGTGAATGTTGGAGTGCACCGGGGGTCTGTCATGGTGCATGAAGTTCTCACGAAACTTCAGAAATGAACTCTCATGGGGTATGATGTATGCTGATGACTTGGTCTTGACTGCAGAGAATGAAGGGAAGGCGAGAAAAAGATTTTGGAAATGGAGAGACGGAGTGGGGCAGAGTAAATGCAAATAAAACAAATGTGATGACATCTAGGGCTGTGGCAGTACTGTCAAAGCAGAGGGAGTGCGCTCATGTGCAGTTTGCCACAGTTGTGGCAAGTAATTCCATCTTGTGCAGTGTTTGTGATAAGTGGGTGCATAAGAGATGTAAGGTATCAGAGGCAGACTGCAAGGTAATGCTGACTTCGTGTGAGTGATGCGTCAGGGAGAGCATGTAGAGATTGTTAGGTGTGAAAGGATTGACCTTGCTTTTAAGTCTCTTGGATGTGTGGAAGAGTTTTGCTGTTTGGGGGACATGTTATGTGCTGGAGGTGGGGCTCTGTGGCTAGGGCAAGGAATGGTTGGAGGAAGTTCACCAAGCTGTTGCTTCTCCTGACATTGGGAGAGCTCTCCCGCCATGCTATGGGATCTTTGTATGCAGCATGTGATAGGAGTGTAATGTTGTATGGTACTGAGACCTCCAGTGATTAGATGGATGTATAGTGCATACTTGAATGTGATGCCTGTCGGGTCTAGGATTACAATTGAAGCATTGAGAGGAAAGATGGGACTGGAGTATATTCGTGTTGTGATGAGGAGGGGTAGAGTGATATGGTTTGGGCATGTTGGGAGGATGGAGGACGACAACCGGGTGTGGAAGGTGAGAAGTATGAACGTCGGGGGTAACGCTGTGACAAGCAAACCAAAATACACCTGGGACGAGGTCAAAGTGTGACCTCGGGGATAAGGGACTATATAGGGAGGCTACCAGAGATCGAGCAGCGAGAAATGCCGCCATTATGTGACCAAGGCCGACGCATGCAAGCATGTTGGAGCCTTTACAAACGATAAGATACGACAAAGTACAAATATTAATCTTATCAACTTGAACAGAAGAAACGTGGACCCTAACAATATCATTAGAACGTTATTATAGGAGTGCACAGAGAGGAATTAAAATGGAATAATAAAACGGACCTTCCTGGAGCAGAGAGTATATGAAAGTATGGAACATTATGACAACAGTCTAAAAGAATTAATGACAGTGGACAGGTTACGCACTGATTAGTACAGATAACAGATGCCGATGGAGGCAGTACTATTGACCCAGTGCGATATAACACACCACTTAAGTGAAGTGGTTTATTTAAAACCCTGACAAATTTCATGTATTCAGTTATACAGCATTTATTAGGTAGTTCAGAACCGTAGATCGTACAGCTCCAATGGCGTCTGAATGCGAGAAAACAGATTTCACAACACTACCGCTTCCATGTCGGCAGAGTCTTTAGAAATTTGCTATAATTCAGTATATCCATCTTAAAATGAAGAAAGCTGCTGTTCAAACGGACGCGGGTTCAGTTCCCGCCTTTTTCAAGGTACAATTAAAAGACTTAAATTTCCTTAAACTTGACTTCACAGATCTTCCACGAGACAATCCGACAAGTAACCATACCAATCCTGAACGAGACACCCCTTGCATACATTCGCTATGCACGGTGGGTATTAGAGCCCCAGTGATGGCATGTGAAGTGTGTGGCAAGTAGGTGGACTACTGATTCTCATACAACTTGGTGTCATGACTATATCCGAAAATGGATATTCAAAAGAAAATAGAGAAAATGTAAGGCCATTTTCCTCACAGAACCACAAATCTCACCCTCCACCGATATATCTCCATTTTGTTTTCCCGGTTACCATCTCCTCACAAACTTCCGTAACAAGGGCGGCACCTGTTGTTATATCAAATTCCAATATGCAGTTGACACTATTTCAAACTTAACTTCATCCAGTTTTGATTACTCATTATGTAAATTAAATTGTCAAAACATTACCAAATATATTTGTGTAGTTTATCGTTCACCCAATGCTTCTTCGGAACCCAGTGTATTTGATTCCATATCCACTCAGTTGAGTAACCTTGGCCTTGCCCTTGGCACCGAAATTACCATTTTGGGTGATTTTAACATACACAGTGTTGAATGGTTATTGCATTCTGCCCGGACTGACAACGCTGGTCTAGAGTCCGAGCTGTTTGCGGAATCGTTTAATCTCACCCAGTTGGTAAAGCAACCAACCAGAATACCTGATAATCCTGACCATAATGCCCATGTCTTTGATTTATTCTTGACAAATAATTCAGATCAATACAGGATAGAGGTACTGTCACCACTTGGATCCTCTGACCACAATCTCATCAAAGCCTCATTAGTTAACCCTCCCACACCTCCCCGTTCTGAACCTGTCAGGGTGACCCGATGGCACTTTGACAGGGCAGACTGGGATGGATTTAGAAATTATCTTGCTGACATTCCATGGCAGTCGTTCTTCTCTAGTGATCCCAATTCTACCCAGTCCCACATTTGCGACTTAATACTAGCTGGTATGGATTTATTCATACCAAGTCAACAGTTCACTAAAAGATCGAACTCTCCAAAATGGTTTGATGGCAACTGTGCCAGAGCAACAGCCCAAAAGTCATTAGCATATAACTCTTACTTAAAATCAAAAACATCTGAATCACTCTCCCAATTTAAAATTGCTAGAAATCATGCAAAAGCTGTTTTAAATCTATCTAAATCAAACTTTCTTCAAAAGCAAGCATCAAAACTACTTAACAACCCTAATGACAATAGAATATTCTGGTCAACTCTTAATTCTTTCAATAATAACTTTAACAAGTCATCTTCCATTCCCCCAATAAAATCTTCAGATGGCGACATAACAAATGACCCACGTGGGAAAGCAGATATCTTTGCCAGTACCTTTGCCAGAAACTCTACCATAGACGATACCAGTCAGAATATCCCAGTGCTGGAACTTGATTCCCCCGAAATTGCCCACTTAAAATACAGACAAGATACGTAAAATCCATCCTAGACAATTTACCTACCAACAAAGCTCCAGGCCCAGATGGAATTCCGCCAATTGTTTTGAAAAAGTGTTCCCCTGAACTTGCCTCTGTCCTAGTTAAATTATTCAGACTATGCATACGTACTTCTTTATTCCCAAATTCATGGAAAGAAGCCAATATCCACCCAGTTCCGAAGAAAGTTCGTCTGACCCCTCCAATAACAGACCAATAGCTGTCACATCTTCTCTTGGTAAGGTATTTGAAACTTTAATTAATAAGCACATTGTTAAACATCTTGAATCCAACAACGTAATTAGTGATAGACAATATGGTTTTCGTCACGAAAGATCCACCATTGACATACTCAGTCCACCATTGACATACTCAGTCTCTTAACTCATACCATCCATCAATCCATTGATCTTTTTGGAGAAACTCATGCAGTAGCTCTTGATATCTCTAAAGCTTTCGACAGAGTATGGCACCGTTCCCTGCTGTCCAAACTCCCTTGCTATGGACTAACATCTTTTGATCCTTTGATTTCTTCATATCTTAGTGACAGGAAAATAAGAGTAAAAGTAGATGATGTATATTCCAATTTCCACTCAATTAATGCTAGCGTGCGGCAGGGATCCAGTTTTGGCGCCAACCCTATTTCTGGTTCATATTAATGATCTCTTACCTGTCACCCACAATCCCATTCACTCATATGCAGATGACTCAACACTACATAGTTCATTCACACTCAGACATCCATTTACAAAGTCTAATATCTCCACCTCTAAACTCAGTACAGCCATCTCCATAAATCAAGATCTATCTACAATCAGTGAATGGGGACAAAACAACCTTGTCTCTTTTAATGCTAGTAAAACTAAATATATACAGTTTACTAATAGACAGATATTGCCAGATTCGTACATTACCTTCAGTGCTACTAATATTCCCATCTCCAAAAGTATTGAAATTCTTGGCGTCTCACTTAACAGTGCCCTCAGCTGGACCTCTCATGTCAGATCACTTGCTAAATCCGCCTCAAAGAAACTTGGATTATTGTACAGAGTCCGTAACTTCCTCACTGATGAGCAGTTAGCTATAATTTATAAGAGTCATGTGCGCTCTCAGCTTGAATATTGCTCACCCTTGTGGAATGGTTGTGGAGAGCTTGCATTAAGACAACTGGACAAAATTCAGAACAAAGCTGTTAGAATCATTAACAACCCTGCCATTACATACAAACTACCTCCCCTGCAAGTAAGAAGAAATGTTGCCTCCCTTGCCTTCTTTTACAGATATTTTATTGGCAAATGCTCAGACGAAGTTGTGTCCATGGTGCCACCTCTCCATGCCTTCCCTCGTGCTACATGGGCATCTGGTAGCTCTCATGACTGGAATGTCACTCAGCCATATTGCAGAACTTCTGCCTATCAGAATTCTTTCATTCCCCTAACTGCATCTCTCTGGAACTCGTTTCCCCAGAGTTGTTTCCCTCCAAATTTCAACCCACAGCTGTTCAAGTCTAACTGTTACAGATATTTTATAAACAGAGGACACCAGTAATCTGGTGTATGGATTATTTTTTTTTTACTCATTTGTTTCTCCTTCCTCCGTTCTGTTATTTATAAAAAGAAAACTTGTAGAACTTATAAAAGACTTAAATCTTAGCACTTTCTATAATTCACTTATAGTATCACACATTTCACTCATTTATGAAAATACGCAAACTTCTGCACTGCCGTACACTATTACCACTTCCCCACACACCTGCTCAGTACTCATACCACTCCCGAAGGGCCTTGTTGTGGAGATCCTGCCTTTGAAGTGGTAGGCTGAGGTGTGGGGGAGCGCTGGAGGAAGATACGTCGGCAAGCAGGCGGCGAGAATGTGGGGGAAACGGCTCTGCAGCATTTTTTCCCGCAAATGACCACCAGGTCTGCGGTCACTTTTCTGATGTTCTGAGTCATCTTGCACCTCCTCATCGCCGAAATCATCACTCTCGTAGACTGTCCCTTCCTCCTGGAGAAGTCGGAGAATACTCTCTGGCGTTGGAGAGCGAGTAGGGGTTGGAGGGTGAGAGAGCTCGCTCTCCACGTGGTAGTTTTTTTTTCTCCTCTGAGGACGTAATCTTGCTGAGTATATGAGAAGAGACAGTATCGTCAAGGGCACGTCCTATGGCACCATCACTAAGCCCTTTACTTGGCACTAAGGGCTGTCATGAGGATTGATGAGGCAATCGGCCCTTTATGTGGTGGGACGGAATCAGACAATGTCAAGGAAGATGACATAGCTCCTCTCACTACCACTGCTGAGTACAAACTGAACCGCGCAACCGCGGGGTACCTGGGGGTCCTACCTACCCCGTAGGCATCACAGAAAATGGTCCTGCGCTCAAACAGTGGCAGGAAGGTGAGTGTGGTATATCAAGTCAACCGGCGGCCCACTGCGCCCTGAATCCTGTTGTGCATACACGTTAGCCGGAGGATAAGGGTTAAGAAGGCCATCCATTACCAGACAAAGACATTGGGAATCCTGCACAACCAGGTATAGGCCCTCCTTCTCCTGGACAATGCACCTTCGCATCCGTCTGACAAGGAGTTGGTGGCTGAGAATGGCTGCATTAGGTGCATGTTTCTGCCACCTAATATGACTGCTTTCTTCCAACCAATGGACCAAAGAGTGGTTGTGGCAACGAAGAGGCTGTACCATCAGAAGTTCCTGGACGAGGTTATGGTTGTTCTGGAGGACGTTGACGAGTGCAGGGAGGGACAAGACACGTGAGGCCAGCGGACTTTGGAAAACCTTTGCCGGTACTACATCAAGTTTGCCATCTACAACTGGGCCAGTGCATGGAAGGAAGTCCCTGTCAAGACTCTGGAAAATGGTTGGTCTCGTCTGCTTCTCAGAGCCGAGGTGGTGCACGATTTTCTAGGTTTTGATGTGGATGACTTCCACGCACGTCTTTGTGTGGCTGGTGGCGATGTTGATGTGGACAAAGTGCATAAGTGGTCGGTTGATGACGAGGGCGATCCTTGGTATCAGATCATGTCTGATATTGAGATCGCATCTTCAGTTGCAGGTACAAGTACCCAGCTTGAAGATTACGATGAGGAAAGCGACGATGATGCGAACTCCTCTCAGCATGCCACTACTCCAGCCATCCCCAAGCTGAGCGCACCCTGGGAGCACGTCGAGTTCATTCTCGACTACCTGGAACACCCAGACTGCAACAGGGAGATGGGGCTCTTGGGACTTGTGGGGGAAGTGCATGCTTTCGGGCAGCGCATCATCAATCACCAGAATCATCGTTCCTTGCGTCAATTAACCATTGACAGTTTTTTCAGGCCCGTTACCCCTGCAATGCCCAGCCCTGGCTCCACACCGCTGCCTCCCCAAGACGGGCCTTCCACTTCCAAGCCACAGCCCAGCACATCAGCCACGGTGGAGTTGCCACTGGATATGAGTTTGTGCCTCTCTTCAGAGTTGTCTGCAGTGGGTACTCCATCACTATGTCCCAGCGACGCAACCCTAGGCCACCTGCCTAACCTACTCTCGGACTCTAACAGTGAATAAACAGCAAGAACTCGCCACTAGACCACACAGGAATTTACAGTGTTGTGCAGTGTAATGAACAGTGTGCAGTGTTAAGAAATTAGAATTCATAGTGCAAAGACATTGAATGCAGAGTGCAACACTGGTTACATGAGAATATTGTACAATACAACTGAGCGCAAGTGAGAAAAGAATGCACAGTGTTAAGAAATTAGAGTTCAGGGTGCAACACTGGTTACAGGAAAGTTCAATAAAGCGCAAGTGGGAAAAGAATGCGCAGTGTTAAGAAATTTGAATTCAGAGTGCAAATGACTAAGTGCAGTGCAAGACTTGATTACTGTAGGTCCTGCAAGTGCACCTTTTTACTGTCAGAGTCTGAGAGGGGGCAGGTTATTCATCGAGATGGCCACGGACTTGTAAGAACCCAGAATGTTTAATAGTGTACTGTATCTTCCATACTCACCTCTAAAACTTCATTCTCTGGTTCCTTTGCATTTATTTCACTCTTTTATGTCCCTTCTTGGTGTGAATATGGTCTTAAATAGATGCTATGCATGTCCGGTAGTGAGTTATGTAGGTGTTTTTCTGAGTTAGACTGGGTTAGGGTCCATAAATACCAGTCCAGGAGGCAGGGTCCCAATATCCAGACGGGCCCAATTTCCAGACATGCCTTTGGCTTAATTATGTCGGATATTAAAGGGAGTACTGTATACACAAAATAATCCTTCAACTTATCAGGTCTTCTTTGGTGCCACTTCCGACAACGTCCTTGCACCTCCATACAGTCCACTCCTCCTGGAAGGTCTTGGTCCTCTTCCTGATTCACTTCTCTTGGAAAACTGTCACCATCCTCTTGCACTTCAGATCCTTGGTCCTCTTCAACATCCCCTGCTGTGGGAGAGCACGATTCCTCAGAGACGTCCCAGCTGTACTGTCCTGGCCCATGGTAGTGCCACAGACGGTTCATTTGTACCACCTTTGGGCGAGACGTCCTGCCTCCCCGAATCCGATACGTTACATCTGATAGGCGGTCCAATACAGTGTAAGGCCCGTTCCATGGGCTCTGCGGCTTCAGTAACTGTCCTTCCTTTCACTGAGGATTGTATAACCAAACCTGCTAACCATCCTTGAAGCTCACCTCACTTGCCTTGGCATCATACTTGCAATTCACCACTTCTGACTACTTAACCCACCCCATCCCGGCCGATTTTCCACCACTGCCCCCCCCCCCCAATCCCTGCATATTTTGGATATGTTTTTTTTTGGCTAAAACCTCCGCTTTTGGTGAGAAACGATGGCAGATCTCAGAGAAAGTGCATACCTGAGACCAGAAATGGTCAAAACAGGTAAGCCATTTTGCACCTTGTACCATATTCTGTAAAGGCGCTCGTCTGCTGTCCCATTTTCTGTGGTGAGGTATGTATTGGAAATCACTCAGAATTGGTAGTTATTTATTAATCTGGAACAAAATAACATGTAGTACAAGAATATATTGGTTTTCACACAAAAATATAGGCAAAATAAGCATTGTTCCATTGAGTAAGCATAGCGAAATTGCCCAAATTGGTCACATATGATTCGCTATGACTGTTGTTTCAACGTACATTTCATTCTCTTCCACTAACATTACACCAGTTTCCACTTTACAGTACTGTTATCACATATTTACAGACCTTACGATTATATTTAGCGTAATATTAGCTCATATTTACATAGTTAGCGAACTCGCTATGACTGTTATTTCAACTTATATTCTCTTTTTTCAACCTATATAATACTTTTCCACTAACATTACACCCATCTCCACTTTATAGAACTGTTATGACATATTTACATGCCTTACAATTACATTAGGCGTAATATAATCGCATATGTACAAGACAAATCTATCTTCCCAATTCCGTCCACAGATAGTTTACACCTGGCGAAATACAATGAAAATCCAATATCTTATTACTGCATATTGCAAATGATTCGATTTTTCCGCTATATGTTCGTCAAACTTTGGGGAGATAGTTGTGTCTTTGTATGTAGTGAGTGACCTCGCTATGACTGTTGTTCCAGCTTTCACTATTTTTCATCCTACATAATACTTTTTTACTAACATTACACCTGTTTCCACTTTATATAATTGTTCTCACATATTTACGGGCCTTACTATTATACTGAGAGTCATATTATCGCATATGTACAGTCATGATCACTACTATCTGACCAGAGACACGTGGCGGGCAGTGTTATGACCACACACGAGCCACGCATTCGAACACAGCCTCTATATTACTGAGCTGGGCAAATTACTGCAGCCAGGTGCTTTGAAGCTTTCTACTGTTTTATCTCTGATTAATATTACCATATATTTATTGTTTCTCTTCCATATTATAATAATCTGCGTTTTTGACGGGGGTTGACATTTCGTCAATCAATCTGCAATTGGGCAATTTCTATCAAGTAAATAGGCACGTGCCACTGTATGTGGATATTGGCTTCACATACATTAATAAATTATGAACCAGAGGCATTAACTGGCACACATTTTGACCAGAGGGGGCATGCAGCTAGACGTCGCATAGAAATGGCACAACTGTTCCCACTGGATGGTAACGGGGCCTGGCATGGCTTTAAAAAAAAAAAATAAATGAGTTCAAAGTAACGAGCAATGGTAAGTTTTTGTCAACTAGTATTATGTGAGTGTATTCGAGTACTTGGGTTGTGTGATAAGGATGGAAATTCTGGGGATGAAGTGCTTGAAAGGGTACAGGAGGAAGGAACGTTGTTGGTTCACTGAAAGCAGTGATGAGAAATAGGGAGGTGAGTAGGGGAGTTAAGAAGTCCCTGCATGATAGTATTGTGATCCCTACCCTGACATATGGAGGCGAGGCATGGACCTTGCTAGAAGGGAACAAGTCAAGAGTGTGAGTAGTGGAAATGAGTTACTTGAGAGGAGCATGTGGAGTGACATGGAGGGACAGGTTGACGAATGAAGTGAAGGAAAGTTGTATGGTGGAAGTGGATGTGGTTGAGAAATTTTGAAGAAATACACTGAGGCGTTTGGACTTGTGGAAAGAATGGAGAATGAAAGACTGACTAAGACGGTGTATATAGGTGAAGTGGAGAGAGGCAGAGGGAGGGGAAGATCGAGGATGAGATGGAGGGATGGAGTTGAGGGGTATATGAGGGAGGGTGGAGTGAGTTCGGGGGAGGGCAGTCAAATGGTGAGTGGCAGAGCAAGTTGGAGGCATTTTGTCTGCAGCCACCCTTTCCAGGATTAGGGCGTCGGGCTACAGATAGATATATAGATAGATAGTATTATAATGCATACTCTGAATATGTCGTGTGGATGCCGGCTGCTATCAATGATATTTCTCCATATCACCTGTCAACAATTCGGTTAAAGGCTCGCCTCACGAAACAGGTCAGTGAAGTAATAAACAGATTAAAAAAAAATCAGTATGAATGTCATACAGCATCAAGCATTCATCACTCACTAAAAATAACAGCTATGACCAACTTTCATGTCTATTTCTTAAAATGTATATAATATGCAAAGCGAAAGTGTTTCAGTGATGCTTGGAAAATTGTATATTGAAGCACTAAACCTTCTGGAACGGTGGTTGAACGTGTCTGATTGTATAGCCAACGCCTGACCATGACTTTGGCTAACCCGCTGGTCAGAGATTAGTAATCATGAGTGTACAGTTACCTCCACTTATAAAGAGTACAGAGAGAGCTGTGTTTGGTGAAATGTGGCACCACTGTGTTTGTTTACATCGTAGTAAGAGTATGTGAATGGGCAGACCCGGAGAGCTTCCCCTCCACTACAGTATCTAGTACCCACAGAAACAATTTTCTATCAGGTCATACTCTGTCTGCAGATACAAGTATTTGCCACGAAGTATAATGGAAGGTAAAGATAAAAACAAATAATAATGCCATATGCTCCCATTGTTTCTCTGACAGGAGATGACTGTGAGGCGAGGTGGAACGGAGGGGAGAGCGGACAGGTGGTGGGGGCGCATGTATCGAAACTTCGTCGTGTGTCGTTTAGAAAGAGGAAGGGTGTGATTATACAGATGTTCTGAGGTGATCTGTAACTCCGTATGTAATAACGTGTAAAGGATGAATGTTGAAGTCTTTATGTTCGTCATACGATGTGGTGAACAACTGTAGTTGAGCATAAATGATGGAAGGTGTGATGTTCGGTGTCTCGAAACGTGGTTCACTTGGCTCTAGTGAGAGTGGAACTCAACTGCTGTAACATTTTTGTGGCTGAACCAGGGTGGCCGTAAATGATTTATGATTAAGCATGTGACAATGGTCATGCCATATTGTGCATCAGCCTGTCTGTTTTATTGTGAGGAAAAACAATAATTATAGTCGCTAACCATGGTCTAAGTAGATGTCCTGTTGCATATGATTATAGCTACTTTGGGTGTTGGACAGCTACTGGTTTATCGAGCGATAATGTTGCGCAGTCATGATACTGATGGATCACGCGGAATTAATGAGATACTGTATTTGCATAATGAATGCATTGTATTAAAACAATTGAAATAACGGTGTAACGGATGTTCAGTCCACAGATGATGTAGTTTTCTTCGAGGTGTTATTTCGTTAGACTGGATAGTTGTGACACAACATCCACAATCACTGATCATCGTTTTTTATATTCTGTTTATAACATTCATTCATTAGCATCCATACAGGTATTAAACATTCAGGCCCTCCTTAGCTCCATACGTATTATACAAATTAATCGTGTGTCTACACTCACACTGTACATCCAGAGGGAGCAGTATTTCCCATACCAACACCAAACATCACATATGTTGGTGATGACCCTACTACTCCCACCTGCACACATCCTCACTCACTCCTTCTCCACAACAGTCCACGTTCACACACACCTTCCCACCAAGCAGGGTGGTCAAGCCCCCCCGCCCTCTCTATTCCTGCAACATTTCCTTCCTCTCCTAATAATATTGTTCAACTGACCAACCTCTCCTGAAGTATGCCCCCTTACCCACCAAATATTCTAATCTATTTCTAATTGTCTTGGGAATATCGTTTTCAATGTTCAGCGTCATCGGACACAGCATCACAGATATCCGTACTGTCAAAACCTATTGTCGAACTTGAGATTATTATGAATCTCGTATGATGGCTCTAGACAACTATACCATAACGAAGTTTCGCTTCAATTTACAGCCACCACCACCACCACAGAGCCTGGTAACCATTACATATCATGATTTTTTAGGACCTGCTTCCCATTTTCCTACAATTGATATACTATCTGTGTCCATTGTCTGTCATGAAATTACAAGGATAGTATCGGGCCAGTACTCACTCTAACCGAGGCATTTCGTTGGTGTGGTTTTGCTAGGAAATTGAGTAATCTAGCATTGTTTGTGCAGGGGTCCAGTAATGCAACTGGCCAATCGAAATCCATGTTAACACAGTAGATGACGTCAGCAACGTTTGTGTGTAATACACTGACATATAACGAACTGCAACACTGGGCGACAATATGCACGTCTGTCCGCTTTCTGCCATTATAACACAAGGTTTTAGTATGTGGCCATGGCTGCACAAAGTATATCGGTGGTGTGCTGCTGCTGGGAGAGTGTAAAATTGCGTATAGTCTACGTCTGTTTATGCAGAGAGTCTTGTAATACACTTCACCGATTTATTCACACTCGTGCCAAGATAGCAGCCAAAGTCGCGGTTTTGGTGACAGTACAGACTGACCATTGAACACTCTCTCACCTCCGAGCAGTCTGAATGAGGTCCTGTTTTCAAGCAACAGAAACCTTAAGTAATGCAGTGAACAATGCAATATTACATGTAATGTAAGGAGTGTTTTATGCACATTGTCATCATGCAGGCTTATGTAGTATAACACAGCCCGGGATAAGTTGGACCTAAGGTAGGATAAAGGTTGAGTGAAGCTGGAACGTCCAAGTAAACCTAAGCAACACTGGTGCACAAGCACCTGGATGGTAAAACCCAACCACCGCGCTATACGCAAAATACTCCCGGGTTCTGAAGCCACCCTACGTTATCCAGCAGATATTTTACACAAGATCATTGATAAGGCTGGAATTTCGTCGTAGTGATGCGATATGATGAGGAAGTCAATATCAGGTCTTGTTACCCATTATACGAGGAAGGGCCGGAATTATAAGTGAGAGAGAGAGAGAGAGAGAGAGAGAGAGAGAGAGAGAGTCTCTCTCAAATAGCCTGAAAACATTGAGCCTTGTTTTTCTTACATTGACAGTTGTGGGTGATATGAGGCTACAGTCACTGTAGAAGGACACCCAGAGAAACAAGGACCACCCTATCCTTCTCTATGTCTATTAAGTCGTATTGTAGCAACTTGTAATGACACCAAGAATGCTACAGTCACTGTCTGTCTGTCTGTCTGTCTCTCTCTCTCTCTCTCTCTCTCTCTCTCTCAAAATTGCGGCCCTTCCTCGTATAATGGGTAACAAGACCTGATATTGACTTCCTCATCATATCGCATCACTCCGACGAAATTCCAGCCTTATCAATGATCTTGTGTAAAATATCTGCTGGATAACGTAGGGTGGCTTCAGAACCCGGGAGTATTTTGAGTATAGCGCGGTGGTTGGGTTTTACCATCCAGGTGCTGGTGCACCAGTGTTGCTTAGGTTTACTTGGACGTTCCAGCTTCACTCAACCTTTATCCTACCTTAGGTCCAACTTATCCCTGGCTGTGTTATACTACATAAGCCTGCATGATGACAATGTGCATAAAACACTCCTTACATTACATGTAATATTGCATTGTTCACTGCATTACTTAAGGTTTCTGTTGCTTGAAAACAGGACCTCATTCAGACTGCTCGGAGGTGAGAGAGTGTTCAATGGTCAGTCAGTACTGTCACCAAAACCGCGACTTTGGCTGCTATCTTGGCACGAGTGTGAATAAATCGGTGAAGTGTATTACAAGACTCTCTGCATAAACAGACGTAGACTATACGCAATTTTACACTCTCCCAGCAGCAGCACACCACCGATATACTTTGTGCAGCCATGGCCACATACTAAAACCTTGTGTTATAATGGCAGAAAGCGGACAGACGTGCATATTGTCGCCCAGTGTTGCAGTTCGTTATATGTCAGTGTATTACACACAAACGTTGCTGACGTCATCTACTGTGTTAACATGGATTTCGATTGGCCAGTTGCATTACTGGACCCCTGCACAAACAGTGCTAGATTACTCAATTTCCTAGCAAAACCTCACCAACGAAATGCCTCGGTTAGAGTGAATACTGGCCCGATACTATCCTTGCAATTTCATGACAGACAATGGACACAGATAGTATATCAATCGTAGGAAAATGGGAAGCAGGTCCTAAAAAATCATGATATGTAATGGTTACCAGGCTCTGTGGTGGTGGTGGTGGCTGTAAATTGAAGCGAAACTTCGTTATGGTATAGTTGTCTAGAGCCATCATACGAGATTCATAATAATCTCAAGTTCGACAATAGGTTTTGACAGTACGGATATCTGTGATGCTGTGTCCGATGACGCTGAACATTGAAAACGATATTCCCAAGACAATTAGAAATAGATTAGAATATCTGGTGGGTAAGGAGGCATACTTCAGGAGAGGTTGGTCAGTTGAACAATATTATTAGGAGAGGAAGGAAATGTTGCAGGAATAGAGAGCGTGGAAGGGCTTGATCACTCTGCTTGGTGGCAAGGTGTGTGTGAAAGTGGACTGTTGTGGAGAAGGAGTGAGTGAGGATGTGTGCAGGTGGGAGTAGTAGGGTCATCACCAACATACGTGATGTTTGGTGTTGGTATGGGAAATACTGCTCCCTCTGGATGTACAGAGTGTGAGTGTAGACACACGATTAAATATAATAATGCTTCTGGAGAGAGAGAGAGAGAGAGAGAGAGAGAGTCTCTCAAAGAGCCTGAAAACATGGAGCCTCGTTTTTCTTACATTGTCAGTTGTGGGTGATATGAGGCTACAGTCACTGTAGAAGGACACCCAGAGAGACAAGGACCACCCTATCCTTCCTTATATCTATTATGTCGTATTGTAGCAACTTATAATGACACCAAGAATGCTCCTCTCTCTCTCTCTCTCTCTCTCTCTCTCTCTCTCTCTCTCTCACTTATAATTCCGGCCCTTCCTCGTATAATATGTAACAAGACCAGATATTGACTTCCTCATCATATCGCATCACTACGACGAAATTCCAGCCTTATCAATGATCTTGTGTAAAATATCTGCTGGATAACGTAGGGTGGCTTCAGAACCCGGGAGTATTTTGCGTATAGTGCGGTGGTTGGGTTTTACCATCCAGGTGCTGGTGCACCAGTGTTGCTTAGGTTTACTTGGACGTTCCAGCTTCACTCAACCTTTATCCTACCTTAGGTCCAACTTATCCCTGGCTGTGTTATACTGTATAAGCCTTCATGATGACAATGTGCATAAAACAATCCTTACTTTACATGTAATATTGCATTGTTCACTGCATTACTTAAGATTTCGATTCCTTGAAAACAGGACCTCACTGAGACTGCTTGGAGGTGAGTGTTCAATGGTCAGTCAGTACAGTCACCAAAACAGCGACTTTGGCTGCTATCTTGGTACGAGTGTGAATAAATCGGTGAAGTGTATTACCAGACTCTGCATAAACAGACGTGGACTATACGCACACTCCCCCAGCAGCACCACACTACCGATATATTTTGTGTAGCCATGGCCACAAACTAAAACCTTTTGTTATAATGCCAGACAACGGACTGACATGCATGGTAAAAGGAATATTGCTCCCTCTGGAATAACAGTATAGTAGTGCAGACACACGATTAAATAGTAAAATTCGTCTGGAGCTAAGAAGGACTTGAATGTGTAATACTTGTATGAAAATTAATGTATGAATTGTTAAAAGAGAGTACAATATACGATGATCAGTGTTTGTGGTGCTGTCACAACTCTTCAGACTAATGAAATAGCATCTAGAAGAAAACTACAACATCTGTGGACCGAACATCCGTAACACCGTTATTTCAATTATTTTAATACAATGCATTCATTATGCAAATAAAGTATCTCATTAATTCCGCGTGATCCATCAGTATGATGACTGCGCAACATTATTGCACAATAAACCAGTAGCTGCCCAACACCCAAAGTAGCTATAATCATATGCAACAGGACAGTCAGTGAATGTACAGCGAGGTTGGATGGTGAGGAATTGGAAAATGTGAGTACGTTTAAGTACTTGGGTAGTGTGATGAGTAAGGATGGAGGTTTGGAGGGTGAAGTGCTTGAAAGGGTATAGCAGGGAAGAAAGGTTGCTGGTTCTTTGAAAGCAGTGATAAGAAACAGGGAAGTGAGCATGGACGTGAAAAAGTTACTACATGACAGTATTGTGATACCAACTCTAACGTACGGAAGTGAAGCTTGGACGTTGTTGGAAGGACACAAGTCAAGAGTGAGAGCAGTGGAAATGAGTTATTTAAGAGGAGCCTGTGGAGTCACATGGAGAGACAGGCTGACGAATGAGGATATAAAGGAGCATTGTGGTATTGATGTTGATGTGATAGGAAGGGTTATGAGGAACACACTGAGGTGGTTTTGGCCATGTGGAGAGGATGGAGGGTGAAAGACTACGAAGAGAGTGTATGTGAGTGAGGTGGGGGGGGAAGACGGAGGGGGAGGCCGAGGATGAGATGGAGGGATGCGGTGGAGAGGTATATGAGAGAGGGGGGTGTGAGTTGGGAGCAGGGCAGTGAAATCGCGGGGGACAGGGCGACTTGGAGGCAATTTGTTTGTGGCCACCCCAAACGGGATTGAGGCATATGGCAATAGACAGATAGATAGAACATGACATCTACTTAGACCGTAGTTAGCGAATATAATTATTGTTTTTCCTCACAATAAAACAGACAGGATGATGCACAATATGGCATGACCGTTGTCACATGCTTAATCATAAATCATTTACGGCCACCCTGGTTCAGCCACAAAAATGTTACAGCAGATGAGTTACACTCTCACTAGACTCAGGTGAACCACGTTTCGAGACACCGAACATCACACCTTCCATCATTTATGCTCAACTACAGTTGTTCACCACATCGTATGACGAACATTAAGACTTCAACATTCATCTATTACACGTTATTACATACGGAGTTATAAATCACCTCAGAACATCTGTATAATCACACCCTTCCTCTTTCTAAACGACACAAGACGAAGTTTCGATACATGCGCCCCCACCACCTGTCCCCTCTCCCCTCCGTTCCACCTCTCCTCACAGTCATCTCCTGTCAGAGAAACAATGGGAGCATATGACATTATTATTTGTTTTTATCTTCCATTATACTTCGTGGCAAACACTTGTATCTGCAGACAGAGTATGACTTGATAGAACATTGTTTCTGTGGGTACTAGATACTGTAGGGGAAGCTCTCCGGGTCTGCCCATTCACTTACTCTTACTGCGATGTAAACCCAACACAGTGGTGCCACATTTCACCAAACACAGCTCTCGCTGTACTCGTTAGAAGTGGAGGTAACTGTACATAGTGAGTGAACTCTTGCTATGACTTGTTTCAATTTACGATCTCTTTTTCAACTTATATAAAACTTTTCCACTAACATTAGGCCCGTTTCCACTTTATATAATTTTCATCACATACTTACAGGTCTTACTGTTATATTGACTGTCACAGTACCGCTTATGTACAGGCCTTACTTTTACAGCGAGCGTCATATTATTGGAAGCACACACAGTATCAGTACTGTACCTAGGTGTGATATTCCTTGTCAGGGTGGGGAGGAGAGGGTGGTGGGGGAGGTTGGGGAGGTGGAGAGCGGTGCCCTTCCCCACTCATGCTCCTCTTCCCTCTCTCTTTTCCTTTCCCCTTTCCCTTCCCTTTCCTTTCATTCCCCACATCATGGGGCTGTGGGGATGAAGTGCGGGAATACTGCAGGGTGAAAGACGTGCTAAGGAGCGGCTTCTTCTCGCCTGCCTGCTGCCCACATACACAACGTGCTCGCGCAGCCTCCCTCCCATCACCACTTTCCCTTTCACTGCTCACTTCAGCCACACCACTTTCCTTTTCACCCCTCACTCCCACCACACCACTCATGCCTTCCCCAGACAACCTTATTTTCCTTCTTGCCACACCTTGCCTGCGTATACATACCAAAACTCATGCGCGAAATTTGAAAAATGTGCAAATGACGGACCTTCCAATTGCAATACATATGGATACGTCGTCGGGTGTCACCGCGACAAAACATGGGAACGTATCCATACGTCGTCGGGTGTCATGATGACAAAACGTGGGAACGTATCCATACATCGTCGGGACGCCTCGGGTTGAGGGTTTCTCACACTTGATGATGTACCTCACCCAGCCTTTCCTGAAGGTGCTTTGCATAGCTGGTGGTGTTTGTAGGCAGCTCTTCACCAGGTGGTCTTAACCCAGGTGTCATTGGGTAAGCTTAACTCATGGCCCAACATCAGTTTTGTGGGGATGTAGCCACTATACTCATCGGATGCAGACCAATAGGCCAACAGCAATTCAGGTAATTTCTGGTCCCATTCTGTTTGTCCCTCTATGCAATACTTAGCCAGTTCTTGTCCCAGGGTCCAGTTGAATTTCTTCACCATCCCATGTGACTGGCCTTAGTGGGGTCGTCCTGGTCTGCTTGATCCCTAATAACTTGCAGCACTCACGGAGAACATCAGACTCAAAATTTCTACCCTGATGTGAATGTAGCTCTTGTGGCATCCCAAAATGACAGAAAAGCTGATCAACCAAAGCCTGAGCAACAGTCTCAGCCTCTTGACAGGGATGGCATAGTCTTCTGGCCACTTTGTGAAGTAGACCATGGCGACACATATATACCAGTTTCCTCTTTCAGTGAGCAGAAGAGGTTCAGCAATGTCCATCGCTACTCTTTCCATCGGTGCACCCAGTTGGTGCAGCTGGAAAGGGGCGCAACCACGTTTCTTGGGTCCCTTCTTGGCACAGCACACATCACAGTCCTGAAACAACTCTTCAACATCCTAACACATGCCAATCCAGTAGTCTCTGTTGCTGCCAGCTTAGGGTTTTCTTCACTCCCAGGTGCCTACTAGTGATCTGGTTATGAGACTCATCTGTCACGGGGTTTTTATAATATCACTGTGTTTTTGAAATCAATGGTTAAATATTATTTAAATTGAAAATAATATTCAATAATATTGAAGAGCAGAGACAATGATTGTCTTGCTACATCAAGCAACGATTACTTTACGCTGACTTGCTAAGATTCTCAAGAACGAGAATTTATAAACTTTCTCAACAGTACACAGCAGAGACTAATTACTCACAATTGCTGAATTACTGTACTGTTAGCCTCTGGAGAAAGTTACATCACCCCTGACAATAAATAACTAATACTAATAATAATAACATCAGGTTCTTGCTGATGCATTAACTCCTGGCACAACGGATTTTAAGTTAATACAACAAGACTGGTCTAAGTACCAGTTATGAAAGCAAACGTTTATGCAAGCTAGGAGCTATATGGAAAATCAGCTTAATTATGGAGAAATGAAACAAGATTTTACTTTACATTAAGCTCAAGAAAGGAACTGTTAAATTTATTAATTACAAAAAATAAATTTAACGTTACAATTCAAATCAAATTAAATGAGACGCACTCACTCACTCTCACAAAAGCTAAATACTTACGCCTAGGAAAAAAACACCTTAACTAAGCTCTTAAAACTACAAAATACACAAAAGAAATACCAATCAATGAATGCTATGTATCACCCGAGGGAGGGGTGGGAGTACTGGGATTAACTGTACTAATGGAGCTTGGGGTGCTAGCTGACCTCTCCACTTCTGAGCACAGAACCTTTCTCCGTCACAGCAAACACTAGACTGAATAAGTCGTGGGAACAAAAGGGAGCAGTGGCCGCATTTTCTAACGGTCAGAGGCAAGCAGAGACGAACAATAAAGAACATTAGTATCGCTCAGTACAGCACTTAGTGAAGTGCATTAAATCGGTCACTTTTGAAAACAGTGACGAATGTTTTGAAAAGTATACTCCGAAATGGAGGGAGAAACGTTTAGTTGAGCGATACACAGTGAGTTTTCCACTAATAGTTCGTGGCTTCTCACAAAAGGGAAATGTCGCAAATTGATTCGTGACATTACGCCCCTACGAAATTAAATTTTTTCCTTA
The DNA here is from genome assembly GCF_032717465.1 of Coenobita brevimanus. Lineage (NCBI taxonomy): Eukaryota > Metazoa > Arthropoda > Malacostraca > Decapoda > Coenobitidae > Coenobita > Coenobita brevimanus. The sequence goes on from NC_137009.1 coordinate 34,430,442, forward strand.
TGGGAAAAAATTTGTGGATATATATATATATGTACACATCCTAAGTCATTCGCACAAGATTCACACTGTGGTGTGTGTGCTATCCTGCTACAGGAGAAAGTCGCAGTCGCCAGTGAGCGAAAAAACCTCGTATTTACGTTAATAGAAGCAAGCTTGAGGGAAAAACTCCGTGACGACGGTGAAAATCCTGTACTCAGGTCAAACTGAGCGAAAATTCGCTACATTTACACTGACAACTAATTGTTGTGTAGCGTGGTGTATGTAATACACGGTGTAGGTGTGACAGTTGTAGTGTAACTGTACCTATGTGTAAAATGACACAGTAAATAATAATATGGTGACGACGAAGGCAGAGAAGAAGAGGCGGCAGCATGCGGCAGACGATCAGCTGGTCCGCACAGCACAGCTGCTACACCCATTGCTGAACCTGCAAAACCAATTGAGGTGGAGCATCAAAAGTGTCAATGGGACAAAATTTTATTATGTTACAATTACTCTCTGCCTAGCAGTCAGTGCTACGACGTGCATTCGAGGTCGCCATTAATTATAGCACACAATTATGGTCGGCAAGTTGAGAATCCTTGTGCAAACTCAGGTCTTCCATAGCCTCGAACCGCACACGGGTCCTCAACCTGTGCCTTAACCTACAGTACTTATATTAGTATCGGAGAGCTGAGAATCCTCGCAAACTTGGGTCTTCCATAGCCTCAAGTCGCCTCTGCGGAATTCTCACTTCCCCCTTAACCTACAGTACTTATATTAGTATCGGGAGCTGAGAATCCTTGTGCAAACTTGGGTCTTCCATAGCCTCAAGTCGCCACTGCGGAGTTCTCTCTCGAACTTCCCCCTTAACCTACAGTACTTCCATTAGTACCGGGAAGCTGAGAATCCTTATGCAAACTTGGGTCTTCCATAGCCTCAAGTCGCCTCTCAACTTCCCCCTTAACTTACGGTACATAATATGTATGTACAGGCCCTGGACATAATGTGTCCTGTGGGGCCAATGGGCGAGACGTCAGGTCTGCACCCACTTCACCACTACCCTGTCTCTCAACTGACTCAGAGATTACAGGTGTAGTTACAAATGGCACAGGAAGGGCATGTCCCTGATTAGTGGTGATACTTTGGCACACACTGAAAGAACGGACAAAACTATCTATGTCCCGTCCCATCCCTGGCCAGAAAAAGTCAGCTCGGATACGGCCCTGGGTCTTCCTTTTGCCCACGTGACCTCCTGAGGCTGAACAATGACCCCATTGTAACACTGCTAGGCGGTACTTGGCGGGAACGACAAACTGCAGTCGAACCTCACCCTGGGGTGTCTGTGACTCACGGTACAGCCGTCCTCGCTTACGAAGGAACCTGGCTTGTCCTCCCCGTGAATACTTGGTCACTTTACCCTCCAGCTTCTTGTGCACTGAGGCAAGTGTCGAGTCAGTCTGTTGCTCTTGGACAACATCTTGACTACGAATCAGATCTTGCGGCGTTGCGACGGTCAACAGAGTGACGCGATCTGGAGCCTTGGCCATGGCTCGTGTTATCGCAGCAGCCGAAGTCTGAGTAGCAACATCTACAGCACAACTATTTTTGATGCCAGGTATGTTGCCTAAGATGAGGTCAAATAAAGGTTCTGGCATGACAACTGCAGCTGTCAAGCCAGTGAAAAATGGAGACGCCACCTGGATACGTGCCTCAGGGAACAATCTCACTGATCCATCAATAAGTCTAACTTGGATCTGTCGACCTGTATACTCATCAGGCCGAACTAAACTCTGCTTAACAGAGCAACCTGAGGAACCATTGTCCCTCAGGACATTTACAGAAACACCTCCCACAGACCCTGGCTGAACAAGAAAGGCAGTGTTGCTGGTGGAAGGGTCTGAGGAGGTAGCAGCCAGTCATTCATGAGACTGCGGAACAACCGATGCAGCAAACGTGACGCCCTGGGAACTAAGTGTCTGAGGAGAGTTCATGGTCGGAGGGGGACTTGTGAAGTGTTGGGAAGTACCTGTACTGGTAGAGATGGCACCACCGGGTACTTGTGGAATGAAGGCTGCATTTGCCTCCTGCCTCTGATACACTAATTGACCTGACTGAGGGTTACGTGGCTTGTCCTTGTATTGCTGCTGATGCTTGGGAAACTGCTGCTGGTTGGGGTGCTTGTTGTACCTCTTCCACTCAGGTTTCTGAGTGTTTTGCCCCTGGTCCTTCCACTGCGGTTTTGGACCTTGGCCATTACTCTGAGAACGGCCTTGGTGCTGGGATTCAGTCTGAGACGGCTTCCCAGACTTATCAGGTTTTCTGTTCCAGGTGTTTTGCTTACGAGTTTGATACCCGTATGCAGTAAAGAATGCGTCAGCCTTCTCTGCCATTTGGCTGGCATCTTTCACCTGGCAGATCTTAAGCTGTGCTATGAGCTCAGCAGGCCACGACCTCTCTAGCTGTGTACGCAGCATAAGGTCAATTATCCCCTCACGCGTGGAAGGAGTTTCATCTTTCTCCATCCACTCATTTAAGTAAGCTGTGAGACGATCAAGGAACTGAACAGCTGTCTCCTTGTCTTGGAGACGAGCTCGCATGAACTGAACTTTGGCGTCGTCTACTGTGAGACCATACGCCTTAATGAGTGCAGCTTTCATCATCTCATATGTGAGATTGTCTCCACGAATTCTGTGGAGAATATCGAGGGCAAGGCCCTCAAATAGGCTAAGAAACTGAAGCTGCTTAGCAGCCTCATCCAGTTGATATAAGTCTGCCATGTCCTCAAAACGAGCTATGTACGGCTCAATTCGCTCGCCTTCCTTGTATGAAGGAAGCTTGATGCGTGGGGTCGCCAGGACATGTGCAGGGAGAACGCTCGTGGAGCTTGGACCAACTACACCAGATGTGTCTGAAGCCAAGGAATCTCGCTTGAGCTTCATCATTTCAAGTTCATGTTCTCGTTCTTTGTCTCGTTGTTCACGCTCGTATTCGCGCTGTTCTCGCTCTTTTTCTAACTCGAGCTCGCGAGGTTTCTGCTCGTATTCGCGCTGTTCTCGCTCATACTCGCGCTCTTTCTCACGCTGCCCTTGTTCATATGCACGCTCTCTTTCACGTTGTTCGCGCTGTTCTCGCTCGTATTCGCGCTGAATCTTACGCTGCTGCTCCTGATTATGCTGTGAGAGTATATACTCTTTAATTTCGGTTGGGTCCGAAAGACCCATATCTTTGGCTTCCTGTAAAAATACAGTAGTAGCCATGGCGCTAATTTATAAAGCAAACCGAAATTGAGTACTGACTGCTTAGCGACGAATACTAATAAACACAAATAAAGAGTACAGACACAAGTTAGTGGTGACCAGTCTTATCTAGTTAACTGGCAAAGATTAAAGCAAAAATGCAAATGACTGGGAAGACTCAATAATAAACACAATGGGTACGCCGACTTCCCAGGAGCGAATAAAATCGTCTGGCGTTACCAAGAATAAACTAGAGTTAAGTACTCTATTGATTAATAAAGCAAAAATTCACTTGCTAAATCAACGGTAACCACCAGTAAACTTGTGCCTATAAACTTTAATGATAAATACCTAAATATGAATGAGTGAGCACTATCTTGTGAGTAGCTTTATAGCTAGGAGTTAATATCCTGGAATGAGGTCGCCAATTGTCACGGGGTTTTTATAATATCACTGTGTTTTTGAAATAAATGGTTAAATATTATTTAAATTGAAAATAATATTCAATAATATTGAAGAGCAGAGACAATGATTGTCTTGCTACATCAAGCAACGATTACTTTACGCTGACTTGCTAAGATTCTCAAGAACGAGAATTTATAAACTTTCTCAACAGTACACAGCAGAGACTAATTACTCACAATTGCTGAATTACTGTACTGTTAGCCTCTGGAGAAAGTTACATCACCCCTGACAATAAATAACTAATACTAATAATAATAACATCAGATTCTTGCTGATGCATTAACTCCTGGCACAACGGATTTTAAGTTAATACAACAAGACTGGTCTAAGTACCAGTTATGAAAGCAAACGTTTATGCAAGCTAGGAGCTATATGGAAAATCAGCTTAATTATGGAGAAATGAAACAAGATTTTACTTTACATTAAGCTCAAGAAAGGAACTGTTAAATTTATTAATTACAAAAAATAAATTTAACGTTACAATTCAAATCAAATTAAATGAGACGCACTCACTCACTCTCACAAAAGCTAAATACTTACGCCTAGGAAAAAAACACCTTAACTAAGCTCTTAAAACTACAAAATACACAAAAGAAATACCAATCGATGAATGCTATGTATCACCCGAGGGGGGGGTGGGAGTACTGGGATTAACTGTACTAATGGAGCTTGGGGTGCTAGCTGACCTCTCCACTTCTGAGCACAGAACCTTTCTCCGTCACAGCAAACACTAGACTGAATAAGTCGTGGGAACAAAAGGGAGCAGTGGCCGCATTTTCTAACGGTCAGAGGCAAGCAGAGACGAACAATAAAGAACGATAGTATCGCTCAGTACAGCACTTAGTGAAGTGCATTAAATCGGTCACTTTTGAAAACAGTGACGAATGTTTTGAAAAGTATACTCCGAAATGGAGGGAGAAACGGTTAGCTGAGCGATACACAGTGAGTTTTCCACTAATAGTTCGTGGCTTCTCACAAAAGGGAAATGTCGCGAATTGATTCGTGACATCATCCAAGATCTTAAACCTCATTTTCTTCGGAACCATCAGTTACCAGTACTTGCTGAAGCCATTGGGAGTCTGCCACTGATGCTCCAGTAGTCCGTTGTTCAGACAAAGAAGGTCCCACTGACTCCAGTAGCTCTTGGTTGCGGGGCTTAACCTGGAAACTTCTTTCCAAGATGGTCACACTGTGTTCCACTGCAGCCATTCTAGCACTGGTTGTAAATCTGCATCCTCCATCTGCATCCTCTCCCAGTCTCTTCATGTTCTCTCTCCCACTTGTTGTAATCCAGTTTCCAATGTCCTGGCTTTTCACAGTACCAGCACCGTCCTTCAAAAATTTCCAATTCCCATACCTGTGCATTTGTTGCCCTGAATCCTCTACTAAGACCTGTCTCAGAAGTGGATGTACTGGACCTGATGTAGGACTCAAATTCTAGAGCCCTGGTTAATGCTTCTTGCATTCTTCTTGATTGTGCCTGCTTCACTTGCACTTTCATCTCTGCACTGTCGAGAGCATCGATGAACTGGTCCCTCAGCAGAATAGCCAACAGGTTAGGTGCAGCTCCAGGGTATGCCTTTATGCCATACTCTCCACGTCATGAGCAAGCTCCTGTAGGGATTCGCCTCGAGCCCATAAACGACTCCGGAATCTTGCTCTGTAAATCTCAGTCTGGTACATGGTTTCATACCTGTGCTCCAGCATTTCTACTAGAGAATGATAGCTGTTCCTCTCCATGACTGACAGAATTTCCATTGCGGCAATATTTCATTCAAATATTGCGATATTGTTTTACATAATTAAGACTTTGGAGGATTTTCATTAATGTTTTATTTGTCTAACACTTCAAAAACATGTGACATGGATTCCCTATGAGGGTAAGTGCCGAACGTGCCGTGTACTACCAACAAACTCACGTGTCGAGTTTCTGTCCATGTGTATCGTTCTCTGTGCGAGCGTCTTAAGTCTACCCTTGTTCAGTTCCCGTTGGCCTGCGGCTGGTGGGAGCACTGTTGGGCTCCCTGAGTCGTGGCTGAAAGGGCAGTTTTATTATGGCTGATTCAAGTGGGGACTTATGATATTTATTAGCTTCCAGTGACTTCTGATCTTCTCCAATACCACTCGCCTTCACTTGCCATTGTCTGAAGTTTGTTTCCCCTTCAGAGATAATGAATGGTTCTCTAGTCCCCTTTTTTTTTTTTCCATTGTAGGGATTCGCTTTCGAATGTTTCGGCAGGCGTAATATATGCTATTATTTATTTATTTATTTCATGTAAGTGAAAGACAGGCTAATTTGCATAAAATGAATACTTATAACCCTTGTGCAACTGTAGTTACTCAAGGTGGTTTAGCCTCTCTAGGTAGAATAAGTACTGCCTTAAGTTGCAGGCAAAGCTTAGGTCATTAGCCTATTTTCATTAGACATTAAGTAAATGTACCCTTAAGCAGACAATGTGCATTATTCATGTGCGTATATGGCGTAGTAATCCGACCAAACAGGATAAATTTGAGGAAAAGGCTTCAGTTCAATGTGTACGATAATTTTACCATGCCTTGTACGGTAATATAGGCTTAGGAATCTGGCAACGCTAAGCGAATGGGTGTATGGCCTTGACTGCCTGGGGCATGATAGAGGAACAGTTAACATACATGCCTGCCAATTTTTACCTGCGAATCTTGAAAAATGCACTCACAGTGAATGTTTTGATTTCAAGCATTTGTAAAACGGCACTGGCACGCGGCGGGTTAAACAAAAAGAAACAACAATAGATGAGCTATCAGTTAAGGAGTTAAGAGAAGGGATAAAGGTAGAAAACAGGATGACGATTTCTACCTAAAACTGATTGAAATGGAAACATATAGTAAATTAGTAGGGAAAGTGAATAAACTTGAGAAAACTTTTCAAATGGAAATAGATGAAATTAAAAAGGAACTACAGATGATGAGGGAAGAAAATGAAAAATTAGTAAAAGAATGAAACAAAAAAGAAACAACATTAGATGAGCTGTCAGTTAAGGCAGTTTCACTTAGAAAGAAGACTAGTGAAATGGTGAGCACAGTCGTCAGCTGTGAGAGTATTATTTGGGAGATCAGAAATGTTACAGAGACAATTAGGCAAGCAAGCAGTCTGATAGACCAAAACAGTGATACTGAAGAGAAGATAACCCAGGTGAACGAAATGATGAGAAACTGCAACGATGAAGTACAAACTACGTATGCTGAAATGTTGAAAATAAGGAAAGACTTAGAAACTAAAGTCAAGGAAAAATGCATTAGAAAGGAAGAAACCACTTAGAACAACCCAAACCTTGGTCAATGAATCAGCAGATATCAACAAATCTCTATTAATCACTGGTATAGATGAAGATGAAATAAGAAACAGAATCTTGAGAGACAAAAAGGAGATGGTATATAAAATGAACATATTGAAGGAAGTATCAGAGAGTACCTGTGATTAAAATATAGAGGAACACAAAAGGCTAGGGAAATATGAGAGAAATAAGTCAAATTTCCTGCAAGTAACCTTCCAAAGTGTGAACACTGTAGAGGAGATATTAAAAAGTGCTAACAAAATCATGGAATAAGGGGAATGTAAAAAGTACGGATAAAAAGATGCATAACTTAGGAGGAATGGAGACTGCTAATAGTCGGCAGGCCAAGGCTGTCAAAAAAACTTTTGATGGCTTTTTTCGTTCAAAGCTGGCAAACATGCTAGAAAGTATCACTATGGTATAAGGTTTTAGAAACACCCATTTGCCAAAATGGCATTTGATCTTTAAGGTCAAATTTGGAGGTCAAAAGGTCAAATAAGATCAAATTTTGTGTTTTCCCTCTTATGTCATGTATTTCCAAATAATGAAAGGTTTGGCAAGAAACACTGAGGAATTAACCCGCCACCTTCTTGCTAATTTTTCACCAAGACCCCTCCCAGTCCTGGCAGATTATGAAAAACTTTTTTTTTTTTTTTTTTGGCTCAAACCTCTGCTTTTAATAAGAAACATCGGAAAATACAAAAAAAATGCTCACCCGAGCTTATAAGTAAATTATACAGGTGTCCTTCGAACACCTGGTACTGTCTTCTCTGAAGCCGTGCTGTTGCTGTCACGTTTTCTGTGGTAGCAGTAACTATTGCAAACCACTCAGAATAGGTAGATATTTGTTCATTTGATACGAATTTATATGCAGTACAAGAATATTTTGGTTTTCACACAATAATATAGGCAATATAAGCATTGTCTCACTCACTGGCCACATCAACCTACTGCACCTTCCTTGGCAATGTTACCTCCTCATTGCTTCTGCTTGTTTCTTCCTCTGGCACCACACAATCTTTGTCCACCACATCGTCATCGATTGGGGAATCAGTCTTGCCTTGAACTTCGTCATTGGAGAGACTGTAGCATGACATGTCTTTACTGGCCAGGTCCCTGCTAACAATGGCGTGTGTGGGGGGGAGATCACGCAGGGTCAAGCAGTGTCACTGCCTGGCGGTGTGTAGAGGAAGGTCTCCCACATATGCTTACCAAAAATCACCCACTAAACTTGAAAAATGAGCAGATGACGGACCTTGCAATTGCTGAACGTAACAGTATGTCGACGGGTGTCAGCGTGAAACAAACTTCTGACATACCCATATGTTAAAGTGATGCAGTGGGTTAATGACATACAAGGATTTTAAGTTGCAAAATACTTGGTAATTTTGAAGGAAAATAGGATTTAAAATGCTCGTTACTCCATTATAGATCGGATTACACACAAAGTAAAGATCTGTTCCTTTAACGTCACTTCTTCCTGAAAATACATCAGTTTCTTCATCAAGAAGGCACTACAATGGTTGAATATCATTTTCCCTGTGTCCCATTACCTTTGGCAATTAATGTTGCTGTTGAAATCCACTGCCTGCGATGTTAAGGCATTTGTCTGTATCACAACCACATACAGGGAAACAAGGTTGCCCCATCCAATGACAAACACAAGCTTGTGTGCAGCACTTGGTTTTGCATCCACAAGTGACCAACTCCAAACAGCTGCTTGGAAGAGATGGCTTCTGTAACCACACCACTTCTGTTTGTCCATTACCTGCCAACCTCCAGTCTCCTGAGGGCTTGGGATAATGACATCAGGCTTGTTTGCCTGCAGTCACACTTTGGCCGGGTGGTTGGCAAGTGAGAGATAACTACAGTGTGTCACTTATTGGTGGCAACATTTCAATCACCGTTTTTCCTTTCTGGAACAAGTCATATCTGGCCCTATCAACACCCCTAAGTAGTGCACAGTGCCTTGTACAACATACATACAAACTCTACAATTTTGCCAAACGGACCATCCCAACCAACACCTTGCAACAGCTCTGGATGTTGTTAATGCACACTCCAACATGATTTCTTCCCATGCTCAGCAAAGGACGAGACAGTATCACAGCCAGTTATGGCATGGAAGCCAAGCACATTCTCCACTACTACTCGAGGGAGGTTCTCATTGATGACATGTACTGGTAAGCATTCCTGCTCCTTGGAGGTGCTACTTACCATCCACACTTGGCACGACACTTGATGATTATACTTTCAAACCCAGCGCGAAAGGCTTCAAGGGCATGGAGGACGATCCTTGTCTGGCTCCTCGTGGTTTTCCTGTAGTGTCGGGATGACTCCCCATGTTGTCAAATATCCATCTGGTCTGCTACCACCAGCAACTATCTCCTTGTCTCTGTCATTGTGCTTGGCAAGTCTGCCACTTGGGAACATGGCAAGGTCTTCCATGTTTTCATATAAAGCAATGAAGTTCTTCCATGCTTGGGGAAGTGGAAGATCCTCCTAGTCGATCACCTTTTGTGTTGGCCTCTTCATCTGCCCAGCTCTTTTGGTCCTTGTAGTTGAATTGGTAGATAAAGGCCTGTGCTGGTCAAACACAATGTCAGTCATGGAAACCATGCCACTGAACTGTTTGACCACAGTCTTCTCGTAGTTTTTGGCACAGTCACAGAAGGTCTCGCACTTTGGTGGCTTCTCTAGGGACTGAATCAATGCAAGGCCATCGATTATGATGCATGTTTTCCTGTTATATCCGATGTTCCTTTGACTTTCTCTATATCAACATCAGTGGTTAGCAAGGGAAGCATTGCAGACTTCTGGGTACTGTTCATCGTTTTATCTGTGTTTGCCAAACTAGGTGTTACAAATGACAGTTCATGCTCCAATACTTTGTGTTGATCTACTACTCGTCCAGCCAGTGACGCATTGAACAGGCTATGTATCAGTTGCCTGTCTGCTTTGATTGTCATGGTGACCCTCTGCTTTCGATCTTGCATAGGTGTTTTGTACAGTGTTGCAAACGTCTTTGACTTCTGGCGTTTCTGGCAATCGAAGAAAGGTACAGTCTTCTCCATTCAGTCTCCTTTACATTCTATAACACAACATCCTTCACTCTATCTCTGGTAGTGAAAAGGTCTATAGTTACTTCTTCTCTGGCAATGTCGTTGGTAGTCAATGCATTAATGAGAATTTGAGATTTATATTCAAAGATTTTTTCACAATTACCTATTGTTTTGGAATTTAAAACCCTTGTATCTCATTATTTCCTCATTATTTCATGCCAGACCTAACAGTTTTTGAAAGTACAAGATAAAAGAGGGAAACACAAAATTTGACATTATTTAACCCGTACCATTCCAGGCATATTTGCAATTTTATACCCACCCAATCCCAGACCAAAAACGGAAAAAAATTTATTGTATAAAACAATTCAAAAGGACATATAAATCAGGGAAAAGCAAACAAAAGGACTCCTTATAGGAGAAATAAGTGCACGATGGCCGTCCATCGTGTTTTTAGCCCAGTTTCCCAAGCCATAAGCTACGTTTACCCACCCAGCTGGGGGGGGGGGATGAGAGAGAACGGGAGAGGAGAATGGGGGAAACCCCATTCTCAATATCCTTCTCCACTGGCTTATATTCCTCCCCAGAAGAGTCATCCAGGTCTTCCTCTTCTATAGAATCACTAAATGAAGGGACAGAGGGTCCATGTGACAGTTTCAACCTCCTCCTCCAGCCCAGTGAGGCGGAAAAATGGCGTGACTCCCGCAACATTCTAACATTGTGATGGACAGAGGCACACTGATGTTACCCAGCCATGCAGCACCAAATTCAGTGCTACAAATGCTTGTGCACAATGTTGGCAATACATTAGGCTACTCTTTAGCAAAAAATTAGCTAGATTGAAGCAGTTAGAGACGCGCTACAACGCTCGAATTCTGCTGTCAGCACCATCACCTCGCTAGGGTTACTTGAGACGTTTTGTACTTTCGGCACCATGCAGACGGCGGGATTGTACGGGTTAACATTTTGACCTCCAAATTTTACCTTAAAGGTTAAATGGCATTTTGGCAACCGAGTGAATCTAAATGCCTGGACCATAGCGATACTTTCTAGCATGGTTGGCAGTTAAAAAAAAAAAAAAAAAAAAAAAAGGCATCAAAAGTTATTTTAGGCATATTTCCTGGAGTTGGCCAGCTGACTATAATGGAGAAGAAGGAAGATCAGAGGAAGAGAGGAACATTTTTTTTTTTTTTTTTACAGAGTAGTGGAATTACAAGTAAGACGTGGTACATGAAAAACAAGGACAAAGAATAAGGAAGGTAGTAGACTCAAACTATGTCAAACATGTAAACAACATGATTAAATTGGTGTACTCAAATGCAGACCGAATGGTATCCAAATTATTAGAGATAAAAGACTATCCCAAAGAAATGGGAACCTCATATTATTTGCCTAACTGAAACAAAAGCAATCCCAAGGATATCAAATGACACCCTAAGCTTTGCGGATGACAATATATATGGAACAGAAAAAATGTGAAAAAAAGTAGTAGTTCTGGTATTAACAAAGAAAAATCTACAAGTCAGAGATACAACTAGATATACCACCATACGTAGAACTGATTGCATTAGAGATTGACACATCTGAAGGGAAAATATCTGTGACAAATTAACCTGCCACATCCCGTCAGTGTATCGGTACTTTGGAACTGTTTTTCACGCTGAGACCCATCAACATACCAGTACATTCTGCAATTGTGAGGTCCGTCATTTGCACATTTTTCAAGGTTTGGGAGTGATTTTTGGAAAGCACATGCAGTTGGCGTGGACACTCCCCAACCCCGCATAACCCCTGTGCGCCATTGTCTCGGTCACTCACCTGTTAGCAGTGACCCAGTAGACATGTCGCACCATGGTCTCTCTGACAACAAAATTCAAGCCACCCTCGAGTGCTGCGGTCTCTCTGACAACAAAATTCAAGCCACCCTCGAGTGCTGCGGTCTCTCTGACAACAAATTTCAAGCCACCCTCGATGCCTTCACAGGCGACAGTGATTCCCCAGTTGATAACGATGTGGAGGACAAAGATTACGTGGTGCCAGACAAAGAAACAAGCGAAAGTGATGAAGAGGTACCATCTCCAAGAAAGGCGCAGTATGTATGTTATATACCGTAGGGCTAGGGAAGCCCAGCTCCTCTTTCTCCCAGCAAGCTTCCTGTGCTTCCTTCCCAAAGCCCCGTGATGTGGGGAAAGGAAGGAAAGGGAAGGGAAAGGGGATGGGAAAAGGGAGTGGGAAGAGGAGCACGAGTGGGGAAGGGCACCACTGTCTACCTCCCCAACAACCCCCACCACCCTCTTCTCCCCACCTTGACGATGGAGACGAGGAAGGAGACAATGATGTGTCGTGGGGCTGGGCAGATGGGAGTGCTTTCACTCCCATCGTTCACCTCTTCACAGAAGAGTGGTTGTCTGGCTGCACCACACCTGGCCTCCATGTAGGCTCCACCAAGGTGGATTTCTCCCTTCTATACTTTAGCGAGGAGTTTGTGGAGCGAATTGTGGATCAGACAAACACTTTCGCTAGCAGCCAGCACTGCAGCACTGCGTGAAGGAACAACAAGTAGGCACTCCCAGCAGTATGACTATCCAGTAACCACAAGTGAGATAATCATATTTTAAGACCTGGTTCTCTTGATGGGTTTGTAAGGGAAAGCCAAATTCTGGCATACTGGTCTACAGACCTTATAAACAATACGCCCTTCTTTGGCAAGGTAATGGATTGTATTAGATTTCAAAAATTCTGAGACGCCTCCACTTTTACGATGCCGAGAGCTGCTAATGCTAATAACACTGATAGAATGAGGAGGAAAAGGATGGTCTTTGATCACCTGCAGGAAAAGTTCCACCTGTCCTTCTGTCCTTGCACAGACCTGGTCGTAGACGAGAGTCTTGTGTTGTGGAGAGGCAATATTTCTTTTCGCCAGTACATATCCAGCAAGAGACACCGTTTTGGGTTCAAGATCTTCATTATGTGTGACTGTAAGATTGGTTATGTGCAAGACATAGTCTTGTACACTTGCACACAGACAGACATAACAGATGATTGGAGTGTAAGACTCTCAGGAGTCATGGTAAAGACCATGATTGAGGAGTACCTTCATCATGGTCACATCTTGTACCTGGACAACTTGTACACTAGCCCCCTTCTTGCTCGATACCTCCACCTTCTTGACACCAGAGTCTGTGGCACAGTCAAGAAAAACTGTCAGCATATGGTCAAGGTTGGAAGGAAGCTAGACAAGAACGAGATGGTATGTTTTAAGGTGAATAACATCCTTGACACCATAGGGAACCACAACAGGGAAATTCTCCTCTTGTCGATGGTACACCACCCCCTGATGCACTGCACTGACTCCATGGATTGCCGCAGTGAGGAAAGGCTCCACATTTGGAAACTGGAGTCAGTAATTGACTACAGTGTCAGCATGAGGCAAGTTGACCAGTCTGACTCCATGATTTCCAGTGTGGCTTGTGCCAGGACCACGTTGAAGTGGTACAAAAAGCTATTTTTCCACTTGCTGGATATTACGATCCTCAATGCCCATTACCTCCAGGCCTTGACTAGGGGTGCCTCAGAGACCTTTGAGGGGTTTGTGAGGGAGTTGTCCCGGGAAATTATCTCGAAATATGCAGAGGACAGGCCCCCCCACCGCCCCCACCCCACCACTGCTGGCCAGACTCACCTAGGCCTCTCCAGAAACCACTTCGCCTCCACCATCCCTCCTCAATCGAACCATCCTAGACCCCAGCACTGTGGTCACATATGCAGTCACTCAAAACCAACCACTCAGAGAAAAAACACGAGGTACAAGTGTGTTGAATGCAACGTTGGACTGTGGATAGAGCCCTGTTCCAGGGAATACCACACCTTAGTACATTACTGATACTGTGTATGCATGCATATATGACAGTCACTATAATAGTAGGGCCAGTAAAAATATGTGATAACGGCTATGTAAGGTGGAAACTGGTATAATGTTTGTGGAAAAGTATAATGTAAGTTGAAACAACAATCACAGTGAGTCAATTGTGCAAGAATTTGGCGATATTGATGTGTTTGGTGAGTGAAACAATGCTTTTATTGCCTGTATTTGTGTATGAAAACCAATATATTCTAGTACTACATATAAATTCATACCAAATCAACAAGTACCAGCCTATTCTGAGTGGTCTGCAATAGCTACCCCTACCATAGAAAACGTGACAGCAGCAGTGCAGCTCCAGAGAAGACTGTGCCAGGTTTTTGGAGGGTCACCTCTATAACGCACTTCTAAGCTCAGGTATTCTCCAATGTTTCTCATAAAAAGCGGAGGTTTGAGCCAAAAAAAAAAAAAAAATGAAACTCTGCCGGGAATGGGGGGGGGGGGGGTCAGTTGTGGAAAGTCTGCCGTGATGCGGAGGGTTAAACATGACACTAGGAAAGAGGCGAATGTGAAGACCTGTTAGAAAATACAATTAAAAGTTTACTGTAAGAGCCCTACTACATAGAAAGGAAGATAAATCTGAGAAAATTTTATTTACTGGAGATTTCAGTACAAAAATAAATTAGAATAATCTGGATTTAAGAAGCGATGAAAGCTGTTGGGATCAAAAGCATAACGTATCACCCATCAATCAGCAAAAGTGACCATGCAGTATTACATTGCAACTTCAGGTCTGCATATGATATTGTTACCAGTAATGAAAGTTACAAAATGAGTCTAAACTACAAAAAAGGCAACTACCATGACCAAAAGAAGTACTTCATAGAAATAGACTGCGAAAAAGGAGGTTAGAGGACAAGATATAAATATTACATATAGAAAATTGTGAATTTTATGAGACATGAGTCCAAAATTATATCTCTCAGCATAAAGAAACATAAATAAGGATAAAAAAGTGGTTTAACAGAGAATGTAAAAAAATACAAGAGAAAAGAGACATTCTGTGGAACAGATACAGAAAATACAATAGTGAGAGTGCATGTAACAACTATAAACAGGCAAGAAATTATTATACAAAGATAAGGAGAGTAGCTCAAAGGCAATTTAAGGAAGACATTATAAGTAAAAGTAGTGATCAACCGATGCTTTTTCACAGCTACATCCGAAGCAAAACCAAAGGTAAAGATAATATTCAGTCCATCATGGATGAGGGGATAACCTATATCCAAGAAAAAGATATTTGTGAAGTTCATAAAAAAAAAAAAATCCAATAAGTTTTTACAGACGAAAGTAATTTTGGGAGAGATGTAAACCCGCCGCCTCCCGGACAGTTTTTCACCACTGACCCGCCCCTCCCCTTAATCCCGGCAAATCGTCAAAAAGAATTTTTTTTTTCTCAAACCTCCGCTTTTTATGAGAAACATTGGAAAATACCAAGAAAAGTGTTCAGCAGAGTGTATATGTGCACTGTACAGGTGACCCTCTCAACACCTGGTACCGTCTGCCCTGGAGCCACGTTGCTTCTGTCATGTTTTCTGTGGTAGCGGTAACTATTACATATCACTCAGAATAAGTAGATAATTGTTCATTTGGTATAGGTTTATATGTAGTACAAGAATATATCAGTTTTCACACAATAATATAGGCAATAAAAACGTTGTTTCACTCACCGAACACATCAACATACCACACCTTCCTTGGCAACGTTATCTCATCACTTCTGCTTGTTCCTTCCTCTAGCGCCGAGTACTCCTTGTCTTCCACATCGTCATCGATTGGGGAATCGTTCTAGCCTGTGGAGGCATCAAGGGTGGCTTGAATTTCATCGTCAGAGAGACTGCTGTGTGACATGTCTTTACTAGCCACATCACTGCTAACAGGTGAGTTGCTGAGATAATGGTGCACAGAGATCATGTGGGGATTGGGAGTGGCAGTGGGTAGAGGAAGGTCTCCTGCATATGCCTGCCAAAAATCACCTGCAAATATGAAAAAAGTGCAAATGACGGACCTCGCAATTGCAGAATGTACCGGTATGTCATTGCGTCTCAGCATGAAAAAAAGTTGTGACATACCCATACACTGATGGGATGCGGCAGGTTAAGGAGCATGGAAGCCCACATATTACCAGATATTCGAATATCGGTACGAGAGGTACAGGAGGAGTATAGTAAATTAGACAAAGAAAATGCAAATAGTCCTGACGAAATTTCAGGTTGGGTGCTATGTGAAGCAGGCTAATATATTTAATATTTACGGAATCCTTAAGTCTCGGTAAACTATCTGATATTTGGAAGAAAGCAAACATTGTTCCCGTATTCCAGAAAGGAAATAGAAAGAATCCATTCACCTACTGACCAGTAACCTTGACCAGTTTTGTAAGCAAGATACTAGAAAAGTTAATGAGAAAAATTTGGGTAAACCATCTAGAAAAATTTGATAACAGAAAGGCAGTTCGGTTTTATGAAAGGAAAACCATGTGTTACAAATCTATTAATCTACTATGATAGAGTTCTAGAAACACTACAGAAAAGAGATGGACAGGTGGACAGTATCAACGTAGATTTTAAGAAGGCATCTGACACAGTAGCACACTAAAGACTTTTATGGAAACTGTACCAGCATCGAATCCGAGGTCATCTGTACTGTTGGATGCAGTATTTTCTCAGAAAAAGGAAAATGACAACAGTACTAATGGGAAATTACTCATCATAGAGTGAAGTGACTAGCGGAGTACCACAGGGTTCAGTGCTGGCACAAGTTATGTTTTTAGTACATATAAATGATATGGACAGGAACACTGGAAATGGAAGCTATCTAAATATGTTTGCTGATGATGCAAAAATACAAAGGAGAATTACAGACACAGACTCTTCCAGGAAGCTACAACAAGAATTAAATATGCCTCATGAATGGAATTCAGTGTTGACAAATACCATGTAATTGAGTTTGGTAAAAGTGGAAAAAGACCAGATTGGGATTTTAAGCTAGGATGTTCATCCCTACACATATCAAAAAAGGAGAAGGACCAAGGAGTGATTATCATTAACCCGCCGCGTCCCGGAGACGTGAATTCACTTCCTCACATGATGTGCACTCATATCCCGGAGACGTGAATTAACGCGGCAACATTGCAAGGTCCCTAATTTGCACAATTTTCAATTTTCGCGAGTGATTTCGCGAGTGATTTTTGGCACGTATACACGGGACACCTTCCTCTATTCCTCTACAACATGCCAAGCAGGGACAATGCCTTACACCGCATAACCTCTCCCCATGCCGTGCACGCCATTGTCTCGGCAATTCACCTGTTACCAGTGACCTGGCCAATAAAGACATTCAGGGCCAGAATGATTCCCCAATTGATGACAATGTGGAGGACAAAGTTTACATAGCATTAGAAGAAGAAACAGTCAGAAATGATGATCAGGTAATGTGGGAAAAAAAGGTCATGAATGGTGATGAGTTAGTGAAACAATGCTTATAATGCCTATATTACTGTTTGAAAACCAATATACTCTTGTACTACATATAAATTCGTACCAAGTAAATAAATAAATACTGTTTATGAGTGGATAAAATAGTCACCCTCCCATAGAACTCGTTTTCTTTGGTGCCAGCCTGTTAGAAAATCCAGTCAGGTAAGGAAGTACTTGTACCTAGATCGAGTATTTTAAACCTCAGGTGAGCGATTTCTCTATGAATTTTCGATGTTTCTCACCAAAAGCGGGTGTTTGAGCCAAAAAAAAAAAAAAGGTCCAAAAATGTCGGGACTGGGGCGTACTACTGTCCAGAAAACGTCGGGATGGGGTGGGTTAACAGACTGTCACCAGCTGACCACATAAGTGAAAAGGTAAGGAATATGCATACACTCCTTGCTATTATGAGAACAGCATTCACATATAAATGATGACATGCTGAGAAAGATAATAACATCATTCATCAGACCAACCCTGGAATATGCATCAAAAGCCTGGAATCCTCATCTCAGAAAACACATAGATTAGATTGAAAAAGTACAATGGGCCGTTACAAATTGGGTACCAAGCTTAAAGGATCTAAGCAATGGGGAAAGACTAGAAAAACTGAACCTACCAACATTATAAGAGAGAAGGAAAAGAGGAGATATGATTGTGCTATATAAATGCATCTCAAGGAAATAGAAAATAGGCATAAATGAGTATATGACCAATGGGGAGGCATCAGCAGGAGGACACTGCAAAAAACATAAGAAGTGAGGAGACAAAGACGTAAGGAAATTCAGTTTCCCAAATAGGGCAACTGATCAGTTGAATGTACTACAGAGTGAAATAATGTGTGCCAAAACCATCATTAATATTTTGAAGGATTTGTATGATAAAAATGGTTCAAAACACAGGACAGTACGAGCTTGATTCATTCGTGTAAAAATACAATTAGGATGGAACACTTAAGTAAGAACACACACACGTGGGAAGGGCAGACGCTCGTTACTGTGCTTGTCATAAAGACTTTGTAGTTACTTGTAGAGAAGTATATTTAGACTTGTGGTCGAGCGGCTTTTATATCTTGTAGTAGCTTCCCCACCAGATGTCATATAGTGACGGGAGAGGTAAAGAATAGTATGGGACTATTTTTATTTGTCTTGGAAATATTAAACAGGTCTCTCCCATGGGAAGAGTATAAGTCCCGGGTAGCTACCTCCCTGTCGCGCTATCTCTCTCTCTTTCTATTCTAAGGCTAATCTCCGTCTCGACCTCTCTCTAGGGTCGCTTGTCTCCTTCTACCCTCTCTTTCCTAAAATCTGGTGTAGCAGGGGTGTGTCACGTGTGTTCCTCGTGGATCTTTGTTCACGAGAGGACTGCTGACAGCTAACTGCATCATCTCCTTACTGGCCGCTGTCGTCAGCTTTCCTCAGTGTTAAGAGGGTGTAAGCATGTTTAGCACTGCTCGATTCTCGCAGACACAACACCTTCTCATCATTTGACTTCCTGCTTCTATCTATCTATTTATCTATCTATCTATATAATATGTAGTCTTTACCACACTGCTCGGTCGCGCGAAAATGGCGTACCATCGACATTTAATAGTCATAACATATTAATACATACTACATACACATTATAATGAACTTATAAGCTAATTAAGTGAAATACATAATATTGTAAAGTAACATAATTGTATGAATATTGTATACATATATTATTCATAGTAAATAGTGATTATTCAGTAATATTACATTTTAAATAAGTTGTATACATATTTGAATAAATGCAATAGTTATTGTATAACACTTTGTAAGACGTGCATGTACAACAGACGTACGCATATAATTGTGCAATGGTAATACTGCTAGGTTATACATTACATAGAGTTATCACTTTAGTAATGTCTAATATTTCACCTAACTTGTATGATGATACTGGTAATACAGAATTGTGCTATAATTGTATGACTTATATTGTGTTAATGCATAATTGTGTTGGCCTTATAACTGTAGTTACATTTTGTTAATGTAACTATTACATAATGGTACATATTGTTTGTAGTTACATAATTGTACTTAAAGTTACATAAAAGTTACATCTTGTTAATGTAACTGTTACATAGATGGTACATATTGTATGTAGTATTGTTTGTAGTTACATAATTGTACTTAAAATTACATAAAAGTTACATCTTGTTAATGTAACTGTTACATAATTGGCAAAGTGTAACATAATGCAATCGTTTGTCGTTACATAATTGTTACATATCGTTTGTAGGTACATAATTGTAGTTAGTGTAACATAATGCAATCGTTTGTCGTTACATAATTGTTACATATCGTTTGTAGGTACATAATTGTAGTTAGTGTAACATAATGCAATCGTTTGTCGTTACATAATTGTTACATATCGTTTGTAGTTACAAAATTGTAGTTAAAGTTACATAAAAGTTACATCTTGTTAATGCAACTGTTACATAAATTGGTACATATTGTTTGTAGTTACATAATTATAATATGGAGTAACATAATTGTAATAACTGCAGTCCTAACATATGCTGCGGTCGATGATAGTGATGATGTGTCATGTCACTTGTTTGTGGAGACACAATTTGCTTTTTTGTTTGTAGTTTATGTGGTATTTTGGCATATATAGTAACATTTACACTTATTTTCATTTGTTTGTTATGTGATCTTACTCTATTTCTCTTTTTTCTTTCTTACTCTTCTTTCTTTCTTTCCTTTCCTTTTCTTTTTTTTTTTTCTTTTTTTTTTATGTATTGATTTTCCATAGTTTGTTTCTCTTTGCTTGTGTACACTTTTTTCCATGTTGTTCATGGTTACATAATTACTGGCTAATTTCCTTGGGATACTTTTTTAAAGTTTAGTTTATATTGCACAGATACTACTGAAAATGATATTATATAGTCCCATATTTTGTTATTTTATATAAAAAATATATATACTATATACAGTATTAACTATACACACTGATTTGTTGTTCACCTGTACCTATCGTGGGTAGTATGTGTGTCAGCACTGTGTGGAAATCATTGTCTTCACGATTGTGTTGAAGATGTTCACTCTTGCTAACGGCATTTGTGTTGGCCATTTTTTTTTTTTCCTCTCTAGTTTACCTTGTAACTTAATTTGTCTGTTTCCACTAGGTAGCTTTAATTAATAAATGTTTAATACAGTTCTTTTAATTGCTCACTGAGTAACTGTGAAGGTATATTTTCTTTATCACTTTGTAGATATAATAATGTATAATTGTATGTATGAAACACGAATTTTACGTAGGTATAAATGGTAACACTCGCTGGTAGTAAATAAATGTTATAATAAATGAATGAATATATACAGTGTAGAATATTTATTGTTGGTGCAAGTATTTAATGATTGAATTATGAAGATAATTGAAGTAGGTATGTGTATTTAAGTTGTAACTATACAGTACGTTTTATATGTTTGTGCAGAAGCTTATTGTCTATCACTGTGTATTGTATAAATGAAGTAACTATGTAACTCACTAATTTTTACCGTGGTGGGAAATGGTGTGAGTGGTGTTGCACGTGGTGATAGCGTTGTCCTTCGCGGGTTGATTGGCGTGTTGTCGTCTCAGCACATGGTGACGTCGGCTTCCCACACTGGTAGCTGTGGTGAGTGAATGAGTAGCGATGAGTAACTTGAGTGAAGACGAGTGAGTAAGATGAGTTGTGAATATGGACTTGGTGTTTGCTTCGTCGTCCTGACCTCTTCACACCTGCGTAAGCGGTGGGGGTTGGGTGGATGTAGCAGAGAGAGGAGGGTGAGGTCTGGTGGTTATGAGTTGTGAGTCGTCTCTCACTCTCCGTTTGTTTGTTTGTTTGTTTGTTTGTTTTCTTTCTTTCTTGATGTATTCTTGGTCCTTTTTTTCTTGTGATTTACTCGTTGTAGGATGAAGACTGCCGCTTCTTGTAGGTGCGTGTAGAAGATTATACAGACGATGTAGAGTTGTTAATTGTAGTTGATTGTAGATGGTTGTAGTTCGCTGATTCGTCGTAGAAATTTGCTTTTAATTCGGAGACGATGTCCGTAGATTTGCTGGTTTGTCGTTAAGCTACTTGCAAGGCGTCGAGTGATCTCTTGACCTCTGCATCAGCGTAATGATATGGGAGACGGAGGGGGCTGGATGGAGAGAATATTGTCAGGAGCTGATGTTGTTGGTTGTTTTCAATCTTGATATTTTGTAGGAATTTAATGTTGATTCGTAGACGAGGTTCGTATACGTTCGCTGCTACCAAATGTCATAAAGACTTTGTATCATAAAGCAGCGACTTTGTATTTGCTTGTAGAGGCGTATATTTTAGACTTGTGGTCGAGCGGCTTTTATATCTTGTAGTAGCTTCCCCACCAGATGTCATATAGTGACGGGAGAGGTAAAGAATAGTATGGGACTATTTTTATTTGTCTTGGAAATATTAAACAGGTCTCTCCCATGGGAAGAGTATAAGTCCCGGGTAGCTACCTCCCTGTCTCGCTATCTCTCTCTCTTTCTATTCTAAGGCTAATCTCCGTCTCGACCTCTCTCTAGGGTCGCTTGTCTCCTTCTACCCTCTCTTTCCTAAAATCTGGTGTAGCAGGGGTGTGTCACGTGTGTTCCTCGTGGATCTTTGTTCACGAGAGGACTGCTGACAGCTAACTGCATCATCTCCTTACTGGCCGCTGTCGTCAGCTTTCCTCAGTGTTAAGAGGGTGTAAGCATGTTTAGCACTGCTCGATTCTCGCAGACACAACACCTTCTCATCATTTGACTTCCTGCTTCTATCTATCTATTTATCTATCTATCTATATAATATGTAGTCTTTACCACATGCTCTACTCAGCTGTATCAAATACCCAAGTATATCTAAAAATGAGTCAGGCTTAGTACTAAGCTAAATTATTGATGAGATAATACTGAACAGCAAGTAAATGCTAATAGATGACGTCCAAAGAAAGTATATCAAATAATCAGAGTCCTAAGAAATTTGCAGCGAAAGCAGACGGACAGGCGCTGAATAAATTCCAACACTGACAAAGTGGAGATGCTAAACTGTAAGTAGAAAGTATATTTCTGTAAAATTGCGTTCTTTCAAGAAGTGCATTTAGGCATGAGGAAGAGAAACAGTAAAAAACAAAATGATGACTACACAGACCTGGTGGAACTGCATAGGGCTCCATTCATTCATTCATTGCCAGACGCCATGTATCCCAAATGGGGTGGCCAAGGGCTTAGAGTTAATTGTTTTTTTACAGGGAGAGGCACTAATCCTCTACCAACCCCACTTGACACGTAGGGATGCCAACAGCATCTGGTGTTCCCAGGCGGTCACCCATCCAAGTACTAACCAGACCCAACGTTGCTTACATTTAATAAATTGGCAGAGAAAGTAAATTAACTGAAGGAAACTTTCAAACTGGAAATGAATGAAAAAAGGAAGGAACTGTACCAACAAAAGAGAAAAAAAGAGGAACTGATAAGGATTTAAATAGAAAAGATGTTGTAATGGCCGGATTATATATATATATATATATATATATATATATATATATATATATATATATATATATATCCCACCGTTGTTGTCAGTGAGAAATTGGATTTCCCACCGTTGTTGGTTCTGTTTAACTTACTCGTTGATAATACAAATGGCATTCAACTTAGTCTCCCCTCAATGACTGATAAAGTATCCACCTCAGTAAAAACAAAGGGGGGAAGTACTTCGACTTTGAATGATAAAGGTTAATTGCTTAATGGATATTTTTGGTAGCGTTTGTAGTTTTTGGCCGAGTCAAGAATAAGTCAGTACCACGTGTGTTAGTCGTTCCCAAAGTGGAGGAATCTTGAACTGGAAGGGGAGTGAATAATGCGTGAGAGGACTTAATTCCCTTGGTTGGGTATCAAAATTACATATACTTTACTCTTCTTTAATAATTCCATACTTGTTAATTAACAGACATTTTGAATTACATGACCTTTAATCATATGTAAAAGGGTTGTAAATTAAGCCATAGTTTGGGCGAAAGTCATACAGTACTGTTACCAAGTGAAACAATTTGAATATTCAACAGTGACTTCTCAGGTCATCACATCACATTCTTTATTATCAGTTATTCTTGGGCTCGTCAGTAGCCTCAAGACTGGGACATTTATTGACATGAATTGTCTTTTCGGGCTGGCATAGCCTCGAACCAAAAAATAATCACTCTTGTTCTATTTCGTCGGGGCGGTATAAACTCATCACACAATTCACTAATTATTCATAATCACTAATAATTCATAATCACTCGGGCTTGTACAGCCTCGAGGAACAACTCAAAATCACATTTCCTTACAACCACTAAATTCACTTCAACACTCCCAATATTCCTAACCTATTAATAAAAGAGAAAAGAAAACGGTTGATGAGTTTGAATTCGTCTTTCCGTTACACGATCACATTAACTTTCAAAATTCTGTATCTTATCTACTATAAAAAAAAGGTTCACCTGATTGATTCATAATTAATTTCTACTACATTCAGTTTATAAAACTATTCATGGGTAGTGTGTGTGTGTACATCAAGTCTATGGGCAATATCACATGATGGCCTCGTGCACGCCCCAGCGTCACGGTGTCTGTGAACTGAATCAATGTCTGTTGTCCACGACGTCTGGGTAGCCAATGTGTTCGGTAAGCTTTTAATAACATTACTTCATATTGTTCACGACAAGTAAGAATAATAACCAGCAAGGGGGGGAAAAAGGAGGAATGTGTATAGCTCACCTGAATCAACGTCTGTTATCCACAACATCTGGGTAGCCAATGTGGCATTGTCAGGCACGTAGGGACGCTACTGGCAGATCAAATGAGACTGTGTTTTTGTGATATGGTGAGGTTTAATTCTCTTCACTATTTGTGTAGTAGAGTACACATGACGTTAGGACTTTTGATTGAATTGGGGGAAATTTGAGATTCATTCCTTACTACATTTAAATACTGAATTTACTGCCATCCCGCCTTGAGTTTGGGGTAGCTTATGCCATCTAGTGACGGCTAAGGCCAGCGAGACTATTTGGTCCTCACAAATTACATTATCTTGGCCTTTTTTTGACTATTAATTTCACATATTTGGATTCTAGCAGCTTCATTAGTAAGCATTACATGACAATGATACGGAAACAATTGCATACCCATTATTATTCTGTTTAAGGTTTAAACTCGGCGCCCGGCAATGACGCATAAGCAAGGGGGATGTTGCACGCATCTGTTATTCGTTACTCCCATAGCTCAACACTTCTAGTTACACTACCTATGCTTAGATACAGAGATATATACATATAAAAATAAAGTTATCCCTACATCGATCATTAACACATGAACTACTACTTAGGACAGGAGCCTTATAGACTAGTATTCAGATTACACCCCATCTAACTTAGAAATTACAGTACCTCTAAACATATACATGAATACTAAATTTGTGGCATTACACAGCTCCCACGTTCGGGAGACAAATTTTACCCAAGACAATCATGTATGACATATGCATGGATGGAATGTTGTTACTCCTATAACTGCTATTAACACTTTGAATTGGAACATTTTTCTCCACAATCAGTGGCACCTGTCAGTCCACATTAAACACCTGATGCATACCTCGGAAGGTCGCTTACTCACTTTATTAGGAGGTATGATCACTCCTTGCACTTGATGTGATGAGGGAATTTATGCCCCAGTCAGCCTCAGGTTTTGGAGGATAGCTTGTCGCTCACCTGAACTTGACAGGGTCTCTTGAGAATGAGATCACAACAGGGGCGCTTCCTTCCACTCGTCCATTCGCATTCGCATTCACTCGGTTCTTTTGTTTCCAGCATTCTGCCCGCAAGAAGGTGAGGGCTCATTCTGTCCTGAAGGCTCCACTACCTCACAAACCGTGCTAACTGTAAGGTGAGGGGACTGATCACTCCCCTCGAAGTAAGGCACTTCCCGGTTCCAGCCGGAACACTTTTCTCTCTTTTTTTTCTTTTTACACCCTCTCCTTGGGGATGAGTCCACCCGGAACACAACCTCAAGCAGTTATGTTTCACAACATTCGCCTCATGCACTTATCTCTACTTCTCTGTTTAACACTCCTCTATGAGCCTCCGAGGGGCATTCCTCACTCGCGGTGGTAATCGCTCATCTTCGGGCTCCGGGGCAAGCTCCTGCTGCAACGGTTCTAAGAGCCATTCCTCAGTACCGTAATATGGTTTTATCTTTTCAGCAGCCCTTTGTATTCTATTGCCACTAAATACATTTTCAATTATATAAACACTTCCATCTAGCAACACTTCGATCACTTTATACGGGCCGTCACATTTGGCATTCAGTTTCCTACAGGTACCCTGCTGTATGGTTTCTTTTTTCTCCCACATCAAGCTATTGACCCCAACCTTCTGCGCTCTCCTCTGCCTGTTGGCCACCTCCCGGTATCGCTTGGTCATCTTCTGGTGGGTGTTCTTAATAAGGGTGTGTGCTATTGCTAGGTCGTCCTCCTCTGCGTCCACGGAAGGCAATAAGGTACCAATGAGGCGAGGGGTATGGCGTGAGAAGAAGGCATAATAGGGCTGTTGTCCCGTGCTCGAGTGCACCGCCTGATTTATGACGGTTTGGCACGACTGGAGCAGCTGAGGCCAACGCAAGGGGTGCCCGTTGCAGAGGGATGCTAGGATACTTTTCATAGTCCTATGCATCCTTTCGGTGGTGGAATTTCCCTGGGGATGATAAGGGGTGACGTAGAACAAGTCCACCTGGTTCCTCCGGCAGAATTTCTTGAATTCTCCACTCGTGAACTCTCCGCCGGTGTCCAGGACAATACCTCGTGGCGTCCCAAAGTCGGTGAAGTATTACCCAAAACAGTGTATGATGTGTTGTGTGTTTGTCTCTGAGTGGGTAATATTTGTCTAGAGAAGATATAATTACCTGACCCTTAACATTCTAAGGTGGAAGGAAGGAAAAGTGAAGAATTAGCACTAAGCTTGGAGGAAACATGGAAATATCAAGACGAGAGGTAGGACAGAAGAGTAGAAGAGGACAGTGAGGAGACAGACTGGAGACAAAAAGGCCCCCTTTAGTCGCCTCTTACAACAAGCAGGGATACTGGGGAAGTATTCTTTCCCCCTTTCCCCAGGGGGTAATACCAACTAGTACACTATTAGAACCTCCTTACTACCAGAATGTTCTGAACATAGAGTTGCGGAGGTATTTGGGAATGACCAACCAATGCTACCCTTAACATTCTCACTCTCTTTGCTAGTCACTTCCCTTCACTTTCTCACCAACGCCACTAATTGGGGAACGATGAATATCCCACTGCTATTGCCACCAGTGTAATGGTCGGATTTTATATATATATATATATATATATATATATATATATATATATATATCCCACCGTTGTTGTCAGTGTAACAGTGAGAAATTGGATTTCCCACCGTTGTTGGTTCTGTTTAACTTACTCGTTGATAATACAAATGGCACTCAACTTAGTCTCCCCTCAATGACTGATAAAATATCCACCTCAGTAAAAACAAAGGGGGGAAGTACTTCGACTTTGAATGATAAAGGTTAATTGCTTAACGGATATTTTTGGTAGCGTTTGTAGTTTTTGGCCGAGTCAAGAATAAGTCAGTACCACGTGTGTTAGTCGTTCCCAAAGTGGAGGAATCTTGAACTGGAAGGGGAGTGAATTATGCGTGAGAGGACTTAATTCCCTTGGTTGGGCATCAGAATTACATATACTTTACTCTTCTTTAATAATTCCATACTTGTTAATCAACAGACATTTTGAATTACATGACCTTTAATCATATGTAAAAGGGTTGTAAATTAAGCCATAGTTTGGGCGAAAGTCATACAGTACTGTTACCAAGTGAAACAATTTGAATATTCAACAGTGACTTCTCAGGTCATCACATCACATTCTTTATTATCAGTTATTCTTGGGCTCGTCAGTAGCCTCAAGACTGGGACATTTATTGACATGAATTGTCTTTTCGGGCTGGCATAGCCTCGAACCAAAAAATAATCACTCTTGTTCTATTTCGTCGGGGTGGTATAAACTCATCACACAATTCACTAATAATTCATAATCACTAATAATTCATAATCACTCGGGCTTGTACAGCCTCGAGGAACAACTCAAAATCACATTTCCTTACAACCACTAAATTCACTTCAACACTCCCAATATTCCTAACCTATTAATAAAAGAGAAAAGAAAACGGTTGATGAGTTTGAATTCGTCTTTCCGTTACACGATCACATTAACTTTCAAAATTCTGTATCTTATCTACTATAAAAAAAAAGGTTCACCTGATTGATTCATAATTAATTTCTACTACATTCAGTTTATAAAACTATTCATGGGTAGTGTGTGTGTGTGATGGCCTCGTGCACGCCCCAGCGTCACGGTGTCTGTGAACTGAATCAATGTCTGTTGTCCACGACGTCTGGGTAGCCAATGTGTTCGGTAAGCTTTTAATAACATTACTTCATATTGTTCACGACAAGTAAGAATAATAACCAGCAAGGGGGGGGGGGAAAGGAGGAATGTGTATAGCTCACCTGAATCAACGTCTGTTATCCACAACATCTGGGTAGCCAATGTGGCATTGTCAGGCACGTAGGGACGCTACTGCCAGATCAAATGAGACTGTGTTTTTGTGATATGGTGGGTTTTAATTCTCTTCACTATTTATATAGTAGAGTACACATGACGTTAGGACTTTTGATTGAATTGGGGAAAATTTGAGATTCATTCCTTACTACAATTAAATACTGAATTTACTGCCATCCCGCCTTGAGTTTGGGGTAGCTTATGCCATCTAGTGACGGCTAAGGCAAGCGGGACTATTTGGTCCTCACAAATTACATTATCTTGGCCTTTTTTTTGACTATTAATTTCACATATTTGGATTCTAGCAGCTTCATTAGTAAGCATTACACGACAATGATACGGAAAGAATTGCATACCCATTATTATTCTGTTTAAGGTTTAAACTTGGCGCCTGGCAACGACGCACAAGCAATGAGAATGTTGCACGCATCTGTTATTCGTTACTCCCATAGCTCAACACTTCCAGTTTCACCACCTATGCACAGATACAGAGATATATACATATAAAAATAAAGTTATCCCTACATCGATCATTAACACATGAACTACTACTTAGGACAGGAGACTTATAGACTTGTATTCAGATTACACCCTATCTAACTTAGAAATTACAGTACCTCTAAACATATACATGAATACTAAATTTGTGGCATTACAGTGCAACAATAGATGAACGACAAACTGAAGCAGAAATTCTGAAGAAGAAAATGAACAAAATGAGAAAATCAGTAGTCACCTAAGAGAGAGTTTAGAAGAACACTAATGATCAAGACATGATTAGACAGGCGGGTAATCTGATAGAACAAAGCAGAGACATTGATGAGAAGATAACTCAGGCAAATTAAATGATGAGAAATTACACAGAGGAAGTACAAAATGCATGGGCAGAAGTAACCAAAACAAGTCAATATCCAAAAAACAAGGCTGAAGCAAAAGACATGACAAGAGAAGTGAATGACATTATAAGAAAAATCCAAAGCTGATAAAGGAAACAACCGGGATTAATAAATCTACAGTCATCACTGGTAAAGATGAAGAAGAAATAAGGAATAGAATCACCATAGATAACAAGTGGATGGTAAACATAATGAACATATTGAAAGTAGTATCAGAGGTAATATGTGAGAGATTTAGAGGAATTTAAGAGAGTAGGGAAATATGAGAGAAACAAGTCAAGGCCCCTAAAAGTAACCTTCCAAAGTGTGAACACAATAGAAGAGGTATTAAAAAATGCTAACAAACTAAAGGAATCAGAGGAATACAAAGAAGCGTGAATAAAAAGGTGCCTAACTCAAGAAGGATGGGGACTGCTAAATTAAAAGAGTGAAGAAGCAAAAAGAAAGAATGATGCAAGGTCAGATGAAGAGAAAAGTAAAATTTTTTACAATATAGTAGGACTGCAAGTAAGAAAATGACACATGAACAGCAGGGACTAAATAAAAGTAGGATAGTAGATTAAATCAACCAATGCAAATATGTTAACAGTATGGCTAAGTTGAAGTCCTCAAATGTAGATGGAATGGTATCCAAATAATTAAAGATAAAAGACTATATCATGCACAACGAGCCTCATATTATTTGTCTAACAGAAACAAAATTAACCTCAAGGATATCAAATGATTTATTAAAATTGGATGAGTACAATAATTGGCAAAGAGATAGAAATTTGAAAAAAAAAAAAAAAAAAAAAAAAAAGGAGCAGTTATGAAACTAACAGAGAAAAGACTCTAAGTAAAAAAAGATAGAAATAGACATACCCTTTGAAAGAGAATTAATTGTAGTAGAGAGTAACCCACTGCGTGCCGGCTATTTTTAGCCCTATGGGTCACCCCAGTGCTAGCCATTGTTCAACCTTTTTGGGGGGGCTAGAATGATAGATTTTGATGTGGAAACAACGAATTTCGCTATTAAGATGCTCCACGAGGCTCGGAAATGAGTTTTATTGAGTCCTGCATACTCGTGTACAGGTATAGCCATTCTCCCAAGCTCACCACGTACGTGAGAGAAAGCCATTTTCTTTGTAAGGTACACTCAGGTATTTATGCTGGGAAGGTATAGCAATGTTCAGTACACTTTTCTGATTACGAATTACTTCAGCATCTATCAAAATTTGCGTGTCTTTCTCACTATGAATGCATTATCTTACACTTACTTGTTGTAGGTAAGGTGTATGGTAGAGTGTTAATTATGAGAGTTAGAGAGGGTACAGAGGGAGTGACTGGTGATGAGCAGTGTGCCTTAAGGAGAGGGAGGGGATGCATGGATCAGGTGTCTGCTGTGAGACAAGTGTGTGAAAAGTATTTAGCGAAAGGCAAGGATGTGTTTTGGGCATTTATGGATTTAGAGAAAGCGTATGATAGAACTGATAGGGAGGCTTTGTGGACTGTTTTAAGATTGTATGGACTTGATGGTAAGTTACTAAAAGGAGTGAAAAGTTTTTATGTAAATAGTAGAGCGTGTATAAGAGTGGGAAATGCTGTGAGTGATTGGTTTCCCGTGAGAGTGAGGCTGCGACAGGGATGTGTGATGTCGCCTTGGTTTGTTTAATATTTATATGGATGGTGTTGTAAGGGAGGTGAATGCAAGAGTTTTAGGTGGAGGTCTGAGTCTGGAGAATGTTGATGGTGGAGAGTGGAATCTGAAGCAGCTGCTGTTTGCAGATGATACTGAAATGGTGGCTGATTCAGAGGAGAGATTGAGACAGTTGGTAGAGGAGTTTGGAAGGGTGTGTGAAAGAAGGAAATTGAAAGTAAATGAGAATAAGAGTAAAGTGTTGAAGTGTACGAGGTTGGTAGATGGTAGGGGGATGAACATAGTTTTGAATGGCAAGTTGCTTGAGGAGGTAGAATGTTTTAAATATCTAGGGTCACATGTTGCTGTGGATGGAAGAATAGATGCAGAAGTGAAGTTTAGAATAAATAAAGTAGGAAAGGTGCTGGGAGGAATGAAAAAAAGTGTTTAGATGTTGTTCGCTTAGAATGGATGTAAAAAGAAGGCTGTATGAGGGTGTTGTGGTACCGACTGCATTATATGGGGCTGAAACATGGAATATGGGTGTAGCAGAGAGGAAAAGTTTGAATGTAATGGAGATGAGATGTCTGAGGAGTATGCGTGGAGTGACGCGTATTGATCGAGTGCAAAATGATGAAGACTGAAGGAGAACAGGAGTTGTTCGGGAGATGGCTGGTAGAGTTGAGCAGAGGGTGTTGCGATGGTTTGGGCATATGGAGAGAATGGATAATGAGCGATTGGTGAAAAAGATAACTAGATCTGATGTGAGAGGTGTAAGGCTGAGAGGAAGACCACGAATAGGATGGATGGACAGTGTGAAGAGAGCGCTGGATGCGAGAGGGATGTCTGTTGAGCAAGGAAAAGTGGCTGTGCGTGACAGAAATAAATGGAGAGAAATTGTGAATGAATAAGTGATGACGCAGCCCTGAGGGGATATTCTCCCACATTTGATCTGATCAGCTAGTCAGGTCAGGTGCGGGTAAGGGGATGGGTCTGTTATGATGTGGCAGGGGTAAACCACTTCTGCTGTCGGGCCCTGCTGCGGATGTCACTGATTGCATTGTGCAGTTGACTCTTATGCGGTGTGGTGCGGTAAGGATCTGTCCATTCTCCCCTTTGGGGCTAAGATGCGAATGAATGTGTTTGAATGGATGAGTAAATGGGGAGTGTGTCGTCCTGTCTCAGCTATCTCCCTTCCCTTGGGGGAAGCAGCCTAGGTATATAGATAGATAGATACTTGAAGATAGGTACAACCTGACTTCATTACATACAGTCCTGGCACTTACAAGAAGGTATTTACAACATAACGTCAGTATATAGTCCTTTCACTTACAAGAAAATATTTACAACTTACACTTACCATGAAAATATTTACAAAATGCCTTCACTATGTACAGCACTGGGTGAGGCACACAGGCAGAGTGAGGCAGTGAGCGTGAGGGGAGGAGCGAGTGAGTGTATGGCCTTGACAGCCTGGGGGATGGTAGAGGAACAGTTACCTTACATGCCTGCCAATTTTTACCCGCGAATCTTGAAAAATGCGGTCACAGTGAAGGTTTTTATTTTAGACCATTTTAAAATGGCACTGGCACTGGCTGTGGAATGATGTCAGACTGTTTTAAAACGGCACTGGCACGCGGCGGGTTAATACATCAGAAGGGATAATACTTATGGGAAATTTATACATGCCACCCAAGACAAACACATGGGATAAGGGTGAATATGAAATCTGGCTGAAAAGACAGTTCAGAGCTTGAGAATCCTACTATACCTGTACAAAATGGAAGAAAAATCTTAAAGAATTATTCTAACGGGAGATTTAACGCAAATACTCATATAAATGGGAATACTCTAGATGTAAGAAGCTATGAAAGTTGTTGGGATCAAAAGCTCCTGGATCTTATACAGGAGTTTTTTCTAACAACTTGTAAAGGTGAACACCAGAAAAAGAGGACCAGAGGACCCCTCATTAATAGATTTCATACTTTCTTGATAAGAAAATGAAATTGACAGTATAATCTATCACCACCTATTCGGCAAAAGCGACCATGCGGTAATTGATTACAATTTCAGGTTGGCATATGATATAGGTAGAAATAATGAAAAGTACAAAAAGAGGCTAAACTCCAAAAAGGGCAACTATCATGACCTAAAACCACATAAATAAAAAAAGTAAGGAACATATACACGCTGCTTGCTAATATGAGAGTAGCATTCACATTTATAAATGAAGACATGCTAAGAAAGATAATAACATCAGTCATCAGACCAACTCTGGAGTATGCATCAGTAGTCTGGAATCTACAGTACATCTCAAAAAAAAAAAAAAAAAAAAATAGATAAGATTTAAAAGGCACAAAGGGCAACTACAAAATGGGCACCATGGTAAAGGGATCTAAACTGTAGAGAAAGACTCGAATAATTAAACCTGCCAACATTACTGAAGAAAAGAGGAGACATGATTATGTTACATAAATGCATTGCAGGAAAAGAGAAAATAGACACCAATGGGGAAGCAACATGAAGAGGACACTGAAAAAAGAAAATACAATGAGAGAGGTGATAAAGACATAATGAAATTCAGTTTCCCAAATAGAGCAATTGATCAGTGGAATGCACTACCAAATGAAATAGTGTGTGCAAAAACTATTATTAATATTTTTAAGGATATATATGATAAAAATGGTTCAAAACACGGGACAATACGGGCTTGACTCATTCCTGTCAAGATACAATTAGAAAAGAGCAATTAGGTAGGAAAGAACACACACACACACACACACACACACACACACACACACACACGCACACACACACACACACACACACACACACACACACACACACACACACACACATACAGCCTGAGTATAAAGTATGCTTCGCAGGATTAACACTAATAATAATAATAATAGCAATAAATAATAAATTCCGAACAGTATATATAACTTACCGCAGATAATGTACAGGCGTGTGGTGAGGAACAGACCTGTGGTGGCAGACCGCAGAAAGATCGTCTGGCTGTGGCTGCGAGGCGTGGCCCCCATAGAGATAGCCTTGGAAACCGGGTCCAGCCTGTCAACTGTGTACCGCTGGATACGACGCTGGGAGAGGGAAGGCGCATTTGTACCCAGACCCTTCTTTGTCACACTAACTGCATATGCAAGAACCAACGAAAGAGAAGGGCAAAGGGTATATAATCCTACGACAATGTAATGACCAGAAAAACAGTGCCATAGCACAGCGACGGATCTAAGGGCAGTGAGGGATCAATGAAGCAAGATCCTATGAAAGAAAAAGAATGACCAAAGAAACTAATTCCTATATTAACGAAAGATAGTGAGGAAAAAAAAAAAAAGATCCCATGTAAGCAAATGAACAGTGAAGCGTGCTCTCTGAACAACGAAGACAGTGAAAAAGAGGACTACTGGTAAAAGAATAATGAATGAACGAAATTCTTAATCCTCTCATTTCAGTTTCCTATGTTTCACTTTACTCATTTCACTACCAGCCGATTTTAATAACCACAAATAGGTTCTGTAATAGCAAAGGATCAATGAACGCTGCATGTAAACCCTCCAATTAGTATAACCTCTCAGCCCGATCACTTCGATGACGTCTTTTTGTAAAAAATAGCTACTAACCTTCAGAACAGATCTCCCTAACTGATGTGATTAATGACGGATGTGTTCAACCCCTTCAGGTCGAAAGTCTCCCCAAAACTGAATAAAATTGGCTGGAGGGGAAAAAAAAAAAAAAGTCATCGGATTGCAGAGGTTAGCGTGAACGAGTGTTGATATATATATATATATATATATATATATATATATATATATATATATACATATACGTACAGAGAGAGAGAGAGAGAGAGAGAGAGAGAGAGAGAGAGAGAAGGGGAGGGAGTTGTATAATACATCATCAGTTTAAAATGTATAATTGCAGTATTAAGTTTAAACTAATGCACAATTCATAGTAAAAAAAAAAAAAAATCTGTTCATCCTTAGCACCAATACAACAAATATATGGCTGTTTTTGTCGCACGTAATAAAAATTGCTCAACATTTTTTAAGCATTTGACTGTTGAAGATGTTGCACAATTACTATTATCTGCACGGTGAAACTTTTCTTCGGTTCGGAGTAAACCCTGTTTCCAAAAAAGTGTGACGATGGATGAGTATCAAGGACAAAGATGAACAGATGGCAGGAGAGTTTTTAGGGGAAGATGGTGTGTCTTGGGATGAGAGGTGTTAACAGGGACACAAATGCCTAGATGCCTTTTTCCATACAGTTGCGCTCCCACAATATAACGTGCCAGCTGCTGGATGGAGTAAATATAAGGCGTTTTTTGTAGCACCTCGGAAAGTCAAAAGGGTTTGGGTTTCCGCTGCTGGAGTTTACAGAACGCTAAGCAATAGCACAGCCAGACGAACGAGCACTGAGAGCCCTGGAAGAACTGTCGTACATAGCCAGTCTGCAAGGAAATGAGATGACAACTTTTTCATAATGACATTTTATGCTCCTAAGATAAACGTAGGAGCATTACTTACAATTTTCGTTCCATTCCGAAACAGAAATTAAGGCCAGTAGAAACCATTTACTCTCCTACTCTTTTCAAGAAAGCTCAACCTCGCGGTGGATTTGTAAACTTGTTTCAATGGCTGCAGTTCTTGCGGTAAGACTTATGATAAACTGGAAAATTTTGGGATCCAAGCACATTTCATGGCTTGGAAATGCATCTATATCCCTCAAAAAAACACATAACATGAAAATACTTATGACTGACTGAGACGTTATGTAAGAATTTTGTAATTTTGTACTTTCGTTGGAACGAAGCCAAAACCACAGTCAATTCATTGGACGCGTCGGCCATTTTGTGGCTGGAGGTGCGAGCTGGTGCGAGACGGAACATTTAAATTGATTGATTTTCGTAATAAAGTACATTGTTAGATTTCCTTATTGTCATATAGTCATTAACATGATTATTTGTTATGC
The DNA here is from genome assembly GCF_032717465.1 of Coenobita brevimanus. NCBI lineage: Eukaryota > Metazoa > Arthropoda > Malacostraca > Decapoda > Coenobitidae > Coenobita > Coenobita brevimanus. Next base: position 34,466,053 of record NC_137009.1, read on the forward strand.
ATTATAATATAAAAAACGAATAGTTATCTTCTGGTATTGCGAATTAAACACATGCTAAACTCCCTAACTGGCTACACTCCGCTACACAACACGCTGATTGGTAGTTTGGGTATGCACCACTGCAGAGGCAAACTCCTCGGTGAGGAGTTTGACTTTCCAACAGCGGAATCTCAAACCTCTTTGACTTTCCGAGGTGCTACAAAAAACGCCTATTATAAAACTGCAGGCTGCAATGAATATCTTGCTCACTTTCATCATGCATTTTTCTTGTGCAGTTACTTATTATATGCAATTTGCTCCTGCAAAATATTTCTATATTCTTTTCAGTTAGTTTTTTTCAGTTGATTTTCAGACTGTTTGCTGATTTCGGGAGACTGCCAGTAGTAGGGCTTGGCCATCCACTTTAATATATATATATATTTTTTTTTCACTGCCGGAGGCCCTCCTATGTTGAATAAGCTAGACCGGCGGTAGCAGAAACATAATTTAAAAGTCCTCCTTTTCCTGTAAGGGAAAATGCCACTTTAAAAACACGACAAAAGCCCAATGGAGAAAAATGATGTTACCATACTATCCCTAAGAATGTTGTCGTAATTGTACCAACGTGATAAAGTATTTTTGGTGGCCCAAAAAAAAAAAAAAAAAAAAAAAAAAAATCGGCCTTACGTAGATCTTCATATCATGTCGGGTTGAAACTTATGCATAATCGCAATAATAACAATTTCTTTGTTTTTTTTCACAACCAGTCAGCGCCAATTTAGGGTGTACTCGAGTCGTCTCACTTGTTGCCAATTCTGAATCACTTACAGCGGGTCATTTGCCATTAATTCTATACGTGGGTCCTTTTTTTTAATGATTCCCGTTAAAAATATTCAAGGACTCCACGACATGTGAAGATGAGATCAAGTCAATGATACAGTTAATCTTCCTGAGGAAACTGTATAGTTCAGTGCAAACAGAAAACATTTAAGGTATTTTACCAGACGTGTGAGGGAATGGGGAGGTAAGAGGACAGCTGTGTTTACCTGATGAGCTATCCAGTGCTCATTTCAGAAAAGAATCACTGAAGGAGTTCAAATGGGTTAAGAGACTGCCTGAATGAGTTTCCGATAGATGATTCAGTTAACCCTTTGACTCTGGGAGCACGACATTATGCCCACGTTGCAGCCCTGCAGCCTGTTCTGGAGGAGGTAAGGCGAACTGAAGATCATTCGTTGGTCGAAACAGGTACTTTACATGGTAGGGTACCCATCAAGGATCATCGGCGACACCAGTTTCAGCACTTATAACTTTATGATGCATCAACCCCTACCACAAAAAATACAAAAAATAAAACAATCACCCACCATTGCACAAAATTCCTAAACAATATCCTTCCTCCAACGTTACACTTCACAGACACACATAAACGCTCAGCCACCACAGACATCCTAAACCTACAGGCAAACAGAATCTTCCACGAACCTCTGCCAGATACCCAACTTCAGAGACTACTGTAGCCAAGGGGATACAAGTAGTCCTACTCAGACTATGATGCGACCACCATTACCTTTCTCCCCTTCCCTACCAGTACAAAATTCACCACACAATCAGTCACTCTTTCCAGCAGCAATGTAGTTCCGACATCACAGCACACTTACTCACCTAATGCACCACGCTGTTACAATACAAACAACCTTTTAACATACCACATAACCTCAACATAAGATTTCTTAGAACGATATGTCAAATTGATTGGTTTCCGGCAGACTAGCTACTGGATTCACGTCCAGCGGAGCCTGGGGTTGTAACAGCATCAAAAACAACAACAACAACAACAACGACCCTTTGAAAGCTTTGTGTTGGGAGAAAATGCGAAGTACTGCCTTATTAGCTAGTACGTTGCTTATATAGCTTTAAATGTTTTTGTGCCCTAGGATTCTCTAAAGAGAAGTAAAATTGCCTGTCTTTAGATGACTTATATTGTTAAGTAGGTAATAATAGCCAAAGGGTTATGTCAGGACCAAGAATGGATTGCTACTCATGAGATCTGCCTGTGGTCTCATCGATGTTTGATGTATCTTGCCTTGACTGCATATTGAAGTCTTGGCCCAGGCTGTAACGGCCCAGGTTCTATGAATAATATGGGACCTTACCGGCGACACTATGCCCATGTCCGGGTGAGGGATCTCGTGGTTCTGGAGTACTCATGCTGATCATATAACCTTGTATAGTCATACCTTGCATTCCTATAACCTCCGTTTGAGATGAAAAAGACAGACATGAACTCACGGACTTGGGGTTGGTTTAAACTAAAGATGCGGATATATTGTTCTTTGTTCTCGACTGGATATAGCTTAAAAATCTGTAAAGGATATTTCATTGTCATTCATTTTGTAATCAACTTGATAAGCAAACATTCACAAATTCTCTTCTTTACAGAAATCACTAGTCCGTCATGAGAATAAAATCTATGCATGCGACAACAGCTCTCACATTCCTCTGTGTGGCTCAGTCCTCAGTTGAGCTGGGACAACCACTGACTGCCTTCGTGACCGAGGGTGTGGACAGTTCCCGAGACAAGAGAACCAATGAAGCATACTTAGTAATGAACGTTCTGGCAGAACACTACATTCCCAGATGCCTCAGGGTTGTTTTATTGCAAGTACACTTCAATAAGTCATTGAACACTGTGGCATTCGGAGATAAAAATCCTGAGTCATCAAAAATGATATTTTGGGAACAAAAGGCACCATTTCCAAAACTGACTTCGACTTCGTGTGTGACGTACTTGCTGGCAGGACCTCCAGACTCCCGCCTCCTGTCTTTTCTCACAGATTCATCCTACAGTAAGAAGCTCACACGTTACTTCCTGGTCAACGCCCTAAACGCCAACCACGCAAAACAAATCCTCTTGGACCAACGCCTGGGGAAGGAGGAGAACGTGGCAGCCCTCACCCACCAGGAGTCTCAAAACAAGACCTACTGGCGTGTAGTAATCCGCCAGCTCTTGCACCCTTCCGGCTCCCCACAAGTCCTCAATGTGAACAAGTGGTCCACAGACAAAGGCCTGGCAAATTCTAATGACATATTCCCTGACCAGATGACCAATTTCTACGGCACCAAACTAAGAGGGGTGACTTTATATTACAAACCATTCATAGTGTACGAAATAATAGAAGGGTCCCCAGTTGTTATACCGAAACCTTGTGTGGATATGTATCTTCTTGACGTCATAGCCAGCAAGCTGAACTTCACCTATGAAATAGTAATGCCAGAGGACCGTCAGTGGGGAGTACTTAAAGATGATGTGAGTATTGCCTGCAGTAATAACTTACAAGGCCAGATTTTTATATCACAACTTTGCTTTACTGCACCTCGTCACTTGGTATATTAACCTCCTTCCTTATACGACCAATATACAGTCGATCAAACATAAATATGTGCATATTTGGCGAGGAAATGATTGACACAACGGTCGATTGCTATTGGAATATGCTTGATGAGTTTACCCTCACGTTTGTACTGTAATCCTGCTGGCACAAGAATCCATGTATCACTCGCTTGTGACGTTTTTATTTGGTATTGTTAATGTATGAATATTAATTTGGTAATAGGTTAATAAAAGGAGGGACTTCATAGGCGATCATTTCTGATATCCCTGCAACACCTCCTGTGCAATGTGTTTTCTTTAAACGGCACATGCATTGTTAATAGAAAAAAACAAAACCACTCCCAGAGCTCAATTACACTATGAAAAAAAAGTCCTAATGTTTGACAGTTTCTTGATATGAGAGGTAAACAGTTCTATGTGGCAGCCTGTGCAAGCACTTAACTACACTATCATTGCTTGACAGGCCCTCCCTTCACAATTAGGCAAATAACCAAACCCTCTTCAACAGCATCCCATGTTTAGACATTCTCACACTAGCAGTGATGAAACAGTGTATTCTTACTTCAAGTGCAGAGCAACAAAATACCTCGACTAGAGCACTGTAATTTAAGCCCTATTCTGACATTCACCCATCAGAGGTACAGCTACGGACAGAAATTCGCAGTACACTCGAGGTGAAGGGAGGAAGGGCCGTTGCAGTCTTACTAGACCGCAGGTCGCTGTCTGTGACCGCAGCAAGCAAGCTATACAAACCAGTATAAGAGTAGTTTGATATAAATGATCATAATTTCTTAGCAGATTGGACATCATATCGAGTCTTACCTTCGTAAGGGGTGCGTCGTAACGTTCATATATATAATATGTATATGTATATATACAGCGTAACTATGGTGAAGTATAATTATAATTATAAATATATATATATATATATATATATATATATATATATATATATATATATATATATACTGTATACATATATATATATATATATATATATATATATATATAGATATATATATATATATATATATATATATCTATAGCCCCCCGCCCTAACCCCGCAAAGGGTGGCCACAGACAAAACGCCTCCAAGTCGCTCTGTCACCCACCATTTGATTACCCTCCCCCCAGCTCACCCCCCTCATATACCTCTCAACTCCATCCCTCCACCTCATCTTCGGTCTACCCCTCCCTCTCCCTCCCTCCACTTCACCTACATACACCCTCTTAGTCAGTCTTTCATTCTCCATTCTCTCTACATGTCCAAACCACCTCAGTGTATTTCTCCTAATCTTCTCAACCACATCCACATCCACCCCACAACGTTCCTTCACTTCTTCATTCGTCAACCTGTCCCTCCATGTCACTCCACATGCTCCTCTCAAGTAACTCATTTCCACTGCTCTCACTCTTGACTTGTTCCCCTCTTGCAAGGTCCATGCCTCGCTTCCATACGTCAGGGTAGGGATCACAATACTATCATGCAGTGATTTCTTAACTTCCATACTCACCTCCCTATTTCTCATCACTGCTTTCAGTAAACCAACAACCTTCCTTCCCTGCTGTACCCTTTCACGCACTCCATCCCCCAAAGTTCCATCCTTATTCATCACACTACCCAAATACTTGAATGCACTCACACTCTCCATATCCTCACCATCCAGTCTCACTGTACATTCTGTGACTTCATTCCTCTCAAACACCATAACTTTACTTTTGTTTACATTAACTTTCAGCTTCCTCCTCCTACACACTGTCCCAAATTCATTCACCAAACCTTGCAACTCCCATTCATCTTCACTCAACAATACTATATCATCAGCAAACAGCAACACCGGAATCTTCCAAATCTTACCCTCATTCATTAGAGCCACCCCCACATCCACTGCCCTACCCTGCACCTCCATTACAACCCTATCCATGTATATATTAAGCAGCCATGGAGACATCACACAACCATGTTTCAGTCCCACATTGAGATCAAAGAACTCACTCAGCTCACCATCCACTTGCACCGTAGCCCTAGCTCCTTCGTACTTACTCTTTACAGCATTCAACAATTTCTCATCCACTCCATATATTCTTAATACCTTCCACATACCTTACCTATCTATTCTGTCACTGTCACGAGTTGGCGCGAGTAAGTATTTGAATAAACTCGTGACATTAACTTTGGTGGGAAACCATGAATTCTGGTGGAATCCCAGTATTTATCGCTCAGTTTAACCGCCACGTATTCACCCAATTGGGAGTGTTTTTCAGGACATTTTTCACTATTTCATAAGTGATCGTCTTTGTGCGTGACATTAACCTCCGCCTGAGTGATATTGCAGGTGTATATCACTCACACTCGTTGGCCGTGAGCAAGTGCAGCCACAACACTCGCCTCTCTCCCATTTTTGAATCAGTCAAGATTTGCGCACCGTGGAAGCAGGTAGTGTGTGTGGTAGCGTCCTTCCTCAGCAACGACGCCTAGTTCCCACCACCGCCATATTCCCACCTAGCATGATTGGCAAGAGGCTCAGCGTGTGCAGTGTCCTTCCTCAGTAATGACGCCCAGTCATCCACTTAGTCCACTTTTCTGACCAGTAATTCTTTTCGTTTTTTCCTAGATTTAAGAGTTAGCTTTTGAGTGAGCAAGTGAGTGCGATCTCCCTATTTTGGATTCGATTTGAAACATGTAACATAAGTTTATTTCTTTGTAATCAATAAATTTAACAGTTCTTTTTCTTGAGCTTAATGTAATGTAAACCCATGTTTTGTTTCTCCATAAGCTTATTCTAGTTGCAGCTCCTACCTTGCATAAACGCTTTGTATTATTCATAACTGGTACTTAGGCCAGTCTTTTTTATTAACTCAAATCCGTTGTGCCATCTAGGAGTTCATTGCATCAGCAAGAACTTGTTTATCATTAATAGCATTAGTTATTGATTGTCAGGGGTGGAGTCACTTTCTCCAGAGGCCAACAGTACTAATAAACAGCATGTGGGAATAATTCGTCTCTACTGTGTACTGTTGAGAAAGTTTATAAATTCTCGTCCTTAGAGAATCGGCGAAGTAAGCCGGTATAAAGTAATCATTGCTTGATTTTCACAAGACAATTCATTGTCCTGCTCTCAAGATTATTGAATATTATACTTTAATATTGTATATACATAAAAACCCCATGACAATTGGTGACCTCATTCCAGGATATTAACTCCTAGCTCTAAAGCTATTCACGAGATAATACTCACTCACTCATACTTAGGTATTTATCATTAAAGTCTATAGGCACTATCTTACTGGTGATTATTGATTCAGTTTTATTAATTTATGTAATAGTTTTCACAGTCAGTTGTTTGTTTAATTTTCTTTCTTTACCAGTTTAATTAGATAAAACTGGTCACCACTAACCTGTGCCTATATTCTTTACTCTTGATTATTGGCATCTTTACAACACTGCAGTCAGTACTGAGTGGCTAGTTTACGTAGATTGAGTTAGCATCATGTCTACCAGCGTCTATGTACAGGAAGCCAAAGATATGGGGCTTAAAGACCCAACAGAAGTAAAGAATTAAGTCCTCTCTCGGTTTAGTCATGAACAGCAACGCGAGAGTGATGCTCGTGAAGAGCGTAGAATCCAACAAGAACACGAGCGAGAACAGCGCGAACACGAGCGAGAACAACACGAACACGAGCGAGAACAACACGAACACGAGCGAGAACAACACGAACACGAGCGAAAACAGTGCGAACACGAGCAAAAACAATGCGAACTTGAGTTACAACATGAGCAAGAACAGCGTGAGGAATGAGAGAGAATGTCAATATGAGTTACAACAACGCGAGAGAGAACGAGAACACGAACGTCCCGAGTGGGAAGCACGCGAAAAACATGAATTTGAAATGTTAAAGCTCAAGCGAGATTACTTGGCTTCAGACACATCTGGTGCAGCTGGCCCAAGCTCCACGAGTGCTATCCCTTCACATATTATGGCGACCCCACACATCAAGCTTCCCCCATACAAGGAAAGCGAGCGAATCGAGCCATACATAGCTCGTTTTGAAGACATGGCTCAACTTTACCAGCTGGATGATGCAGCTAACCAGCTTCAGTTTCTTAGCCTGTTTGAGGGCCCTGCCCTCGATATTCTCCACAGAATTTGTGGAGACAATCTCACGTATGAGATGATGAAGGCCGCACTCGTCAAAGCGTACGGTCTCACAGTTGATGACGCCAAGAGTCAGTTCATGAGGGCACGTTTAAAAAGAGACTGCCGTTCAGTTTCTTGACCAGCTTACTGCTTACTTAGATGAGTGGATGGAGAAAGATGAAACTCCTTCCATGCATGAGGGGATAATTGACCTTAAGCTGCACACGCAGCTAGAAAAGTCGTGGCCTACTGAACTTATGGCTCAGCTTAAGATCTGCCAGGTAAGAGATGCCAGCCAAATGGTGAAGAAGGCTGACGCATTCTTCACTGCATACGGGTATCAGACTCACAAGCAGCATACCTGGAACAGGAAACCTGATAAATCTGGGAAACCGTCTCAGACTGAACCCTAGCAACAAGGCCGTTCTCAGAATAATGGCCAAGGTCCAAAACCGCAGAAGAAGGACCAGGGGCAAATCACTCAGAAACCTGAGTGGAAGTGGCACGATAAGCAGAACCCTAACCAGCGGCAGTACCGGTATTTCAAGCAGCAGCAGGGCAAGGACAAACCACGTAACCCTTAGTCAGGACAATCGACTTTAGTGTATCAGAGGCATAATGCAAATGTAGCCCTTATGCCACAACAAGCGTACAGTGGTGCCAACCCCACCAGTACAGGTACTTCCCCGCAGTTCACTAGTTCCCCAGTGACAGTGAACCCTACTCCACAGGTGGTCAATGCTCCAGCTCCTCAGACGGTGAGCATGACCCCTCAGGTATCAAGTTCTCAGGGCACCACATTTGCTGCATCGTTTGTTCCGCAGTCTCACCAATGACTGGCTGCTGCCTCCTCAGACCCTTCCACCAGTAACACTGCCTTTCTTGTTCAGCCAGGGTTTGTGGGAGGTGTTTCTGTAAATGTCCTGAGAGATAATGGTTCCTCAGGTTCGGCCCAACGAGTACACGGGTAAGCAGATCTAAGTTAGACTTATTGATGGGTCAGTGAGATTGTTCCCTGCGGCACGTATCCAGGTGGCATCTCCTTTCTATACTGGCTTGACAGCTGCTGTTGTCATGCCAGAACCCTTTTTTGACCTCATTATCGGCAACATACTGGGCGACAAAAACAGTTGCGCCGTAGATGTTGCTACTCAGACTTTGGCTGTTGCAGTAACACGAGCCATGGCCAAGGCTCCGAATCGTGTCACCCCATTGACTGTCGCAACGCCGCAAGATTTGATTCGTAGTCAAGACGTTGTCCAAGAACAACACTCTGACCCGACACTTGCCTCAGTGCGTAAGAAGCTGGAGGGTAAAGTGATTAAGTATTCACGGGGAGGTCAAGCCAGGTTCCTTCACAAGCGAGGATGGCTGTACTGTGAGTCACGAACACCCCAGGGCAAGGTTCGACTGCAGTTCATCGTTCCCGCGAAGTATCGCCGGGCAGTGTTCGAATTAGGTCATTGTTCAGTGATGCGAGGTCACATGGGCCAAAAGAACACCTCTGACTGCATCCATACTGACTTTTTGTGGCCAGAATGGGACAGGAATAAAAAGGCTTGTTCGTTCCTGTGATGTGTGTCAGCATACCACTGACAGGGGATGTGCCCATCCTGCGCCATTGAAACCAATGCCTGTAATCTCTGAACCGTTCGAGAGAGTAGCAGTTGACATTGTTGGGCCAATCTCTCTTAGGGCAAGTGATGGATCAAGGTATATCCTCACTATTGTTGATTTCAGCACATGGTGGCCTGAAGCAGTGGCCCTTAAGAATATTGAGGCCGTCACTGTTGCTAAGGCATTGATCGAAGTGTTTTGTCGCGTAGGTATCCCCAAAGAGATCTTAAGTGACCGGGGTTTGCAGTTCACCTCTGCATTGATGAATGAAGCATTCAGGTTGTTGTCCATCCGAGGCCTGCGAACTACGCCTTATCATCTCATGTGTAACAGGCTGTGTGAGAGGTTCAATGGGACTCTCAAGAAGATGTTAAAGCGCATGGCCGCCGAACAGCCAAAGGAATGGCTGCGGTTCATTGCTCCTCTTCTGTTTGCTTATCGAGAAGCCCCACAGCATTCCTTGAAGTTCTCACTCTTTGAACTGGTGTATGGAAGGTCAGTCCATGGACCACTTCAAGTCCTTCGTGAGTTATGGGACGATGAAGAACCCGACCCTGAAGTCAAGACCACCTACACCTACGTCCTTGATCTAGCTGACTGCCTCCAGTTGACGTGCGAGTTAGCTAAGGAAGAATTGATCAAGGTGCCTGAAGTTCAGAAAGCCTATTATGATAAGAAGGCAAAACTTCGGAAGTTTAGTCCAGGCGATAAGTGCTTGGTGTTACTCCCCACTGCCCAGAACAAGTTGTTGGCGCAGTGGAAGGGTCCATTTGATGTAGTAGAGCGCATTTCAGACCTCAGCTACATAATTCAGATGGGGAATCTTCGCAAAAGGTTCCACATTAACATGTTGAATGCTTATCATGAGTCAAACCCCGGGGAGACTGGCCTACGAGTAGCTGATGATAGTGACCAGCCACTGGAAGAAACCAGAGCAGCCGCGATGATCCCAGCTGATGACCATGATGACGAGCCCTTAACCGCTCAGTCCCGTCAGGAAGAGACTGTCGGAGATGTTTTACTTAACACTGACTTGTCATTAGGTGATCAGAATGCCATAAGGTCACAGCTTTGTCAATATGCTGATGTCTTCTCTGACCAACCTAGACTTGCAATGGTTGATTGTCACAAGATTGAGTTGACTAGCGATACTCCCGTAAAGGTTAAGCCATATCCGATTCCCATGCGACTACTGGGCGCAGTAGACAATGAAATTGCTGACATGGATATTGCAGGTATTATTGAAAAGTCCTCATCTCCTTAATGCAGTCCAATTGTAGTAGTCCACAAGAAGGATGGTGGAGTCAGGATTTGTGGCGACTATAGGAGGCTCAATCCAATCACCAAAGTGGATGCTGAGCCGATGGGTGACCACATTGCCATCTTCTCCAAGCTGGCAGGGTCACGATATTTCACGAAGCTCGATTTGGCGAAGGGATTCTTCCAGATTCCCCTTCACCCCGAGAGCTGTCAGTTCACTGTCATTGCTACTCCTAGGGGGTTGTATCAGTATAAAGTCCTCCCATTTGGACTTACCAATTCCCCAGCAGTATTCAATTGTACCATGAAACAAGTGCTCCATGGTATCATAGGAGTAGAGATGTTCGTTGATGATGTCCTCATTCATTCTGCCACATTGGAGGAGCACCTCAGACTCTTGGAAATTGTCTTCAGTAGACTCCAGAGTTTCAACATGACTGTGAAGCCTAGCATATGTAAGATTGCTCACAGTGAGGTGGAGTTCCTCGGACATATTGTTGGCAACAATCACTGCAGGTGTCAGGGTGACAAGATCAGGAAGGTTAGAGAAGCCCCGAGACCCGTGACCAAGAAACAGATTAGGGCATTCCTTGGCCTAGTGAGGTATTATAGGAGTTTTATTCCCAACTTTGCTCTCATTGCCCAACCGTTGTACGAGGTGCTACGGAAATATGCTCCAAACACCATTGAATGGGGAGAAGCGCAAGAGATCTTTTACCACCCTTAAGAACATGTTGTGCAAGGAGCCTATCTTGCAGTTGCCTGATTCCAAGAAACCTTTCATACTGCGCACTGATGCTTCACAAGATGGAGTAGGTGCAGTATTGATGCAGGAATCAAAAGGTGGAATCTTCCCAGTGGCATACCACAGCCGTAAGCTAAAACCTGCCGAGAGGACTTACAGTACTGTTGAGAAGGAACTCTTGGCCGTGGTTGATGGTGTTAAGAAGTATTATTATTATTTGTATGGAGCACCATTCACTCTGGAAACTGACCATATGCCACTCACTAGTCTCAGCACGACCAAGACGGCTAATGCAAGACTGACACACTGGACACTGTATTTACAGCAGTTTAACCCCTAGGGTACGCAATTCTCCAGTCTCGACTGCCCCCCAGGATGCAAAAACAGGCCAATTTTTCGACTTCCTCAAAGGTTAAAAGTTTTATGCCCGATTTATAGAGATTGAATTTACACACCTGAAAAAGCAAACCCCACCCTCCTAGACCTAATAGTTACCGAGCTATGGTCCGTCAAAGTTTATAATAGTTACCCACTGTGGCCCTGGCAAGAAAGAAAATACGCCGCTCGCACCTGTTTTCTTCGCAACAATACGTACAAAAATCACCAGAATCATTTTTTTTTTATGTGTATAGATGTTATAAACCATTGTAATGTGCTTAGAAAAAAACAAAATACTAACAAACCCCCAAATAAATATGATAAATAAAAATTATCCTTCCCTCCTCTCCTCTCCTCATACCTCCAATCCCCTCCCTCCCCTTTCTTTCCCCTCCCTCCCCTTCCCTTCCCCTCGCCTCCCCTCCCCTCCCCTTTCCCCTTCCCCATCCCCTCCCCGCCGAGCTGTCAAATCTAGCAAGGGAAATTGGTCATGAACACCCCCCAATAAAAATATGATAAATAGTAAAAATTATCCTCCCCTTCTCTCCCCTCTTCAAACCTCCAGTCCCCTCCCTCCCCTTCCCTTCCCTCCCCTCCTCTCTCCTCTCCTTCCCTCCCCTCCCCTCGCCTAACCTCCCTTCCCCCCTCCCCTCCCCTCCGAGCTGTCAAATCTAGTTTTCGTTTCGTTTCGTTTCGTTTTGAAGGCTCCAACATGCTTCCATGCGTCGGCATAAAATTTCTTTTTCAAGTGGGTTTCGAATAAAGACAGCTAAAAAAAACTGTGGTGTGCATATGTGTATGTAGACACCAATAAATTACAGGTAATGATTGAAAAACACGTGCCATAAAGCTAAAAAATACGCAAAATATTCGAGGTCTGGGAGGTGCAAGGGGGTTCGGGTGGGGGGTGGAGAGGTGAGGGGTGCTGGTAAGGCCAGGAGGGGGTGGATGGGGATGGAGGGATGGGAGGGGACCACCACAAGACACAAAAGAAGGGCCAAAGTGGAGTACAGAGACATGGAGGGAGGGTAGGAGGGAAATACCTTCCCCCCAGTTGACTGGGGAGGGGGATGTGGGGGAGGATCAACATGGGAGGGGGGGATGCATGAGGAGGGGGTGGGAGGGGTTGTTGTGGTGGTAAGAATGGTGGGAGGTAGGGTAGTAACAAGATTGTGGAGTAGAGGGATGTGGCAAGAGGGAGGTGGGGGGTACACCCCCCCTCCGCCTGGGTACGGGCCTCGGTCCCCCTTCCGGTGTGTCCAACACCTATTTCTGATTGGTTAGAAGCCATCTACATCACAGCTGGGGTGGAGCCAGCTGCCGCCAGTTTTTTGTGGATGTTGTACGATCGGTGTTGCTCGTCCTCTTAAGAAATTGCGCAAAAAGCCCGATCGATGAGATTAGCACTTGAGGGTTTAACCTTGTTATGAGGTACATCAAGGGAAGTGATAAAGTAGGTGCAGACCTGATGTCTTGCCTGCTAACTGCTGACTAACACGGGCAACTGTTGTATGCTGGGTTCCATAAGATAGCCGTCCTCAGAGATTTGAGTAATCCAAGGACCAGTTAAAAGTGTACCAGCAATTGCTGATGTCTTGCCCGTTGGTCCCACAGGACACGTTACGTCCAGGACTTGTATATACATGTATACCATAAGTTAAGGGGGAAGTTTGTGAACCCTGCAGAGACAGTACGAGGCTGTGTATGAATTATCTTGTGGAACGTCTCGAGCTGTGGGCCTCTCTGAGGATTCCCGGAGAATGCACAATATCCACACGAGTGTTCACACCCACGGTGTGTGTTAAAACGTGACCTGCCCAAGATTGCTTAGCGATTCTCAGCTTCCTGTCATTAATCATAAGTGTAGAGTTAGGTTAACCAGTAAACTGCCCGTTCTGAGAGATTTGAGCAATTCAAGAACTGACACATTTCCTGATTAATAATGTTAGGTTAACGAGTAAACTGCCCGTTCTAAGAGATTTGAGCAATTCAAGAACTGACACGTTTCCTGGTTAGTACATTAGCTTAACCAGTAAATTAAAAGGGTCCTGAGAGATTTGTAAATCCTAAGACTACGTTTCCTGGTTAGTAATGACATAAGTACTGATTGCTAGGCAGAGAGAGAGAGAAATGACACTTTTGATGCTCTATCTTGATTCCATTCGCAGGTGCAGCTGGCAGGTGCAGCATTGCCGTGCAGAACAGCTGATCGTCCCTGACGCATGCTGCCACCTCTTCTCTTTTGCCTCATCGTCATCATTTATTATTGATTTGCATTGCATGAATTTACATGTAGGTACAGTTACACCACAGCTGTCACACCTACACCGTGTATTACATACATCACGCTACATAACAATTAGTTGTTAATGTAAATGTATGAAACTTTTCGCTCAGTTTGACCTGAGTACAGGATTTTTCACCATCGTCACGGAGTTTTTCCCTCAAGCTTGCTTCTGTTAACCCCTTAACCGCGGGGCGTCACTTTCGTGACGCTTGGGAGCAAGGGATCATACCGCGGGGCATCGCTTTTGTGATTCTGTGTTGTTTTGAATTCACCCAGGCTTCCAAGTGGGGGCTTGTATCATCTATCAGTACTGCCAATGTCCAACACTAGTCAGCACTCCTAATCTCATCTGTACTCCCATCCATTGTTGACAATTTAGCCATTTCTCCCCGTTCTTGACTCCCTTCCCTACCCCCCCTCCATTACCCTATCCTCTCGCCTCCCCGGCCGTGCAACGCTAAGTAAATCTTCCCTGGAATTTTTCACTGATTTCATCCATTGAAATAAGCCCTATGCCCTATTCTTATACCAAATAATATATACAAGAAAGAAATAAGGTAAGTGAGAGCCGCCATACACCTGGAATTGGCTAATTATCACCTGACAACACCTCACGTGCACTCGTTCGCTAATTTTCGCTGTTTTTTTCCCCTTGAAATATGCCATATAATCTATTTTCGTAATAAATATACATATAAGGAGGGAAGGGAGAAGCCTAAGTGATATTTACATTCACCTGGAACTACCTAATTTATAATGTATTGTCTAGATTTTCTGCCAATCATTTCAGTGAAATACATAGCTGTTTCAAGGGCTACGTTGGTAGTACTGAATATCCCCTAAGTAGGCCTCTACCCGGGCCGGCCCTCCCTTATCAGTTCTCTCTCATCTTCCGAAGAGGAGGTACGTCTGTTCCTCTTGCTGACTTCAGGGCCTTTTTCACCCCCATGCAAAGGGCCCTGTGACCTTTACCCCCTACTAAACCTTGTGTGGAAAGAGGTAAATGGCTGACAATTGATAAAAGAGTGACTACGATCTTTCTATTGAGTAAAACAGTGCAAGTGGAATTGTAAATAATGTGTAAACAGCAAGTGAAAGTAATGAATGTAAATATACGTGAACAATGGAAAATAGTTTTATAAGTTACTTCAAGTGACAGTGCATAACACAGTGTAAATAAAATAGAAATGTAAATAACGTAAATAAAATAGAGAACGTAAATAGAAATGTAGATGAGTAGTATTATAAGAATACGAGTACATACCCTAGGAGTAATGAAAGTGAAAGTTTCACTCTAGCATGTCTGAATACTATGAGTTATGAGAGTGAAGATGAAAGTGACATTCACTCTCAATGCTAGTATACAGGACGAGAAAGTGAATGCTGCGTATTTTACTGAAAGAAATTGAATCCCTACAGTGACAATAAACTAATACTACTGAAGGAAACTTATGGATAAAGACTGTAGATATATATAAGTGTTATATAATAATAGAAATATAAAGTGTGAGGGGTTTTATGAATAATAAATGACAGAGTACCAAGAGCGAACTAGCTTAAGTGCGGTGGTCAGATGCGTTCATAATTTTCATTGCTTTCACAGTGTTTTTTTTTTTTTTGGAGTATGGATCCCAAACTACTTGAAAATCATAGAGTAATGTTTATAGTGTTAATATCTGGCTGTGGTAATCATATTACGGATTGTCGGACGAAGGCTTAACAAACATTCCAGGAGAAAGCTGAAGATATGTGCCATAGGCATATATAATTTTAATATTCTAGGACTAATAACTGATTTTTGGCAAATATTTGTTGAGAGTCTGTCGGAGCCCGAATAACCCCGCAGCACACGCAAAACATCAGTAAACATGCCCGCGGTGTAGGGGTTAATGTAAATACGAGTTTTTTTTTTCGCTCATTGGCGACTGTGACTTTCTCCTGTAGCAGGATAGCACACACACCACAGTGTGAATCTTGTGTGACTGAGTTAGGATCGATATGTATGTATATTGAAATTTTTTTCCTGAGAAAAAAATTTCATTTTTGATGGGGCGTAATGTCACGAGTTGGCGCGAGTAAGTATTTGAATAAACTTGTGACAATAACTTTGGCGGGAAACCGTGAATTCTAGTGGAATCCCAGTATTTGTCGCTTAGTTTAACCGCCACGTATTCACCCAATCAGGAGTGGTTTTCAGGACATTTTTCACTATTTCATAAGTGATCGTCTTTGTGCGTGACATTAACCTCCGCCTGAGTGACACTGCGGGTGTATTGCTCCCACTCGTTGGCCGTTACTAAGTGCGGCCACGACACTCGCCTCTCTCCCACATTTGAAACAGTCAAGATTTGTACACCATGGAAGCAGGTAGTGTGTGTGGCAGCGTCCTTCCTCAGCAACAATGCCTAGTTCCCGCCGCCGCCGTATTCCCACCTAGCGTGATTGGCGAGAGGCTCAGCGTGTGCAGTGTCCTTCCTCAGTAACGACGCCCAGTCATCCGCTTAGTCCATTTTTCTGACCAGTAATTCTTTTCGTTTTTTCCTAGGTTTAAGAGTTAACTTTTGAGTGAGTGAATGAGTGTGAGCTCCTTATTTTGGATTCATTTTGAAACATGTAACGTAACTTTATTTCTTTGTAATCAATAAATTTAACAGTTCTTTTTCTTGAAATTAATGTAATGTAAACCCGTGTCTTATTTCTCCATAAGCTTATTCTAGTTGCAGGTCCTAGCTTGCATAAACACTTTGTATTATTCATAACTGGTACTTAGGCCAGTCTTTTTTATTAACTCAAATCCGTTGTGCCATCTAGGAGTTCATTGCATCAGCAAGAACTTGTTTATCATTTTTAGCATTACTTATTGATTGTCAGAGGTGGAGTCACTTTCTCCAGAGGCCAACAGTACTAATAAACAGCACGTGGGAATAATTCGTCTCTGCTGTGTACTGTTGAGAAAGTTTATAAATTCTCGTCCTTAGAGAATCGGCGAAGTAAGCCGGCATAAAGTAATCGTTGCTTGATATTCACAAGACAATTCATTGTCTTGCTCTCAAGATTATTGAATATTATACTTTAATATTGTATATACATAAAAACCCCGTGACAGTCATAAGCTTTCTTCAAGTCCATGAAGGCAGCATACACTTTCTTTCCCTTCTCTAGATACTTCTCCACTAAACATCTTAGAACAAATATCTGATCTACACACCCTTTTCCCTTCCTAAATCCCCCTTGTTCTTCTCCAACTAGCTCCTCTGTCATATGCCTAACCCTATCAATGAGTATTCTACCATATATTTTACCAGTCACACTAAGAAGGCAAATACCTCTTTGGTTACCACATACTTCTCTCTCCCCATTCCTTTATATAAAGGAACAATTATACCTGATTTCCAGTCCTCTGGAACCCTTCCCTCTTCCCAAGCCAATCTACACAACTTCCATATCCACTCCACAACAATCTCACCCCCATACTTCAGCATTTCACCACACACTGCATCAATTCCTGTGGCCTTCCCCAACTTGATCTTCTTCATTGCTTCCACTACTTCCGTCCTACTGATCTCTTCCTCCCTCCTCTCATCTCTTCTTCTCCCAGCCATTCCCCAACCACTATATATATATATATATATATATATATATATATATATATATATATATATATCATATCAGCCGTTTGTGTGTCCACTGCAGGACCGGCCTATCCCGACCGAAATGGGGACGATACAGCCAATGTATCTCTACCAAGTGGCTTAGGCTGTCTAGTAGAGATTGTATGTAGGGTGAGAAGTGCTTGTAAGTGTAATTGTAGTGTTGGAGTGGCTTTGGATGTGTGTGTAGTCTGTGAACCAAGTGTAATCGGCCCGTGCAAGCTGACTGGGTGCAAGCATACTTTATAGTATGCAACACTGGTTCAACCACAGCACCCCTTGTGTCCGTCAATGCAGTACGTGGCCTGAAGAAAGCTCCCAACGTTTATTACCTTGGCGGGGCGCGAACCCTCGGTCTCCAGTGTATGAAAACGCACACTTTACCACTGTACCACAAAGGCTTATTTATATATATATATATATATATATATATATATATATATATATATATATTGTTACATAGCCTATGATTTCATCATCCTTTGTGTAATTTTAACGCACAGTATGCTGCATGTTTGATCACGAGCGTGTTCTGCCTCAGTCCCCCCTTCTACCGTTATAGTAGAGTAAGTCGTTCTCTCTGTTGTCCAGAGCGGGATTGTGAACTCTATGTCCCCATGGCTTTCATTTGCGCGTCCTCTTACAAGTTGTATCAGGCTCTGCCGGCCCCTATATAATGAGCTCAGTCTCTGCATCATTGCCACTTAGATCTGCTCCTCATTTTGTTCACATCTCTGTCCTCCCCTGTACAGATATTATTATTGTGAGTGCTCAAGAAGTCTCCAACCATCTAGCAGCTGTGTGTAATTTGAGTATAACTGTTGTTGCATTTTTTCTTGTACTGTGTAGCATAAGTTTAATTTGTAGGCCTAGTGAAGTTTTTGTAATTCATGTAGGGTTCTTTATGTCAGTCATTTTTGATAATAGTTTGTATCTGTAATTATTTATCTGGCATTCACTGAGTATTATCTGGTATCTCATTTTATCAGGGCTGACTTAGATAAATTTACTCTTGCTAATTTCGTGTTAATAGAGGCTATTGCAGTTAACCATATATTTAACCTGTTTATTTGCCATTACATTATCCTTATGAGTCCTGAATGTTTTGTTGTTAGTTTGTGCATTAAACTTTAACTTGTAATTTTACCTCTTTTGTTTTGAACCTGGAACTTTACGGGACAGTAGTGACTCTTAGTATTCTCACTTAAAGTGTACATTATCTTTCTCTGTTCCGTAACATAAATTTGGCGACCTCTATCAGGATATTCAGGATATTATCATAAGGATATTGCTTGATATTTTGTGACTGTTACTTATTCATGATGGCTACTATTACTACACTTGATGAAGCCAAAGATTTTTTGTCAAATGTGCAAACAGTGTGTGATATAGAAAACAGAACAAAGAATGAACTTAAGCTTGTTGCTCAACAATTGGGAATTGCAGTTCACTCTCATCATTCTAAATAGTAGCATAAGGTGGAAACGGGTGTAATGTAAGTGGGGAAGTAAACTGGGAGTGAAGAAATAAAGTCGAAGTTGAAACTCGAGTGGTAGCGAGTGTGATTGCTACATGAATATGTGCTAGCATTTCTCTAAATACCTCGAAAGGAATGTATATAAGTGAAAACATTTACATAGGTTGCTAAAAGGTTCTATGTAAAAAAAACAGTACTATGAAAGTGGAAAAATGATAATGTATGTTGATAGAAGAGTCATAACAAGTGCGCTGAGTAAGCAGATGTGCGCAATACTTATGCTAAATGTCATCATAATGAGTGAAAACAACTGAAAACATTTACATACCATAAAAAATGGTAAAATGGCATTGAAACAGTACTTTGCAAGTAGAAAAAATGATATATTTACTGAAACAAGAAACTTAGCAACTAGCGTGTGACCAATATGCCCGAACTCGCTATGCTCGCGTGATGGAACAATGCTTATTTTTCTTATATATATCATTGAAAACCGTTATATTGTTGTTGTTGTTATTATTTATTAGTTCAAAATCAATAAATGTAGATGTGTTCTTTGTTGTTTCTCCCAAAATTACTTACTATAGAAAACGTGAGCGCCTCACATATCAGTGACAGAATACAATACCTGGTGCGGGGGACCTCACCTGTTCTGACCACTTATGGACCCCGGTAAGCCCTTTCTTGGTGATTTTCCTTTGTTTCTCAACAAAAGCGGAGGTTTTAGCCAAAAAAAAAAATTTCCAAAATAGCTCGGGATTGGGCGTTATTGGAGGTGTGAAATCGGTCGGAACATGACGGGTTAAGTAAGAGTTATATGCTAATAACTTTTGGGCTGTTGCTCTGGCACAGTTGCTATCAAACCACTATGGAGAGTTTGATCTTTTAGTGAACTGTTGACTTGGTGTGAATATATCCATACCAGCTAGTATTAAGTCACAAATGTGGGACTGGGTAGAACTGGCATCACTAGAGAAGACTGCCATGGAATATCAGCCAGATTTCTAAATCCATCCCAGTTTGCCCTATCAAAGTGCCATTGGGTCAACCTGGCAGGTTTAGAACAAGGAAGTTTGGGGGGGATAACTAATGAGGTTTTGATGAGATTGTGGTCAGAGGATCCAAGTGGTGACAGTACCTCTGTCCTGTATTGATCTGGATTATTTGTCAGGAACAGATCCAAGAGATGGGCATTATGGTATGGATTATCTGGTATTCTGGTTGGTTGTTTTACCAGCTGTGTGAGATCAAACGAATCTGCAACAGCCCACACGCAAGACCAGCATCATCAGTCCTTGCAGAATGCAGTAACCATTCAACATTATGTACGTTAAAATCACCCAAAATAGTAATTTCGGTGCTAAGGGTAAGGTTAAGGTTACTCAACTGTGTGGATATGGAATCAAATACACTGGGTTCTGAAGAAACACTGGGGGAACGATAGACTACATAGATATAGTTATTAATATTTCCAAGACAAATAAAAATAATCCCATATTATTCTTTACCTCTCCTGTCATTGCATGACAAATGGGAAAGAAGATTATCTACTTACAAAGCTACTCAAGTATAACAACCGCTCGTCCACAAGTCTAATATATATATTTTCTCTACAAGTAACTACAAAGTCTTTTATGACATCAGAAATGGTTGACAGATCGATAACTGTGAGATTATCACTAATAAAATGGTCATGTATTTAGCCAAAATAGCCATACTGGTAGGTTTTGCCGCCCGCTACAGGAGAAAGATGTTTATCATTAAAATTTGAATCCCACTCCAATAAGATACCTACAATATTCATGTTTCACGGCCAAGGTATACGGAATAGACCTACTTCTGTCTTCAGTATATATATATATATATATATATATATATATAGCGTAGGCATTGAAGGCCATGTAGGACGGAATGGGCCCAAACTTCCGACCTTATGGACGGCGAGTCAGCGCTCTACTGACCGAGCTACTAGGCTCACTTTGACAACATTACCTGACTCTCTCAACATACAATACTAGGAGCATTTGGTAATCCGCACCAATATAATATGAAAAAAGAAAATTGAGACTGTAGATCATAGACAGTTTATTGATGTATTTAGTAATGGGTCTATCCTCCCTCCTGCACAATAACATCACGGAGTCTATCAGGCACGCTGGAGACGACATTTCTCACAACGTGCAGCCTTCCCCGCAGAGATTCCCATTCTCGCCGTATATGTTCCATCAACTGCTCGGCTGTCCTCTCTTTCTGGCTCCCATGTGTTGACCATATTCACCCAGATACTTTCAATTGGGTTGCAGTCGCAACCTTTGGTAGGCCAGTCCAAGAGTTGAGGATTTTCCTGTGTAGCAAACCACTCCTGGATTGCACGTGCAATGTGAAATGGGCACCGATCATGGACGAATATGATGGGACCTGATGGGAAGGGATGTCGCTCCTGCAGGGAAGGTAGGAAGAATTCCTTAAGAATTTCCAAATACTTCTGGGCTGAGAACCGTCCCTCTACTTTCGTAATATTTCCCACTCCATGGACAGATACTCAGCCCCATACATTGGACACTTGATGTCCACTTCTGGTCTCGTAGGTGTTTGAGCACTCGATTATAGATTAAAAAAAAAAAAAAAAAGAATATTACATTACAGAAATTAGTTTTGGTTCTGGCTTCCTCCTTAAGTTGAAAGCTACCCTACTTTGTTTGGAAAATGCATATATATATATATATATATGTATAATACTGTAGTTATAGGAGGAATAATAGTTATCTAGTCTAGTGAATAGGTGGAAGTAGTGTTTCTTACATTTTCTTGCATAATTTCACCTTACAGGCTATGGGTGGTATATGCTATACTGCACTTTAAAGACTCATTTATCCTTCCCAAATGTTCTGGGTAACCGATTCTTTGGTCAACAAAATTATTGTTTCTGTTAAATAATAGATAAGTATATTAATATAAAGTGATTTTTTAATTTGACAAACCATTCGCATTGTTGCTGATGTGATTTTGTGAGCCTATTTCACAGTAAATCACTAAGTTCGCAGGCCTAAGTCATTTATGATAATATGGTTTATGAATTACAGTAATACAGCCGGTTTTTTCTAACTGGCACAGGTTTCGGCAATCGACATACCTATCACTCTTCCTCGGAAAGAAATACAGATTCACTTGAACCTTCCACATACCCATTCCAAACATTTTCACCCTCTCGTGAAGATTGCGCAAATATAGGATCATTCTAAAAAAGAAAATTATGGGGGTTAACATAAATGAAAACAGTGTGAAATTATAAGTGTTTAAACCCAGCAAGGGATCTCTCTTCATTCGTCTGCAGGCGCTTGTGTGTAACCATACCGATTCCTTACTTATTCACTGCAAAGTTATAATTTTATTGTAATTTTGATTACATTGCGTGGAAATTCTGCCTTTCTTACGTTAGATGACCTACTTATAATACCAAAAATGAATAACCATTAAATGTGACTCGGGAGAAGTTGCTTTTGCAAGCAATAATGAATACGGGAGTGTGATGTTTTTTGACTCCCCAGTACGTATGTCGATTGCCGAGATTTACTCCAGTGCTCTCTCTCTCTCTCTCTCTCTCTATGAAACACTGGTTGCGGCAGTGCTTTTAGGTCAAACATCAATATATTAAACATCCTAGCAGGTATTTTCTCCGTCACAAATGAGCCCTACCATGACCGGATGATCGGGGAGTTTTCTCGTCAGAGAAAACTCGTGAGCGTGGTTGTTTTGCTGTGGAATGCAGTTATTTACGTTGTCAGATCGAAAGTATGTTGATCTCTCTGTAAACATTTTCCTGCTTCCTTGAATGAGTAGTTAGGGCGGATTAGTATTACACTAAGTGGGGTTATGTGTGGGAAAAGGTTCCGTTTTGAGTGATATGAGAGTCTTTGGGGTGTGTAGGAGATTCAGTAATAGCAATGTTGTGGCCCTCAAGGAAATGCTACATATGCAAACCCCCATTAACATTTACGTCTGTCTTTTTTAGCGTGAGACGGAGGTTTAGGGACAAAATTGGTGTCCCTCATTATGTAGGACAGATGAAACCCACGAACTGACAAACTTCTTTGGAAGATTTACAACCCCAGTTCCAATTTATTATATTACGTATTTAGTGTTCCTAAGGGAAATATACATTTATCAGGTATTTACGTATGTCAGAAGCAGAAAATGCTTAAAAATATAACTAAATATCACTGACAAACTGTTATAAACATTATTTGGTAGAAAGCCACGCCATGCGCAAAGGTTCCAGTCTCCCCGAGGGAGCTGGGATCACAGACTCACGTAATGCCATGAGGGTGGACACACCACCTTTTACTTGAAAATCTGGACCACGACAGCCTACTCACGGGCACCTACCCAAACGTGGTGGGCAATATGAGAAAGCTACAAATACAATAATAAATTTCTAGAAGGGCACCTAAGAGAGTGCATACCTCCGTAAAGGCCCAACAATCCTTTGCTGTGGTAAGCACTCCATTTGAATGATCATTTATCCGGATCCACTCCATAATTTAACGAGTTATTTCCTGGCCCAAGGCCCATCCCTCAACCAAGTTTCATGAATATCCATTCAGTAGTTGACGGGTGTATGCGCTCTACAGAGTGCCCCTTTAACCGGATGCACTCCAAAGTTTAATGGGTTCTTCCTGCCTCATGCTCCATCCCTCCACCAAGTTTCATGAAAATCTGTTCATCACTTTTTGCGTAAAAGACACACACACACACACACACACACACACACACACACACACACACACACTCAGACACACACTCGCAAGACAGACACAAGCACACACTCTGACAGACACCACAGACACTCAGACAGACACACGCACACAGACAAACATACACACACACAAAGAGACAAACACACACACACACACACACACACACACACACACACACACACACACTAAAACACACACACACACACACACACACACACACACACACACACACTAAAACACACACACACACACACACACACACACACACACACTAAAACACACACACACACACACACACACTAAAACACACACACACACACACACACACACACACACACTAAAACACACACACACACACACACACACACACACACACACACACACACTCAGATCCACACTCGCAAGACAGACACAGGCACACACTCTGACACACCACACACTCAGACAGACACACGCACACAAACAAACACACACACACACACAGACAAACACACAGACAGACAGACACACACACACACACACACACACACACACACATACTGACACACACACACACTAAGACACACACAGACACACACACACTCAGAAAGACTGACACATATAGACATACAGATAGACACGCAGATAATTAACCTACTGGCAGAGGTAACAATAGGGCATATTTACTACCCTTCGATAACAACAGAGGAACGTGGCTAAATTAGTTCACTTATTAAAATGATGCAAAAGTAATGCAGTGTTGTTCACCGTATGCCTACATACCCTGATTAGTCAAATCTCCAGGTTCTTGCCATCTTCATATCCACTTTGCCACAGTCCTGGTTGATATGCCTGATTCATTGGCGACGACACTGATACTTAATCCACTCTCTCGAAGACCGATGATCTGTCCTTGTAGTGCAACCTCGCTGTTTCTTCTGTCCATGACGAACACCTTTTTTGACTTGCGTTGCATTACTTATGATGCCCAGACAAAAGTTCGGTTTGCCTAAGGGCGGCTGCCTACTACGCCTGATAATAAATATGATTGGCTACTGCCCTTTTAGTTCTTAAGAACCACTGGGTTTCGTATACGTCGCTCTTGGCGGTTCAGATTACGATAATACTTTGCCCATAACATACCAGCTTTTATTTGTCATGGTGGGCTGCCTGAGCTATCTGGGTGTGTGATATTAGGTATTATTGTGTTACACCACCGCATTTCATCACTGCTTATATTACTTTAAATTATACTGTTTTTTTTTTTTTTAATCACTGTAGAACAGTTTCATAAATTACTTCGCATCCATTTCATACCTAAATTGCTTTCTGGTCATTGTTCTTGTATTATTCTTTCGATTATATATATATATATATATATATATATATATATATATATATAATTCAATCATCATCTAATCCTTTGTTAACCATGAGCGGCATAGGAGCCGGGGCCTAGGCAAGTAGGTCCTGACATTTAATATGAGGGTGATCGGCCTCACTCATCCCTGAGTCGCATTACGTGAGTAATAAACCTGAACTATCTCTTGGATATAAACCTACAGTCTCAATCGATTGGAGCACCTTAATTACCCACTAAATCACTAGGTGTCAGAATTTGGTTATATGGTTACCACCTAGCGTAGTAAATGGTTTCATGGTGTAGTACAGGAAACCATTTGGCTCGTCACTCTGTGCAAAGTCACCCATAGGCAGGTGGAAGAGGAAATAATGAAGGAAAGAAAGGCAGAAGAGGGAGGAAGGAAGGACGGAAGAGAGAAGAGGGCAGGCACCCAAGAGCAGCATTACATTGAGTGAGTGGATGTTGAGCGTCCCCGCCCACTACCATATATATATATATATATATATATATATATATATATATATATATGATTCGTTCATCCTCCATTATACGTTGCACTAGACAAGTCTTATTTTGGCCCCCGTTTCATTCAGTAAAACAAGGCCTGCTTCGGACCAATACCACCCCTGAACATCCACTACGAAGCATCCAACTCCCTGATTGGTCCCAGCACCATGACCTTAATCCGCCCCGTCCCGTCGACGTATTGGTACGTTGCAACGATTCTCATTTGCCAGTCCTGGCGACGTACCGGTATGTCGTACAATTGCAAGGTCCCTAATTTGCACAATTTTAAATTTTCGTGAGTGATTTTTCGTACGTATACACTGGACACCTTCCTCTATTCCTCTACAAGATGCCAAGCAGGGACAATGCCTTACACCGCATAACCTCCCCCCTCCCCCCCTCACGCAATTGTCTCAGCAATTCACCTGTTACCAGTGACCTGGCCAGTAAAGATAATCAGGGCCAGAGTGATTCCCCAATCGATGACAATGTGGAGGACAAAGTTTACATAGCATTAGAAGAAGAAACAGTCAGAAATAATGATCAGGTAATGTGGGAAAAAAAGGTCAGGTATGGTGATTAGTGAGTGAAACAATGCTTATAATGCCTATATTACTACTTGAAAACCAATATACTCTCATACTACATATAAATTCGTACCAAGTAAATAAATAAATATCGTGTATGAGTTGTGTGAAATAGTTACCCTCCCACAGAACTCGTTTTCTTTGGTGCCAGCATGTTAGAAAACCCAGTCAGGTAAGGAGGAACTCCTACCTGGATTGAGTATTTTAAACCTCAGGTGAGCGATTTATCTATGAATTTTTATGTTTCTCACCAAAAGCAGAGGTTTTAGCCTAAAATTTTTTTTTCGAAAATACCTCGGGATTTGGGGATGTCAGAGGTGCGGAAAACCTTGGGACGTGACGGGTTAAATTAAGCTAGAGTTACAGGCACAAGTTCAATTACATTACATCTTTTATATAATATAAGCACTACACAAATCATAGCAATGTAGCTGTCAGCTTGTGCAAGGAAGGCCTTGATAAGAAACAGAGGTTTGAGTTTTGCAGCTGCACGAGGCTTACATGAAGGAGTATTAGTGCCAACTTTAACATAGGGATGTGAGACTATGGTGTGGCATGAAAATGAAAAGTCCAGAGTAACAGCAGTGGAGATGGGACTGCTGAGGAATGTATGTGGAGTACAGAGGGTGGATAGGATACGAAATAATGTGATTCGTGAAAAGTGTGGAATAAGGAAGTCGGTGGACACCAGAATCGACGAGAGTGTACTGATATGGTATTGTCATGTGGAGAGAATGGATAACAATAGAACGGTGAAAAGGGTATATTTGAGCGAATTTGAAGAAGGGAGGAGGCCAGATAGGCCATGGAGAAGGTGGAGGGATATGGCGAATAAGTGTGTCAGGAAGAGAGGTTTGGAAGTCAGTGAGGCTAGAAAACTGACAAGAGATCAAGCTGGCTGGATGAATGTTGTGAGGAGAAGGGCATGATCAGGGATTTGGCACCCCTTTTTAACGTGACAGCGTCCGGATTGACTCAATCGGATACATTTATGTGAAGCTACAGAACGTTTTTGGCGTATCAGATAGAGCCAGGATTCCGGAGGCTTGAAAAATGAGTGAATGGAAACGTGGCCCATTGAACTGGGCAAATCTGGGCTGTCTGGACACTGATACTCCTCACCCTGCCTAGGGTGGGAAAGGAGGTCCGGATGATGATGATAATGAATTATATATATATATATATATATATATATATATATATATATACAGGGTGTAACGCGGCGAATGACAACAACTTACACAAATGATATATCATGTAATTTTGAGTATATTTTGTTCTATAAACATATACTCTCTGCGGCCCCAATTCAGTACCCAGCATTTGGCTATTTAAGTGTTAATGGTTTGTGTCTTGGATGTGTCGTCGGGTGTGAGCTTCGCAGGGTGATGGGAGACGAGTATTATCATCGTATACTGTATTGTACATAAAAATCCCTTATCCTGTCAGTACAACCGAGTTATAAGAAGAAACTTTACGTAGTTTATTGATTCTTTAACATCAAGTCATGCATTCCTGCAGTTCTTTTGCACAAATCGACTGTAATTAAGATAAATCCAAATCTCAAGGATTGCAAGGGAGTAGGGAGTGAGGAGAGGCTTGTGTGGTGTTGCCAGTTATGTAATGTTTGGTTTCTAGGATAGTACTACCCGCATTATCGTAACACCCAGAGCTCATTCAATGAAGAAACATTACTGTAATGCGTGATTAGCATCATTTTAACCCAGGAGTAATATTAATGTTTATTATAATTTTTTGCTGCAAGTAAACGTAGCACCATATCCTTCATCTGATGGTGACAAGGGAACAGCCACACTTATTCAGTGTGAAAACATTATTAGTGTATTTTTTCAAAAATTGGAATTGGTCTTTTTTTTTTTTTTTTTCGAAATCTATGTTTATCTTGTTCCATTATTCAGTTTTTCTATTACTGTTTCTCTCATTAGATAAAACAACTCAGCCACACAACCTATGAAAGGTGTACAAATATTAGGTAGTGAAAGTTTTGTTTTTATCGTATTTTTAATGTTTTGCTTCAACTGTTGATTATTTAGTGGTAAAGTAAGCAGTATACAGTAAATCTGGAACAAGTGCTCTCTCTCTCTCTCTCTCTCTCTCTCTCTCTCTCTCTTTCTCTCTCTCTCCCCCCCTCTCTCTCTCTCTCTCTCTCTCTCACTCTCTCTCTCTCAGTGGTAGGGTTTACAGCGGTTTAGCTGATTATTTACAGAATTCATACATTGTTTTTTGTATAAACTTAATGAATTCTTAGATATAGCCTTTCTCCCGGCGCCCATTGGCTCTCGTTCTTCTCTGGTCGTACATCAGATGCTCAAAGTGCCCACCACCACTTTCAACGCATAATCTTGCATGCTCCATTACTGATTAGGTCGTCTTTCTCATAACTGCTGGGTTGTTCTTGATCACTTGTGCTGCTTCCATTACGCTTGCAAGAAGTTCTTGTTTGATGTTGCTTTTTCTTTTGTACACAAGTGTCTTCATGTGGCCCCAGAGGTAAAAATCAAGAGGGGCCAGGTCAGGTGATCTAGCAGGCCATGGGTAGGGTCCTCCTTGACCGATTCAGTTATTGGGAAATGCTTGATCCAGGTGCTCCCTAACCTCTCTGCTGTAATGTGGAGGTGCGCCGTCATGTTGGAAAATCATCCGTCATCGTTTAGCCAGAGGAACATCTTTTAAGCGTAGAGGAAGGTCATTCATCAGAAAACTTACATAGGGATCCCCAGTCAGTCTATCTTCAAAGGTGTAGGGTCCAATCAGATGTTCATCTATGATGCCACACCAAATATTAAGAGAAAATCGATGTTGGAAGTTTGCTTCTGCTGTTTTGTGAGGATTTTCTTCTCACAACCAGTGTTCATTATGTGTATTACACAGGCCAGCACGGGTAAATATGGTTTCGTCTGGATACAAGATGCACTTCACGATCTGGGGATTATTTTCTAGCCACGTACAGTACACAAGGCGTCTATTAAAATCTTCAGGGTTAAGATATTGAACATCCTGTAAATGATATGGTGTCAGACCTTGCCTTTTGAATATCCTCCAGACTGTTGTGTGAGAAACAAGGAGACATGAGGAAAGTCTTGCTGTACTTATATCTGTCTTTCTTTATCTTATGTGTCTATGCGTTCTGCCCTCAGATTAATTCCAGGGACATTACCTGTGTTGTGAAGATGCTGGTAGACACTGCAGAAAACTCGAGCACTTGGACATCTTCTGTTTGGGTATCTCCTCCTGTATTCCTTAGCTGCAGCACTGGCATTACCATCGCAGAAACCGTAAAAATAGATGGTATCTGCATATTCTTCATTGCTGTATGTGTCACGGGGTTTTTAAGATGATGCAAAATATAAAGAATAATATTCAATAATACTTGAGAACAGGACAAAGAACTGACTTGTAAAAATCAAGCAATGATTACTTTATGCCCTCTTACTTCGCTGATTCTCTAAGGACGAGAATTAATAAACTTTCTCAACAGTACACAGCAGAGACTAATTACTCACACGTGCTGCTTATTAGTACTGTTGGCCTCTGGAGAAAGTGACTCCACCCCTGACAATCAATAACTAATGCTATTAATGATAAACAGGTTCTTGCTGGTGCAATTAACTCCTAGATGGCACAACGGATTTGAGTTAATAAAAAGGACTGGCCTAAGTACTAGTTATGAATAATGCAAAGCATTTATGCAAACTAGGAGCTATAAGTAAAATAAGCTTGTGGAGAAATAAAACACGAGTTTACATTAAGCTCAAAAGAAAGAACTGTAAATTTATTGATTACAATAAATAAATTTACGTTACATGTGTCTCAAATGACTTCAAAATAACAAAGAGAACACACTCACTTGCTCACTCAAAAGCTAAACTCTTAAACCTAGGAAAAACGAAAAGAAATACTGGTCAGAGAGTGGGTAGGTGCCTGTGAAAAGGCTGTCGTGGTCCAGATTTTCAAGTAAAAGGTGGTGTGTCCACCCTCATGGCATTACGTGAGTCTGTGATCCCAGCTCCCTCAGGGAGACTGGAACCTTTGCGCATGGCATGGCTTTCTACCAAATAATGTTTATAACAGTTTGTCAGTGATATTTAGTTATATTTTTAAGCTTTTTCTACTTCTGACATACGTATATACCTGATAAATGTATATTTCCCTTAGGAACACTAAATACGTAATATAATAAATTGGATCTGGGGTTGTAAATCTTCCAAAGAAGTTTGTCAGTTCGTGGGTTTCATCTGTCCTACATAATGAGGGACACCAATTTTGTCCCTAAACCTCCGTCTCACGCTAAAAAAGACAGACGTAAATGTTAATGGGGGTTTGCATATGTAGCATTTCCTTGAGGGCCACAACATTGCTATTACTGAATCTCCTACACACCCCAAAGACTCTCATATCACTCAAAACGGAACCTTTTCCCACACATAACCCCACTTAGTGTAATACTAATCCGCCCTAACTACTCATTCAAGGAAGCAGGAAAATGTTTACAGAGAGATCAACATACTTTCGATCTGACAACGTAAATAACTGCATTCCACAGCAAAACAACCACGCTCACGAGTTTTCTCTGACGAGAAAACTCCTTGATCATCCGGTCATGGTAGGGTTCATTTGTGGCGGAGAAAATATCTGCTAGGATGTTTAATATATTGATGTTTGACCTAAAAGCACTGCCGCAACCAGTGTTTCATAGAGAGAGAGAGAGAGAGAGAGAGAGAGAGAGCGCTGGAGTAAATCTCGGCAATCGACATCCGTACTGGGAGTTAAAAAACATCACACTCCCGTATTCATTATTGCTGGCAAAAGCAACTTCTCCCGAGTCACATTTAATGGTTATTCTTTTTTGGTATTATAAGTAGGTCATCTAACGTAAGAAAGGCTGAATTTCCACGCAATGTAATTAAAATTACAATAAAATTATAACTTTGCAGTGAATAAGTTAGGAATCGGTATGGTTACACACAAGCGCCTGCAAACGAATGAAGAGAGATCCCTTGCTGGGTTTAAACACTTATAATTTCACACTTTTCATTTATGTTAACCTCCATAATTTTCTTTTTTAGAATGATCCTATATATGCGCAATCTTCACGAGAGGGTGAAAATGTTTGGAATGGGTATGTGGAAGGTTCAAGTGAATCTGTATTTCTTTCCGAGGAAGAGTGATAGGTATGTCGATTGCCGAAACCTGTGCCAGTTAGAAAAAACCGGCTGTATTACTGTAATTCATAAACCATATTATCATAAATGACTTAGGCCTGCGAACTCAGTGATTTACTGTGAAATAGGCTCACAAAATCACATCAGCAACAATGCGAATGGTTTGTCAAATTAAAAAATCACTTTATATTAATATACTTATCTATTATTTAACAGAAACGATAATTTTGTTGACCAAAGAATCGGTTACCCAGAACATTTGGGAAGGATAAATGAGTCTTTAAAGTGCAGTATAGCATATACCACCCATAGCCTGTAAGGTGAAATTATGCAAGAAAATGTAAGAAACACTACTTCCACCTATTCACTAGACTAGAGAACTGTTATTCCTCCTATAACTACAGTATTATATATATATATATATATATATATATATATATATATATATATATATATATATATATATATATATATATATATGCATTTTCCAAACAAAGTAGGGTAGCTTTCAACTTAAGGAGGAAGCCAGAACCAAAACTAATTTCTGTAATGTAATATTCTTTTTTTTTTTTTTTTTAAATCTATAATCGAGTGCTCAAACACCTACGAGACCAGAAGTGGACATCAAATGTGCAATGTATGGGGCTGGGTATCTGTCCATGGAGTGGGAAATATTACGAAAGTAGAGGGACGGTTCACAGCCCAGAAGTATTTGGAAATTCTTAAGGAATTTTTCCTACCTTCCCTGCAGGAGCGACATCCCTTCCCATCAGGTCCCATCATATTCGTCCATGATCGGTGCCCATTTCACATTGCAAGTGCAATCTAGGAGTGGTTTGCTACACAGGAAAATCCTCAGCTCATGGACTGGCCTACCAAAGGTTGCGACTGCAACCCAATTGAAAGTATCTGGGTGAATATGGTCAACACATGGGAGCCAGAAAGAGAGAGGACGGCCGAGCAGTTGATGGAACATATACGGCGAGAATGGGAATCTCTGCGGAGAAGGCTGCACATTGTGAGAAATGTCGTCTCCAGCGTGCCTGATAGACTCCGTGATGTTATTGTGCAGGAGGGAGGATAGACCCATTACTAAATACATCAATAAACTGTCTATGATCTACAGTCTCAATTTTCTTTTTTCATATTATATTGGTGCGGATTACCAAATGCTCCTAGTATTGTATGTTGAGAGAGTCAGGTAATGTTGTCAAAGTGAGCCTAGTAGCTCGGTCAGTAGAGCGCTGACTCGCCGTCCATAAGGTCGGAAGTTTGGGCCCATTCCGTCCTACATGGCCTTCAATGCCTACGCTATACATATATATATATATATATATATATATATATATATATACTGAAGACAGAAGTAGGTCTATTCCGTATACCTTGGCCGTGAAACATGAATATTGTAGGTATCTTATTGGAGTGGGATTCAAATTTTAATGATAAACATCTTTCTCCTGTAGCGGGCGGCAAAACCTACCAGTATGGCTATTTTGGCTAAATACATGACCATTTTATTAGCGATAATCTCACAGTTATCGATCTGTCAACCATCTCTGATGTCATAAAAGACTTTGTAGTTACTTGTAGAGAAAATATATATATTAGACTTGTGGACGAGCGGTTGTTATACTTGAGTAGCTTTGTAAGTAGATAATCTTCTTTCCCATTTGTCATGCAATGACAGGAGAGGTAAAGAATAATATGGGATGATTTTTATTTGTCTTGGAAATATTAACAAGTCTCTCACACAGAGCGAAGTATAAAGTAGAGTCCCGCTAGCTATCTCCCTATCTCTCTCTCTCTCTCTCTCTCTCTCTCTTCCAAGTTGCTAAGCCTTTCTTCCTACGACCTGCCTGTTCTATGGCTAGCTTCCTTCTGAGCTCTCTTTCCTAAATTCTGGTGAAACAGGAGTCGTATCACGTGTGTTCCCTGTGGTTGGAAAGTTCTAGAAGCCTGTGTGTGAGTATGTGTGTATGTGTGTGTATGGTCACGAGGCGCTGTCGTGTGCCTATAAAGCATTCCTTGAGTTAAGAGTGTGTAAGCATGTTTAGCATTGCTCGATTCTTGCAGACACAGTACCTTCTCATCATCTGACTTCCTGCTTCTATCTGTCTCTCTATCTATCTATTTATCTATCTATCTATTATGATTTGTAATTATAATATGGAGTCCTAACATATGCTCGGTCACGCGAAAATGGCGTACCATCGACAGTTAATAGTCATAACATATTAATACATATTATATACACATTATAATGAACTTATAAGCTAATTAAGTGAAATACATAATATTGTAAAAGTAACATAATTGTATGAATATTGTATACATATAATATTCATAGTAAATAGTGATTATTCAGTAATATTACATTTTAAACAAGTTGTATACATATTTGAATAAATGCAATGGTTGTTGTATGACACTTTGTAAGACGTGCATGTACAACAGACGTCTATCTATCTATCTATCTATATACCTAGGCTGCTTCCCCCAAGGAAAGGGAGGTAGCCGAGACAGGATGACTCACTCTCCATTTACTCATCCATTCAAACACATTCATTCGCATCTTAGCCCCAAAGGGGAGAACGGACAGATCCTCACCGCACCACACCGCACAAGGGTCAACTGGGCAATGCAATCAGTGACATCCGCAGCAGGGCCCGACAGCAGAACTGGTTTACCCCTGCCACATCATAACAGACCCATCCCCTTACCCGCACCTGACCTGACTAGCTGATCAGACCAAATGCGGGAGAATATCCCCTCAGGGCTGCGTCATCACTTATTCATTCACAATTTCTCTCCATTTATTTCTGTCACGCACAGCCACTCTTCCTTGCTCAACAGACATCCCTCTCGCATCCAGCGCTCTCTTCTATCTGTCCATCCATCCTATTCGTGGTCTTCCTCTCAGCCTTACACCTCTCACATCAGATCTAGTTATCTTTTTCACCAATCGCTCATTATCCATTCTCTCCATATGCCCAAACCATTGCAACACCCTCTGCTCAACTCTGCCAGCCATCTCCCGAACAACTCCAGTTCTCCTTCGCACTTCATCATTTCGCACCCGATCCATACGCGTCACTCCACACATACTCCTCAGACATCTCATCTCCATTACATTCAAACTTTTCCTCTCTGCTACACCCATATTCCATGTTTCAGCCCCATATAATGCAGTCGGTACCACAACACCCTCATACAGCCTTCTCTTTACATCCATTCTAAGCGAACGACATTTAAACACTTTTTTTCATTCCTCCCAGCACCTTTCCTACTTCATTTATTCTAAACTTCACTTCTGCATCTATTCTTCCATCCACAGCAACATGTGACCCTAGATATTTAAAACAATCTACCTCCTCAAGCAACTCACCATTCAAAACTATATTCATCCCCCTACCATCTATCAACCTCGTACACTTCATCACTTTACTCTTATTCTCATTTACTTTCAATTTCCTCCTTTCACACACCCTTCCAAACTCCTCTACCAACTGTCTCAATCTCTCCTCTGAATCAGTCACCAGTGCAGTATCATCTGCAAACAGCAGCTGCTTCAGATTCCACTCTCCTCCATCAACATTTACCAGACTCAGACCACCTAAAACTCTTGCATTCACCTCCCTTACAACACCATCCATGTAAATATTAAACAACCAAGGCGACATCACACATCCCTGTCGCAGCCCCACTCTCACGGGAAACCAATCACTCACAGCATTTCCCACTCTTACACACGCTCTACTATTTACATAAAAACTTTTCACCCCTTTTAGTAACCTACCATCAAGTCCATACAATCTTAAAACAGTCCACAAAGCCTCCCTATCAATTCTATCATACGCTTTCTCTAAATCCATAAATGCTCAAAACACATCCTTGCCTTTCGCTAAATACTTTTCACACACTTGTCTCACAGCAAACACCTGATCAACGCATCCCCTCCCTCTCCTAAAGCCACACTGCTCATCACTAATCACTCCCTCTGTACCCTCTCTAACTCTCATAATTAACACTCTACCATACACCTTACCTACAACACTCAACAGACTTATACCCCTAAAGCTAGTACATTCATACTTATCACCCTTGCCTTTATACAACGGGACCACACAAGCACTTGCCCAGTCAATTGGCACCATACCTTTCTCAAAGCACACATTCAACAATCTTACTAACCAGTCAACAATAGTCACTCCACCACCCTTCAGGCATTCCACAGCACACCCATCCATACCTGCAGCTTTCCCTGTTTTCATCTCCTTTACTGCCTTCTCCACTTCCTCCTTCGTGATCAAGGAATCATTCAACTCTCCCAACACATTTATACCTTGCACCCTTCCATCCGCCACAATCTCAGCCACCCTTTCCTCCTCTACATTTAACAATCTTTCAAAATACTCTGCCCATCTCTTCCTTACTGCATCCATCTCAATTAACATCCTTCCATCCTCTGATTTTACTCGTTCTTCCTTCCCAGACTCTCCCTTTCGCACCCTTTTCACCTCCTTCCAAAACATTTTCTTATTCTGCTGAAAATTCTCTGTCAGCCGCCTACCCCACCTCTCATCTGCTGCCACTTTAGCATCACGCACAGCCCTTCTCGCTCTATTCCTCTTCTCCTTATACCTTTCATATGACATCTCATCCTTCCTCTGCAGCCACACTTCATATGCACGTCTCTTCTCAGCCACAGCCATACTTACTTCCTCGCACCACCATTCACTTCCTTTTCTTACACCACCACCCACACGTCTCACACCACACACCTCTTCTGCATGCCCCACCACAGCACTCTTAAACAACTGCCATTCCTCCTCCACGCTGCCATTTTCCCGATCTTTCACTGCGTTCCACTCATCTTTCAATTTCTCCTGATACTCTATCTTTTTCTCTCTTTTATCCAACTCACTCACTTTCAAAACCTCCCTGCCACACCTAACCCTCCTAGCTCTCATCCATCTCTTTCCTACTTTTAACTTTCCCTCCACCAGGTAGTGGTCAGACATACCTCCACCCTCCCCTCTCAGAACTCTCACATCCAACAATCTTCCTATTACATTCCTAGACACAACCACATAGTCCATCAAGGCTCTATCAACAACCCTTCCACCCTCCTGTCTCACCCATGTATACTTATAAATATCTTTCTTCTCAAACAGCGTATTCCCAATCACCATCTCTCGCTCAACACACATCGCTATCATTCGTTCCCCATTTTCATTTCTTCCAGGCACACCATGCATACCAACTACACCTTCAACTGCTACATTTCCCACTCTAGCATTCAGATCTCCCATCATTACCACATTCACATTCGCTTCAAAACTCTGCAGACACTCATCAACATCATTCCAGAAAGACTCCCTCTCTTGTTCATCCCTTTCACTACCAGGCCCATATGCACTCACAAACACCCACAACTCACGTTCAAATTTCGCTTTCACCCACATCAGTCTCGATGACACCTCCTTCCATTCAATCACACATTGCTGAACTTCCGGACTCACTAACAAGGCCACACCTTCTCTTGCCCTTCCTCTATCAACACCTGACAATCTTCCATTCACACTTCCAAACATAGATTCCCCCTTCCCTTTCATCTTCGTTTCACTCAAAGCTAACACATCCAACTTTCTTCTCACAAACATTCTCCCAATCTCCTCCCTTTTAGCCTCAATCGTACTACATCCACGCACATTCATAGACCCAATCTTCAGGGTACGAGGATAACTCCATCCCCCATCCCTTTCTCTGGCCTGTCTCTTTTTAGGAACTACAAAACAGAGGAGGGGGTCCCTAGTCCCCTCACCCCGCCCCTTTTAGTCGCCTTTTACGACACGCAGGGAATACGGTGGCAGTATTCTTCCTAACACAACCTGGCCGCAGAGTAGTAGTACCACCCCATAGTGCGGCCAGGTTGTGTCCCCCCCGCCACAGGGGGGGACACACCAGACGTACGCATATAATTGTGGAATGGCAATACTGCTAGGTTACCCATTACATATTGAGTTATCCCTTTAGTAATGTCTAATATTTCACCTAACTTGTATGATGATACTGGTAATACAGAATTGTGGTATAATGGTATGACTTTACATAATATTGTAGTAATATTGTGGCAATACATAATTGTAATATTTTATGAATCGTTACATAATATTGTGCTAATGCATAATTGTGAGTGTGTATCGCTCACACTAAATTCGTTAAGACGTTACCAAGTGCGGCCTGCTCTCGCCTCTCTCTCTCACAATTTGAAGTCAGTCAGGATTTGACCGTCATGGAAGTAAGTTCGATTGGGCTCAGTGTCGAGCAGCGTGTGTGGCAGCGTCCTTCCTCAGCAACAACGCCCAGTTCATCCCGCCACCACCGTTGTCCAGCGAGTTCCTGAATTCCCACCAAGCGTGATTTGGCGAGAGGTTCAGTGTGGCAGCGTCCCTCCTCAGCAACGATGCCCAGTTCCTGCTTAGCCCACTCTCTGACCAGTATTTCTTTTTATTTGTCCTAGGTTTAAGAGTTTAGCTTTTGAGTGAGCGAGTGAGTGTATTCTCTTTGTTAATTTGAAGTCATTTAAGATGCATGTAACGTAAATTATTTCATTGTAATCAATAAATTTACAGTTCTTTCTGTTGAGCTTAATGTAATGTAAACTCGTGTTTTATTTATCCATTAAGCTTATTTTAGTTATAGCTCCTAGTTTGCATAAACGCTTTGCATTATTCATAACTGGTACTTAGGCCAGTCCTTTTTATTAACTTAAATCCGTTGTGCCATCTAGAAGTTAATTGCACCAGGAAGAACCTGTTTATCATTAATAGCATTAGTTATTGATTGTCAGGGGTGGAGTCACTTTCTCCAGAGGCCAACAGTACTAATAAACAGCACATGTGAATAATTAGTCTCTGCTGTGTACTGTTGAGAAAGTTTATTAATTCTCGTCCTTAGAGAATCAGCGAAGTAAGCCGCATAAAGTAATAATTGCTTGATTTTCACAAGTCAGTTCTTTGTCCTTGTTCTCAAGTATTATTGAATATTATTCTTCAATATCGCATACTCTCCTAAAAACCCCGTGACATTTGGCGACCTCATTCCAGGATATTAACTCCTAGCTCTAAAGTTATTCACGAGATAATACTCACTCACTCATACTTAGGTATTTATCATTAAAGTCTATAGGCACTATCTTACTGGTGATTATTAACTCAGTTCTATTAATTTACGTAATAGCTTTCAGTCAGTTGTTTGTTTAATTTTCTTTCTTTACCAGTTTAATTAGATAAAATTGGTCACCATTAACCTGTGCCTATATTCTTTATACTCGATTATTGGCATCTTTCTCTGCAAAATTGCAGTCAGTACTGAGTCTCTAGTTCACTTAGATTGACTTAGCATCATGTCTACCAGCGTCTCTGTACAGGAAGCTAAAGATATGGGGCTTACTGACCCCGAGAAAATAAAGGACTATGTCCTCTCTCGGTTTAATTACAGGCAGCAACGCGAGAGTGATGCTCGTGAGGAGCGTCGAATTCAGCATGAAGAACGCGAAAAAGAGCGCGAATATGAGCGAGAACAGCGCGAATACGAGCGAGAACAGCGCGAGGAACGCGAGAGAGAACGTCAACACGAGCAAAAACAACGCGAACTCGAGTTAGAACAACGAGAGAGAGAACGAGAACACGAACGTGCCGAGCGAGAAGCGCGCGAAAAACATGAGCTTGAAATGTTGAAGCTCAAGCGAGATTCATTGGCTTCAGACACATCTGGTGCAGCTGGCCCAAGCTCCACGAGCGCTATCCCTGCACATACAGTATTATGGCAACCCCACACATCAAGCTTCCCCCATACAAGGAAGGCAAGCAAATCAAGCCATACATAGCTCGTTTTGAAGACAAGGCTCAACTTTACCAGCTGGATGATGCAGCTAAGCGGCTTCAGTTTCTTAGCCTGTTTGAGGGCCCTACCCTCGATATTCTCCACAGAATTTGTGGAGACAATCTCACGTATGAGATGATGAAGGCCGCACTCGTCAAAGCGTACGGTCTCACAGTTGATGACGCCAAGAGTCAGTTCATGAGGGCGTGCTTACAGGAAAAAGAGACTGCCATTTAGTTTCTTGACCGGCTTACTGCTTACTTAGATGAGTGGATGGAGAAAGATGAAACTCCTTCCACGCATGAGGGGATAATTGACCTTATGCTGCGCATGCAATTAGAAAAGTCATGGCCTACTGAACTTATGGCACAGCTTAAGATCTGCCAGGTAAGAGATGCCAGCCAAATTGTGAAGAAGGCTGATGCATTCTTCACTGCATACGGGAATCAAACTCGCAAGCAGCATACCTGGAACAGGAAACGTGATAAATCTGGGAAACCGTCTCAGACTGAACCCCAGCAACAAGGCCGTTTTCAGAATAATGGCCAAGGTCCAAAACCGCAGAGGAAGGACCAAGGGCAAAACACTCAGAAACCTGAGTGGAAGCGGTACGACAAGCAGAATCCTAACCAGCAGTAGTACCGGTATTTCAAGCAGCAGCAGGGGAAGGACAAGCCACGTAACCCTCAGTCAGGACAATCGACTTTAGTGTATCGGAGGCAGGAGGCTAACGCAGCCTTCATTCCTCAACAGCAGCACAGTGGTCACGTCCCTACCAGTACGAGTACTTCCCCACAGTTCACTAGTCCCTCAGCGACAGTGAACACTCCTCCACAGAAGGCCAATGCTCCGTCTCCCCAGACAGTGAGTATGACCCCTCAGGTATCAAATTCTCAGGGCACCATGTTTGCTGCATCATTTATTCAGCAGCCTAATCAGTGGCTAGCTGCTTCCTCCACAGGCCCTCCCACAGGTGACAGTGCCTTCCTTGTTCAGCCAGGGTTTGTGGGAGGCATTCCTGTGAAGGTCCTGAGAGACAATGGCTCCTCAGGTTGCTCTGTCAGGCAGAGTCTAGTTCGGCCTGAGGAGTACACAGGTCGACAGATCCAAGCTAACCTTATTGATGGATCAGTGAGATTGTTCCCTGAGGCATGTATCCAGGTGGCATCTCCATTTTACACTGGTACGACAGTCGCAGTTGTCATGCCAGAACCTTTGTTTGACCTTATTATAGGCAATATTCCCAGTGCCAAGTATAGTTGCACTGAAGATGATGCTACTCAGACTTTGGCTGCAGTAACACGACCCTTGGCTGAGGCTCCAAACTGTGTCACCCCGGTGACCATTGAATCGCTGCAAGATCTGACGTGTAGCCAAGTTGTTGTTCAAGAACAACATTCTGACCCGACACTTGCTGCCATGCAAAAGAAACAAAAGGGTAGAGTGATAATGTATTCACGGGGAGGTCAAGCCAAGTTCCTTCGCAAACAAGGACGGCTGTACTGTGAGTCACGAACACCCGAGGGAGAGGTTCGATTGCAGTTTGTCGTTCCCACTAAGTACCGTCTAGCAGTGTTAGAATGGGGTCATTGTTCAGCCTCAGGAGGTCACCTGGGCAAAAGGAAAACCCAGGGCTGTATCCGAGCTGACTTTTTCTGGCCAGGGATGGGACAAGAAATAGATAGCTTTGTGTGTTCCTGCGGTGTGTATCAAAGTACCACTAATCAGGGACATGTCTTTCCTGCGCCGTTTGAAACCACATCCGGAATCTCTGAGCCAGTCGAGAGACAGGGCAGTGGTGAAGTGGGTGTAGACCTGACGTCTCGCCCGTTGGCCCCACAGGACACAGTATGTCCAGGGCTTGTACATACATGTATACCATAAGTTAAGGGGGAAGTTTGAGAACCCCAAAGAGACAGTCCGAGGCTGTGTATGAATTACCTTGTGGAACGTCTCGAGCTATGGGCCTCTCTGAGGATTCCCAGAGAATGCACAATATCCACATGAGTGTTCACACCCACGGTGGGTGTTAAAACGTGACCTGCCCGAGATTGCGTAGCGATTCTCAGTTACCTGTCATTAATCGTAAGTGTAGAGTTAGGTTAACCAGTAAACTGCCCGTTCTAAGAGATTTGAGCAATTCAAGAACTGACACGTTTCCTGGTTAATAATGTTAGGTTAACCAGTAAATTGCCCGTTCTAAGAGATTTGAGCAATTCAAGAACTGACACGTTTCCTGGTTAATAAGTTAGCTTAACCAGTAAACTACAAGGGTCCTGAGATATTTGTAAATCCTAAGACTACATTTCCTGG
This sequence comes from Coenobita brevimanus, assembly GCF_032717465.1. Lineage (NCBI taxonomy): Eukaryota > Metazoa > Arthropoda > Malacostraca > Decapoda > Coenobitidae > Coenobita > Coenobita brevimanus. The sequence goes on from NC_137009.1 coordinate 34,507,558, forward strand.
TTAATAATGACATAAGTACTGATTGCTAGGCAGAGAGAGAGAAATGACACTTTTGATGCTCCACCTTGATTCCTTTCGCAGGTGCAGGTGGCGGGTGCAGCATTGTCGTGCAGAACAGCTGATCGTCCCTGACGTATGCTGCCGCCTCTTCTCTTCTGCCTTGTCGTCATTATTTACTATAAATTTGTATTACATGATTTTACACGTAGGTACAGTTACACCACAGCTGTCACACCTACACCCTGTATTACATACATCATGCTACATAATAATTAGTTGTTAATGTAAATGTAGCGAACTTTTCGCTCAGTTTGACCTGAGTACAGGATTTTTCACCATCATCACGGAGTTTTTCCCTCAGGCTTGCTTCTATTAACGTAAATACGAGTTTTTTTTTTTTTTTTTCACTCACTGGCGACTATGACTTTCTCCTGTAGCAGGATAGCACACACACACCACAGTGTGAATCTTGTGTGACTGACTTAGGATTTATATGTATGTATATTGAAAAATTTTTCCTGAGAAAAAAAATCATTTTGATGGAGCATAATGTCAAGTGTTGGTGCGATCATATATTTATATATTTAAATAAACTCGTGACATTGAACTCGGTGGGAAACCGCAAATTCTAGTGGAATCCCAGTGTGTATCACTCACTCAACCGCCACGTATTCACCCGATTGGGAGTGTTTTCAGAACAATTCTTCACTGTTTCATAAGTGATCGTCTTAGTGCGCAATACTAGCACCTCAGCTGAGTGATTTATTGTGAGTGTGTATTGCTCACACTAAATTCGTTAAGCCATTACCAAGTGCGGCCCGCTCTTGCCTCTCTCTCTCACAATTTGAAGTCAGCCAGGATTTGAGCATCGTGGAAGTAAGTTCGATTGGGCTCAGTGTCGAGCAGCGTGTGTGGCAGCGTCCTTCCTCAGCAACGACGCCCAGTTCATCCCGCTGCCACCGTTGTCCAGCGAGTTCCTGAATTCCCACCTAGCGTGATTTGGCGAGAGGTTCAGCGTGGCAGTGTCCTTCCTCAGCAACGACGCCCAGTTCCCATTTAGCCCACTCTCTGACCAGTATTTCTTTTCGTTTTTCCTAGGTTTAAGAGTTTAGCTTTTGAGTGAGCAAGTAAGTGTGTTCTCTTTGTTATTTTGAAGTCATTTGAGACACATGTAACGTAAATTTATTTTATTGTAATCAATAAATTTACAGTTCTTTCTTTTGAGCTTAATGTAAACTCGTGTTTTATTTCTCCACAAGCTTATTTTACTTATAGCTCCTAGTTTGCATAAATGCTTTGCATTATTCATAACTAGTACTTAGGCCAGTCCTTTTTATTAACTCAAATCCGTTGTGCCATCTAGGAGTTAATTGCACCAGCAAGAACCTGTTTATCATTAATAGCATTAGTTATTGATTGTCAGGGGTGGAGTCACTTTCTCCAGAGGCCAACAGTACTAATAAGCAGCACGTGTGAGTAATTAGTCTCTGCTGTGTACTGTTGAGAAAGTTTATAAATTCTCGTCCTTAGAGAATCAGCGAAGTAAGCGGGCATAAAGTAATCATTGCTTGATTTTTACAAGTCAGTTCTTTGTCCTGTTCTCAAGTATTATTGAATATCATTCTTTATATTTTGCATCATCTTAAAAACCCCGTGACACATACAGCAATGAAGAATATGCAGATACCATCTATTTTTACGGTTTCTGCGATGGTAATGCCAGTGCTGCAGCTAAGGAATACAGGAGGAGATGCCCAAACAGAAGATGTCCAAGTGCTCGAGTTTTCTGCAGTGTCTACCAGCATCTTCGCAACACAGGTAATGTCCCTGGAATTAATCTGAGGGCAGAACGCATAGACACACAAGATAAAGAAAGACAGATATAAGTACAGCAAGACTTTCCTCATGTCTCCTTGTTTCTCACACAACAGTCTGGAGGATATTCAAAAGGCAAGGTCTGACACCATATCATTTACAGGATGTTCAATATCTTAACCCTGAAGATTTTAATAGACGCCTTGTGTACTGTACGTGACTAGAAAATAATCCCCAGATCGTGAAGTGCATCTTGTATCCAGACGAAGCCATATTTACCCGTGCTGGCCTGTGTAATACACATAATGAACACTGGTTGTGAGAAGAAAATCCTCACAAAACAGCAGAAGCAAACTTCCAACATCGATTTTCTCTTAATATTTGGTGTGGCATCATAGATGAACATCTGATTGGACCCTACACCTTTGAAGATAGACTGACTGGGGATCCCTATGTAAGTTTTCTGATGAATGACCTTCCTCTATGCTTAAAAGATGTTCCTCTGGCTAAACGACGACGGATGATTTTCCAACATGACGGCGCACCTCCACATTACAGCAGAGAGGTTAGGGAGCACCTGGATCAAGCATTTCCCAATAACTGAATCGGTCAAGGAGGACCCTACCCATGGCCTGCTAGATCACCTGACCTGGCCCCTCTTGATTTTTACCTCTGGGGCCACATGAAGACACTTGTGTACAAAAGAAAAAGCAACATCAAACAAGAACTTCTTGCAAGCGTAATTGAAGCAGCACAAGACAATGATCAAGAACAACCCAGCAGTTATGAGAAAGACGACCTAATCAGTAATGGAGCATGCAAGATTATGCGTTGAAAGTGGTGGTGGGCACTTTGAGCATCTGATGTACGACCAGAGAAGAACGAGAGCCAATGGGCGCCGGGAGAAAGGCTATATCTAAGAATTCATTAAGTTTATACAAAAAACAATGTATGAATACTGTAAATAATCAGCTAAACCGCTGTAAACCCTACCACTGAGAGATAGAGAGAGAGAGAGAGAGAGAGCACTTGTTCCAGATTTACTGTATACTGCTTACTTTACCACTAAATAATCAACAGTTGAAGCAAAACATTAAAAATACGATAAAAACAAAACTTTCACTACCTAATATTTGTACACCTTTCATAGGTTGTGTGGCTGAGTTCTTTTATCTAATGAGAGAAACAGTAATAGAAAAACTGAATAATGGAACAAGATAAACATAGATTTCGGAAAAAAAAAAGACCAATTCAAATTTTTGAAAAAATACACTAATAATGTTTTCACACTGAATAAGTGTGGCTGTTCCCTTGTCACCATCAGATGAAGGGAATGGTGCTACGTTTACTTGCAGCAAAAAATTATAATAAACAATAATATTACTCCTGGGTTAAAATGATGCTAATCACGCATTACAGTAATGTTTCTTCATTGAATGAGCTCTGGGTGTTACGATAATGCGGGTAGTACTATCCTAGAAACCAAACATTACATAACTGGCAACACCACACAAGCCTCTCCTCACTCCCTTGCAATCCTTGAGATTTGGATTTATCTTAATTACAGTCGATTTGTGCAAAAGAACTGCAGGAATGCATGACTTGATGTTAAAGAATCAATAAACTACGTAAAGTTTCTTCTTATAACTCGGTTGTACTGACAGGATAAGGGATTTTTATGTACAATACAGTATACGATGATAATACTCGTCTCCCATCACCCTGCGAAGCTCACACCCGACGACACATCCAAGACACAAACCATTAACACTTAAATAGCCAAATGCTGGGTACTGAATTGGGGCCGCAGAGAGTATATGTTTATAGAACAAAATATACTCAAAATTACATGATATATCATTTGTGTAAGTTGTTGTCATTCGCCGCGTTACACCCTGTATATATATACAGTATATATATATATATATATATATATATATATATATATATATATATATATAATTCATTATCATCATCATCCGGACCTCCTTTCCCACCCTAGGCAGGGTGAGGAGTATCAGTGTCCAGACAGCCCAGATTTGCCCAGTTCAATGGGCCACGTTTCCATTCACTCATCATTCAAGCCTCCGGAATCCTGGCTCTATCTGATACGCCAAAAACGTTCTGTAGCTTCACATAAATGTATCCGATTGAGTCAATCCGGACGCTGTCATGTTAAAAAGGGGTGCCAAATCCCTGATCATGCCCTTCTCCTCACAACATTCATCCAGCCAGCTTGATCTCTTGTCAGTTTCCTAGCCTCACCGACTTCCAAACCTCTCTTCCTGACACACTTATTCGCCATATCCCTCCATCTTCTCCATGGCCTATCTGGCCTCCTCCCTTCTTCAAATTCGCTCAGATATACCCTTTTCACCGTTCTATTGTTATCTATTCTCTCCACATGACAATACCATATCAGTACACTCTCGTCGATTCTGGTGTCCACCGACTTCCTTATTCCACATTTTTCACGAATCACATTATTTCGTATCCTATCCACCCTCTGTACTCCACATACATTCCTCAGCAGTCCCACCTCCACTGCTGTTATTCTCGACTTTTCATTTTCATGCCACACCATAGTCTCACATCCCTATGTTAAAGTTGGCACTAATACTCCTTCATGTAAGCCTCGTGCAGCTGCAAAACTCAAACCTCTGTTTCTTATCAAGGCCTTCATTGCACAAGCTACTTTTCTTCCTTGTGTCACTCCACTTTCAATTCTTTTGTACATTTTCCTCTCTTTTCTATCACTGTACCCATGTTTTTGAACTCTCCCACCAATTCCAGTCTCTCTCCATTCACTGTAATATCGCACTGGGAGTCATCTTCTCTCTCAATAACCATCACTTCACTCTTTTCTATATTTACTCTCAAGGCACGACGCTCAAAGACATCAGCAAATCTCTGCACTAGCCTACCAAGTTCTTGTCCGGTACTTGCAAGCGGTACTGCATCATCAACATACAACAAATTTGAGATATTCCATCCATCACCATTCATTACCAATGCCATCCCTCTCTCCATTACTCGTGTTTTTACTTCTCTCATCATCCCATCCATATATATATACTGTATAACAATGGGAACATCACACAACCTTGTCGCACGCCCACACCGATCGTGAACCATTCACTTAGATGCCCATTAAGCCTTACACATTCTTCACTACCATCATAAAAACTCTTGACAGCACCTAGCAGCTTACTATCTACACCGTACATGCGCAAAACTTTCCACAATCCTTTTCTCTCTATTTTGTCATATGCTTTTTCCAGATCCATGAATGCCATAAACACATTATGGCCCTTCTCACAAGCCTTCTCTGTTATCTGCCTCACTGCAAATATTTGATCCACTCATCCTCTGCCACTCCTAAAGCCACCCTGTTCATCACTCACTAGGACTTCTGATATCTCTCTTACTTTCTCTTTAATAATTCTTCAATATACCTTCCTTACCACACTCAATAAACTTAAGCCACGATAATTCTTGCACTTACTTCGCTCACCTTTATTTTCGTACAGGGGTACAATCACAGTCTTTTTCCACTCTGCAGGCACAGACTTAATCATCCAATCCTTCTTACATATCTCCAACAAGCACTTCATTCCACTCTTCCCACTACACTTAAGCATCTCTGCATACACCTCATCAACCCCAGCTGCTTTCCCATTTCTCAGCTGCTTCACAGCGCTCTTCACCTGTGCAAGTTTCACGTCTCCTGGTACTGCATTCCTTCTCTGCACACCCCCAAAACCAATCATGTTTACAGCCGCTCTGCTGTCTCTATTCCCATTCATCAGGCTTTCAAAATATTCTTTCCATCTGGTCCTTCATCTCCATGAGTTAATAATCTACCACCTACATCATTCACACCATCGCATTTCTTCCTGCTTTCACTTCTACATTTCTGGACCTCTTTCCAAAATAACTTACTATTTTCAGAGTAGTTTGCATTCGTTTTTCTTCCTAGATCATCATTTACCTCCTTCTTTTTCCTCTTCACTAGTTTCCTTACGTGCTTCTTGCTCTAAATATATTCAGTTCTTATTTCAATTGAGCCGCTATGCCGTAACCTCTGGATCACTGTAACATCGCTCTGTGAGTCACCTTCTCTCTCAGTACCTATCACTTTACTCTTTTCTACATTTACTTTCAAGGCACGATGCTCACAGACCTCAGCAAATCTCTGCACTAGGCTATGAAGTTCTTGTCCTGCACCGAAAGTTCCAGTTCCAGTAATACGAATAATGTAGGAAAATAAGTTACCTTACCTCATAGTTCTCACTGTCGCCTTCGAACTAGTCCCTTGGGCATGTATACAGTGGTCCCAGCGTTTTTTCCACGGGTCCATGCATCCCTGGAAGGCTTCAGGCGTGATGGTCTTGAGCACCTCCTGCGATACTGTTGGGATCTCCTCAATCGAGTCAAATCGAAGCCCTTTCAATCGTAATTTCAGCTTTCAAAACTTGGAAAAAGTCGCATGGGGCAAGGGCAGGTGAATAGTGTGGGTGAGGAATGACTACCGTATTAGTGGAAGGCAGGAACAGCAAGACAACAACTGATGTGTGGGCGAGGGCGTTGTCATGATGCAGGACCCAGTCCTTGTTCTTTCACTGTTCTGGACGTTTGTGGCGGATGTACCCCCTCAGAGGTTGCACAACTTCACAGCAAAACTTTCCACTGACAGATTGACCGGGTGGGATGAATTTCTTGTGAACAATCCAGTGGATATCGAAGAAAACGATCAACATCGACTTGATATTGCTGCGCCTTTGGTCCACCATTGCAAATCCGCCAAACCACCTACATACCACGTTACAAAAGTAAGCATAGCTGAACAAAAAGGCAAAACTGCAAATGGTTGGCTCCCTTTGTTCAAATTGGTGGAACTTTTGGGTAGCACCTCGTGTATATATATACATACATACATAACACACACACACACACACACACGTACATATATATATATATATATATATATATATATATATATATATATATATATATATATATATATAAAGGTGCAGGAATTAACTGGAAAGAAAATAAGAAGCTGATGGATTTGGACTATGCTGATGATATTGTACTGATTTGCGGAAGTATTTACGAGATGCAGAGGGTGCTTGATTGTCTGGTGGAGGAAGGAGAAAAAGTGGGATTGGTAATAAATTGTGGAAAGACTGAAATTATTAATATGAACGTGGAGAACCAAATCGATTTTGTAATTGGGAATAATGTGGTGAAGAATGTAAAAAACTTTAAATATCTAGGAACGATTGTATCATCTAATGGATCATTAAACAATGAAATTGAGGAGAGGATTAGACAGGCTTGGCGAGCTGTTGGAATGTTGAAATCTGTTTGGAATAATAATATGCTTTCGGTACATACTAAAATGAAAATTTACAAGTCCATGGTTAGACCAATTTTAATTTACGGGCATGAGTCATGGTACAGTACAATTGCAACAGATCAGAATAAATTAGGATTTGAGAATAAAATACTGAGAAGGATTCTGGAGTAAAGTGGCAAGACAGAGTTACAAATGCAAGAGTAAGAGATATTACGAGAGTGGAACCAGTTCATGAATATGTGAGACTGTCTCGCTGGAAGTGGCTGGGGCACATATACAGTAAAGAAGGTAGTTTAATACAGGATGTGCCAGAGTGGACTGCTAGAGGAAGAAGAGGTAGAGGAGGCCGAGGGAAACCTGGTTGAGGACAATGAAAAAAGAAGCAGGAGAGGAGTGTTGCTGGGACCTGAAGGAGATGGGAAGAGACAAATATTGGTGGAGAGAGTTCGTTGAGGCCCTATGCATCCCGTGGGGTGCCACAGGAAGTGATATATATATATATATATATATATATATATATATATTTGCTTCACCCACTATTGTAAGATAAGTAGTTATCCCAAGGATTCATATTTAGGTGTAGTAGGAGATTTCGCAACACTTCGTAAGCGATAAATTTAGCATTATTACCCCTGTGTATTGTTTTTCTTTGACACAGCTTGCATAAATAAGTAGAAGAAAATAAAACTATATATAACACGCTAAGAAATAGACACATCTAAACCCTCAAAAGCAATGGGAAATCTAGTAAGACAAGAAATAAGGGGTTCGAATTTGAGAAAAATCAAGCAAATGCCAAGGTCACAGGGCAAGGTCAAAGTTGTAGCTATGTGCGTGATCGTTAACAAAATAATTCACCTTTAGCTTCATCACATTCTACTCCAGAAGTTAGCCCATTCATTACAGGGACGTATTATAATATTATTGGCGTAATTGCCAGATCATTTTGTTTAGCATGAAACATTGCGAATTGGAGGAGTTGGATGAAGCCTTCTTTAACACCAAAAAATAGTACTAGTCATAAAGAAGTATTAACGGAAGGAGGTAGCGCTGTAGTGTTGTCTCATTCTGTCACTGAGCTATGGTAAATAGGCTGCGAAAAGACGAAACTCTCCACCAAGTTAGTGTTTGAAGTGTATGGTAAAAAGCATGGCAATGATGTCTGTGGCTGTGAATAATCTATCTTTAGCCAGACGCCTTAATCCCGTAAGGGGTGTCAACAAACATATCGCTTCCATGTCGCCCTGTCCCCCCATTTTGCTGCCTTCCCCCCTGCTCACATCCTTCTCCCTCAAATACCACTCCATCCCTCCATTTCATCCTCAGTCTCGTCCTCCCTCCCCCCTCCTCCACCTCACTCAACTACATTCTCCTCGTTACTGTGTCGCTCTCCGTCCTCTCCACATGGCCTAACCACCTCTACGTATTTCTCCTGCGGTAATGCTTTCTGTCACATCTACATTCACACCACAGTGTAGTGCTCGGAAGTGACAATGAGTTGTATCTAGTTCATTTTATATGACCAAAACTTCGGTTTAGTGAGAGTGGCCGACGCATGGCTGTTTCTAAGTGAACGTGATCAGAACATAGATTAAGTTACCTAGTTGCTAAGTCATTTTTGTTCCCTACTGTAATTTACTAGTATTAAGTCTCTTTATAACATACAATCTTGAGTGGATGGGATTATGTGCCTTGGTCACGTAATCCAGCATAATGTACGCGTGCGCAGAGTGATGTAAGGCACGATGATTTTTATTGTTTTTCGATGTAAGGGTATAAAGAGAGAGGTGTTGGTGAGTAATTATTGTAACTACGGAATGTCATTTTATTCGGGTAATCGATTGTGAGGGGAAAGGCATCATACTGAGTCTATCACGAGTCTGTAGTAATAATAATTTTAAATAGCGTAAGCCGTCATCCCCCCCCCTCCCCCTTTCCATCACGCAGTTTTGGCGTGTTTCACTCGCCCACCGGCCGGGATATGTCACTGGTGGTCGGTACTGTCTTCCTCCTTCCCCCCCCCCCTCCAAGAATTCTGTAAGTAATTTGATGATACTTATGTCTGATATGTTGAAGCGCGAATAGTGATATCCGATGAGTGATAATAATGCCGAAATAAAGAAATAGACTCAGGTAGAATCAAGTGTTGTCGTTCCTCAGGAAGTGTATAACAGTGACGCCATTAGCCATGGGAGAGCGAGTCCCGAGTTTCCCGCTCACCACTCTGGTATTCTGTGAGCTGAATAGTGAGGTATTTCCCATAAATTTGTGTACTTTACTTTATAGTATTTAGTGTGTAACTGGAATACGAGAATGCTAGCTAGTTGAGTCTCGGATAAATGTGTGATTTTTGTAGGCCAAATATCTGGTGCCTTGGAACTGTAAATTGTTTATTAATGTGTTGAGATGACTTTACAATTCAGTACTTATTAGGGCTATGTTGTGAGTTAATGTTCACGTAGTTACTTTGTGAGGCACAATGATATTGATGCAGTGATGATTTTCATGGTTAAAGTTATTCATGCTTACTGTATTTGTTACAGTACTTTTTTTTCCATGTTATCCCTACAATAAGTATTATTTTGAGCAGATATATGTGTCTGTAGTGCCATGTGTTATCCTGTTATTACTTAAGATGCTGAGTGTTGTAACTCATGTTTCTTTATTATGAGACTTTCCTGATCATGTGAAGGGATTGCTTTCATTGGGGAGAGTAGTTATTCACTGTACATATTAACTTATAGCGGGTCCAAATGTGGAGGTCAAAGTATCAGTAAGTCAAAGTTCAAGTGTGGAGGTCGAAGTCCCAGTGAGTCAAGGTCCCAGTGTGGAAGTCAAGGTCGGGAGTGGCAGAGGAATGGACCAGTGAACTATGTGCTCAGAGGGATGATTATGAAGAAACATATTGGACTGGGACAAAGGAGCTAAGTTTTGTGGATTTGATATTAGGACCGTATATATATAAATATTTTTTTTTAACAACGTGCCAACTGATTCAGGTTTAAACTGTAAAGCAAGTAGCTAGGGAAGATTTCTACCTTTTTTTCGGTCTTGTTAATACACATTTCCTCCCACTCGAACTTTATTGTTTGTATAACCCTTGAGAACTGGTGGTATAGAGCTTACCTAATAGTTTGTTAATGGGTAACCTTAGAAGCATTTTGGGGGACATTGCGAAAGTTGGGCTTGGGTTGGCCGAGTTGGTGACTGGCCCCGTCATTTTGGCATGCTACCATTCTTAACTTGACCACTTGAAATGTAATAAACGCAATCGAAGAGGCCGCTAGTGGGAGAGAGTCTCCGTTAATTTGAGTTCCCGACCGTTCCAGCAAACAGTGGTCATCAATAGTGACTTGATTTTTGCCCCTTTTGACCATGTAAAAGTCGTGATCGCAGAGTTGACAGTACATGTGGTGGCACAGCTTTGGGATGACCTATTAATGTGAGGGTAATTAAACTTGTAAGCAGGAATTGAGAGGTCATTTAGATGATTGTCATTACATCTAATTATGGCAATAGCATATCCCCCTGTTCTCAAAGGTATATGTACTTGGCATTATATGTAGAATTATAAGGTATGTATATTTATAGTGTGTACTATCTTGGTGTTCCAGTTGGGCATTTTACTAGTTGAGCATTCACTTCCTGGGGTTGCTCAAGGTTGTATAATTCATGATGGAGTCCCATGTAGAAAAATTAATCGACCTTGAGACTGAAATGCCTGAGGAAGTAGGTGTGAAGCAGGAGCCCTTCGCAAATGATGAGTGTTTGGAGCGTATTACAGCATTGGAGGATTTGTTAGGCCCACCTGGACTCACCCTGACCAAGGTTGGAGGCCTATCACAGTATACCCCTATAAAGTCTGGAAATCCATTTAGACAGTCAACTCCACAGTGGTCAAATTTGCCTGTAGGAGGTATGCAGAGCTATCAGGGAAATTCGGTAGTACTAGAGCGTAAGGATGTTGATGTTCTAAGGATGAGCGAAATGTACGGTGTACATACTAGGACCCTGGTGGATCACTTTTTGATGCAGGTGGAGTCAGTGACTTCTAACTTAGAACAGCGGAAGGTGGTAGCACTCACCCGTATGGACACAGAGTTGTGTACATACGTTCTGGGAGAGTTGAGTTTATGTGAGGCAGGTGGTACTTATGGGGACATTTAGACATTGTTACAACGTGAGTTCAGAGGCCCCGAAGGGATCGCTGATGCATTCCGCGAGCTTACCCAAATGGAGTATAACTTTGACGATCCACCTAAGAGATTTGTTAGACATTTCAAGAGTAACTTTAGGGCAATTTGTAGAGAACATCCCCATATTAACCCTCCCAAAGTGGAGCAGATGTGGAAGAAAGCTGTGCTACGTAATGTATCGCAGGAAGTTAGGGACCAATTAGAGTTGTTTAGATCTAGATCAGGGAATGAGGAGGTCTTTATTTCCGAAATAGAGAAAGAAAGGGGTTATAGACAGTGGCGTAGAGTGGCGAAAGTTATGGATGAACAAAGGTCTGTTGATAATTATGTTCCAACCCCTACTAGAATCACACCTCCAGTTGTTAGTGAAAACGCTTGTCCAATGACTCGAGTACCCGTACGTCAGGTATCCTTTAAACCTAGACCTACAATGTAGCCTTGTGGATGGTGTTCAAATGGCTGTAAACATGACCAGGCGAGTTGTCCAAGGCAACCAAAGTTGTTTTGATTGCTTGAAAGCTAACTCTAGGAGGGGATATGATGGATGCCCTGGTAAACCTAACTTGAGTAGAAAACCAGAAAGAAGCATACCAAGTATACCTCCTGCAACAGCTAATCCCCTTCCACAGCAGGATTCTCAATTGCATCCAGACTCCCAAACGCCTAGGGAATGATGAGAGGCCCCTGAGGTAATGCAGGCTGCCAATTATGTTGTGTGTAGCATACAGGATGTAGAACAGAATAAGGGCTGTCAGAACCTTTCAGATGGTGAGGTGGAGGAAGTCCGAAAAGTTCGAGGTGAAGTAGACACTCCAGTGATACGCTTGATTTTGGGCCAGTATCAGGTTTCAGCACGTTGAGTACACCGCTTCCCGTCCGATCAGCGAAGTTAAGCAACGTTGGGTCTGGTTAGTACTTGGATGGGTGACCGCCTGGGAACACCAGATGCTGTTGGCATCCCTACATGTCAAGTGGGGTTGGTGGAGGATTAATGCCCCTCCCTGTAAAACAATTAACTCTAAGCCATTGGCCACCCCGTCTGGGATACATGGCGTCTGGCAATGAATGAATGAATCAGGTTTCAGCTTTTGTAAATACTGGTAGTGTACCAACACTGATGATAGAAAGTACAGTAAATAGATTAGGATTAAAGATTAGCAAGTGCCGACGTTCACTGCATTCAGTATCCAACCATAAGTTAACTGTTGTTGGCCAGGTTTCGTCAGTAGTGCATTTTCCCCCCCGAGACAAGCATAGTGCAGCGATCTGTAGTGGTCCCAGACTATTAATTGTCAACAGAAGTGCTCATGGGTGCAGACTTAATTGGCAGAGCGATTTTCACTTGGGATGGAGAAGGTCAGGTGATGCACTGGGGTGGTCAGCAGTACAAGGTCCGAAATAAGCTTTGCCAGAGAGTGAATAAAATAAAGTTCCGGTCTAATCATACGAGAAAGGCAGAAGGGGAGCTAGTACAAGTGAAGTGTAGGACTGTGGTACCTGCACAGACATTGATGTCAGTACCCATTGCGTTGGGGGGTGTGAGTTGGGAGCAGAGCAGTGAAATGGCGGGGGACAGGGTGACGTGGAGGCGATTTGTTTGTGGCCACCCCGAACGGGATTAAGGCGTCTGGCAATAGACAGATAGACCCATAGCGTTAAAAGACAGAAAACCCAGAGATGTCTTACATGTTAGTATATTTCAGAAAGCCAGGGATAACGCTTCATTAGCATCAGATTGTTGTGTGAGAGTTAGTGAGAATGGGATGTGCTATTTACCCATTGCCAATGTAACCAAGGGACCAGTGAAGCTAAACCCAGGACAAGAGTTGGGGACGTACGATGTTGACGAGTCGAATATTACTTATCTTACCCCCAAGGAACAGGACAGCAGTCCACTTAATTTAATGCAACCTGTAGGCGAGGCAGAAGGTGACCTTGTGGCACCAGTAGTTTGGGTTGATAATGCATTGTTACCATACATGGATCAGGCACAGCATGGGAGTGACCGTCATGCTGCACTTAATTTAATTCTCAGAGGGCTGAAGTGGAAACATTTGTCTCAGTCACATAGGGACAAAGTGAGAGAGTTGATATTGGATAATCATGCACTGTTCATTCTTGGTAAGAAGAAAATTGGAACCCTTAAAGTACCTGAGGCCCACAATGATACCATCAAGTCTGACCCCGAGTGTATGCCCTTGTATCGGCATCCTGAGCAAGCAAGGAAGATAATTTCCGAGATGATTGACAAGATGATTGAAAAGGATGTGATTGAGGAATTGACCACTGCATATTTAGCCCCCATAGTCTTAATCAGCAAGCCGGACAGCAGTAAAAGGATGTGTATTGATTATCGGGCTCTTAATAAAAAGGTCAAGATAGATATCCAACCCCTATCCTGATTAGACGAATTGGTAGAGGAAAGCGCTGGGAAAAAGTTTCATTGTACTCTTGATATGAAAGACGCCTATCTCCAAGTTCGGTTGCATGAGAGCTCTCGAGACTTGACAACTTTTTCTGATGGAGTTAATTTGTTCAGATACAAGTGCTCTCCTTTTGGATTGTCTGTGAGTCCAGCTATTTTCATGAGGAAAATGCAGCAAGTGTTAGCCCCTTTAGTAAGAGAAGGTTGGTGCCGTAACTACCTAGACGATGCTGTGATTTGGGCAGACTCTTTCAATCAGATGCTAGACCGACTGAAGATTACCTTTGGAAGATTAACCGAGTTAGGAATGAAGTTGAATGTTAGTAAATGCTCTTTCATAAGGCGAGAAATTAAGCTCTTGGGACATGTAGTGTTGGAGAAAGGAGTACGCCCTGACAGTAAGAATCTTGAAGCCACTGAACAGATGTCACGACCAACGAAGGCCAAGGAAGTGAGACGCTTTGTGGGCATGTGTAATTTTTATCGCAAACACATTCCTGACTTTGCTAACATCGCCAGTCCTCTCACTAGTTTGCTTAGGAAAGATGCAAAATTTGAATGGTCAGAGGAGTGTGAGAATGCATTCTTAGTTCTTAAACAAAAGTTAGTATCAACTCCAGTACTAATAGGCAGATTTAACTAAACCGTTTGAGTTACATACATATGCTAGTGACTCGCACATTGGCGGAGCTCTTATGCAGCTGGAGGACAAGAAAGATCTGAGACCTATTGGATACTTTTCAAAGAAGCTTACCCCAACAGAAAAAAGATAGTAACAGACAAGGAAGCTATGGCGGTAGTGAGTGCGTGTAGATTTTTCAGCCACTATTTATGGTGCAAACCCTTTTCCATCGTTACTGACTATAGACCATTAACCACCATCTTTACGAAAAAGACTAAATGCCCACGTATGTCGTGTTATTTGTTGGAGTTGAGAGACTACAATTTTGTGATAAGATATAAAAAGGGTGTGAATCATTATGTCCCAGATGCTTTGAGTAGACCAGTAGGAGCAATCAAGGAGGCCTCATATATAACCCAGTCTAATGCAGAATTTTGGTGGCTGGGCCTTACGGTAGACAAGGTCCAGGAAGCCCAGAGAGCAGACCCAAGGTGGAGGCAGGTAATTCAGTATTTAGAAAGAGGTCAGTTACCCAGGAAGTTGTCTGGTAATCGTCCCATTTACGCTTTCGAAATGAACGAGGAGATTCTGTATGTCCAAAGAGAAGAAATGGGAAAGTCGAGATTGTGCCCGGTAGTACCCAAGTCTTTAGTTGCTATTGCCTGTTCAGTTGTTCATAACCCTTCACACCTAGGAGAACGCAAGACGATAGCAAAGGCAAAACTGTTTTTCTATTGGCTGTCTCCACTGACCGATGTGACATTTTGTTAAATCATGCAAGTCATGTCAGCAGTTTAACCTGCGCCGTCCCAGCGACGTGAATTAACGTCCACACATGATGTGCACTCATGTCCCGGCGACGTGAATTAATGCGGCAACATTGCAAGGTCCCAAATTTGCACAATTTTCAATTTTCGCGAGTGATTTCGTGAGTGATTTTTGGCATGTATACACGGGACACCTTCCTCTATTCCCCTACAAGATGCCAAGCAATGACAATGTCTTACACCGCATAGCCTCTCCCCCCTCCCTGCACACCATTGTCTCGGCAATTCACCTGTTACCAGTGACCTGGCCAATAAAGACATTCAGGGCCAGAGTGATTCCCCAATCGATGACAATGTGGAGGACAAAGTTTACATAGCATTAGAGGAAGAAACAGTCAGAAATGATGATCAGGTAATGTGGGAAAAAAAAGGTCATGAATGGTGATGAGTTAGTGAGTGAAACAATGCTTATAAGGCTATATTACTGTTTGAAAACCAATATACTCTTGTACTACATATAAATTCGTACCAAGTAAATAAATAAATACTGTTTATGAGTGGATAAAATAGTTACCCTCCCATAGAACTTGTTTTCTTTGGTGCCAGCCTGTTAGAAAACCCAGTCAGGTAAGGAGGTACTGGTATCTGGATCGAGTATTTTAAACCTCAGGTGAGCGATTTCTCTATGAATTTTCGATGTTTCTCACCAAAAGCGGATGTTTGAGCCAAAAAAAATAAAAAGGTCCAAAAATGTCGGGACTGGGGCGCACCACTGTCCAGAAAACGTCGGGATGGGGCAGGTTAAGGATCACAGAAAGATGGTGCTCAATTTTAAGGAATTGCCACCAGTAGATGATAATGGTCAGAGAGTTGCGATAGATCTCATTGATTTGCATAATAGTAGGAGTGGTCACAGTTATTGTCTCACGGTGATAGACCATTTTTCTACATACCTACGTATCTACCCCCTTCGAACAAAATCCACCAAAGCCATAGCTGAAGAATTTAAGAAGGACATCTATAGATATGGCAAAGCCGCAGGTAGTCTTCATGGACAACAGAGGAGAATTCACCAGTGCAGAGTTTAGAGATTTTTGTAGGAAAGCCGGGATTAAGCAAGGATTCTATCTACCCTACCATCCCTGGGGAAATTCAGTTATTGAGAGAGAAGACAGGACCTTAAAGACAGTACTGGCAATCTTGAGCCAAGAACACCCGAATACATGGCCCATGCACCTGTGCAACACTAAGAAAGCGTTGAACAAAGCAGGGCATACATCCCTAGGTTCATCACCATTCTTTGCTTTTTATGGTCGTCATCCAAATTGCGAGGTAGGAGATTTGCAGTTGCCTACTGATGAAGACTGTGTAGAGAAAATAGATGTCAAACAGATGCTCAAGGAGACACAATGTTGGATGACAGCATGATACCTTAACAGGGAAAATGAGACACGTAGGAATGTCTCTCTAGAAGCAGGTGAATTAGTATGGATCTATGTCGAAGAGTGCATGCCTGGTACGGCATCAAAGCTAAATAGAAAATGGCAGGGTCCTTACAAGATTGTCAGACTTATCGATTAGGGTAGAGCCAATGAGTTAGAAAATGTGTTTGATGACACCATCTTCAGTAGGCAGCTGAAAAGATCAAACGATATGTTGAAAGAGATGCCTTATTGAGTACTGTGGATCACAAGTTTTTGACCAGTGAGGAAGAGGAAGAGATACTGCTTAGTGTAAGATCCCAGAGACCACCTGAGAGGTTGCAGTACACGTAGATGATGGGTGTATGGCTGTATATATTGTATATACTCATTATTTTTTCTTCTCGGAGCACGTCTTGTTCTTGCCTTAACTGGCTGGGAACATGGAGTCAGGTTTGCCCTTCCAGGTCTCTCCAGACTGTACCTGTGTATTTGTCTTTTCTACCAGTATCTATGATGTAATTTTGGGTCAATCAATAGAGTTGAGTACTTGTTTAGGGTATGTCCAGCTTTTGGAGAGATGATCCATGGAAGCTGCATGTTTGTCAAATCAAGTGCACCACGGTGTATAGACCGTCGTTCTTGCCTTACCGCGATTCTTTTAGTTTTCTTTAGGGTAGATTGTTAGTTTCAGTTAGGGAAAATGAGCTCTCACAGTTAGGATTTTTTTTTTTCCCCCAGAGTTAGGGAATTGTACATGTGAGGGGCTGTTCTCCACCTGGAGGTTTCCTACCTGCTTTGAGAACCTCGAGCACTGAGTGTATGTAATATCCAAACTGCAGTATAGGATTGCTCAGAGAGAGAGAGGGGAAGTTTCCAGTTTCTCTATAGGGCTTGGAGAAGTTGAACTATGGGGCTCTTGCATGTTAGGAGAGGTGGGTAGGTTTCACTCAGTCTCTCTGGACAGAACGCAGTGGAGCGGCTCTTGTTACTCTTAGCTAAACACAAAGTTTCTCCTTGTAGCAGGACATTCTCCTTGTGAGTAATATGCCTGGTGAGTGGCATACGTCGTCAGTTGCATATCGTGAGTAGCAGGAGAAAATTTACTTCTGGTAGAGGAATTATTATTCTTTGCAGACAGGATAGCCGCCGACTGTTCTCAAGCATGGAGCTTATGTAATATCCAACAGTCGCAGTACAGGACACGTTGGCTTGAGTTTTGGAGGCATGTAGATTGGTTTCCCTTCACGAGCAAGGAGCGTGTGAAACACCCCACAGTAGCAGTATTGAGGGAGACTGGTCAAGTAGGTGAATTTACATACAGAGTTTGTTAAATATGGGTACTGGGCGTTTCCGAGGAGTTCAGGTCCAGTCTATCCAACGTTTGGTCTGCCCTAACTGTGGGCGGATGTAGTGCCCGGAAGTGACAATGAGTTGTATCTAGTTCATTTTATATGACCAAAACTTCGGTTTAGTGAGAGAGAGTGGCCGACGCATGGCTGTTTCTAAGTGAACGTGATCAGAACATAGATTAAGTTACCTAGTTGCTAAGTCATTTTTGTTCCCTACTGTAATTTACTAGTATTAAGTCTCTTTATAACATACAATCTTGAGTGGATGGGATTATGTGCCTTGGTCACGTAATCCAGCATAATGTATGCGTGCGCAAAGTGATGTAAGGCACGATGATTTTTATTGTTTTTCGATGTAAGGGTATAAAGAGAGAGGTGTTGGTGAGTAATTATTGTAACTACGGAATGTCATTTTATTCGGGTAATCGATTGTGAGGGGAAAGGCATCACACTGAGTCTATCACGAGTCTGTAGTAATAATAATTTTAAATAGCGTAAGCCGTCATCCCCCCCCCTCCCCCTTTCCATCACGCAGTTTTGGCGTGTTTCACTCGCCCACCGGCCGGGATATGTCACTGGTGGTCGGTACTGTCGTCATCCCCCCCCCCCTCCAAGGAATTCTGTGAGTAATTTGATGACACTTATGTCTGATATGTTGAAGCGCAAATAGTGATATCCCACGAGTGATAATAGTGACGAAATAGACTCGGGTAGAATCATGTGCTGTCGTTTCTCAGTAAGTGTGTAACGGTGACGCCATTAGGCATTGGAAGAGCGAGTCCCGAATTTCCCGCTCACCACTCTGGTATTCTGTGAGCTGAATAGTGAGATATTTCTCATATATCTGTGTACCGTACTTTATATTATTTAGTGTGTAACTGGAATACGAGAATGCTAGCTAGTTCTGTCTGAGTCTCAGATAGGTGTTTGATTTTTGTAGGCCAAATATCAGGTGCCTTGGAACTGTAAATTGTTTATTAATGTGTTGAGATGACTTTACAATTCAGTACTTAATAGGGCTATGTTGTGAGTTAATGTTCACGTAGTTACTTTGTGAGGCACAATGATATTGATGCAGTGATGATTTTCATGGTTAAAGTTATTCATGCTTACTGTATTTGTTACAGTACTTTTTTTTCCATGTTATCCCTACAATAAGTATTATTTTGAGCAGATATATGTCTGTAGTGCCATGTGTTATCCTGTTATTACTTAAGATGCTGAGTGTTGTAACTCATGTTTCTTTATTATGAGACTTTCCTGATCATGTGAAGGGATTGCTTTCATTGGGGAAAGTAGTTACTCACTGTACATATTAATTTATAGCGGGTCCAAGTGTGGAGGTCGAAGTATCAGTGAGTGCATCAAAGTTCAAGTGTGGAGGTCGAAGTCCCAGTGAGTGAGTCAAGGTCCCAGTGCGTGAGTCAAGGTCGGGAGTGGCAGAGGAATGGACCAGTGAACTATGTGCTCGGACGATTATGAAGAAACATATTGAACTGGGACAAAGGAGCTAAGTTTTGTGGATTTGATATCAGGACCATATATATATATATATATATATATATATATATATATATATATATATATATATATATTATTTTTTAAGAACGTGCCAACTGATTCAGGTTTAAACTGTAAAGCAAGTAGCTAGGGAAGATTTCTACCTTTTTTTTTTTCGGTCTTGTTAATACACATTTCCTCCCACTCGAACTTTATTGTTTGTATAACCCTTGAGAACTGGTGGTATAGAGCTTACCTAATAGTTTGTTAATGGGTAACCTTAGATGCATTTTGGGGGACATTGCGAAAGTTGGGCTTGGGTTGGCCTAGTTGGAGACTGGCCCCGTCATTTTGGCATGCTACCATTCTTAACTTGACCACTTGAAATGTAATAAACGCAACCGAAGAGGCCGCTAATGGGAGAGAGTCTCCGTCAGTCTGAGTTCCCGACCTTTCCAGCACACAGTGGTCATCATTAGTGACGATTTCTGCCCCTTTTGTCCATGTAAAAGTCTGGATCTCAGAGGTAACAGCACAACTTCACTTGCTCAGTAACATACAATAGTCTGTCTTTCCACTTAATTAACTTCACAAGCTCCTCTTAAATAACTAATTTCCACTGCTTTCACTCCAGACTTGTGTCCTTCCAACAAAGTCCAAGTCTCAGTTCCAAATGTTAGAATTGGTATTACAATACTGTCATGCAGAGTCACATTTACTTCCATGCCCTCGTCCTATTTCTTATCACTGCTTTCAAAGAACAAACAACCTTTCTTCCCTGTTGTACACATTCGTCACTACCCAAGTACTTAAACGCGCTTACATTTTCTATTTCCTTACCATCCAACCTCACTGTGCACTCATTTACCTCATCTTTCACGAAGACTACAACCTTACTCTTCCCTACATTCACTCTTAGATTCTGTTTCTTAAACACTCTCCCATACTCATTCACCGAGCCTTGCAGCTCTCCATCGTCTTTGCTTAACGATACAGTATCAGCTGCAAACAACAGCAAAGAAAATTTCCGTACACTGTCCTTTCTCAGTAGGGCCGCTCCAACATCCACTGCAGTATCTTGTATTTCTTATTATTGAGAAACTCCATATTGAATTCAGGTCACGACTGACGTTTTATTAAGCAGACAGAAATTCACAGTAGTCGTAGAGTTAATGCAGGGTGGTTCATATATAGCGCTCCTATTCCACTGCACCGGACGATTTCCCGTGTGTTGTGATAGCAGATCGGACAGCATTAGCAGTGACCATCCTGATTTTTTCATTCAGTCGAAACTCAATGCCACACCCACGCCCACACCAACAGCCCAAGGCTTTTCCCAAACACGTATGATACTGGCAGTTGAGTCTGAATTTTTCAGTCAGTCGAAACTCAGTGCCACACCCACGTCCACACCAGCAGCCTAAGGCATTCCCCGAACACGTAAGATAGTAGGAGTTGAGTTTATAGTGGAATGTAAAATAAAGACCAGGCTGTGTAAGGACTTCCCTTTGTGGCTTACTCTTTTAGCTTCCAAACCATTAGCTTTAGCTTATGATAACCACTGAGTACTGAAGCCATTACTAGAGACTGTACATGTTTAATCATTCCAGTTCCACAGTTCATACTTAATCTGAATAAAATTGTCCGGTGGTGGTAAGACAAATTGAAAATGACGAGCTAAGGTTAATCATGTGGATGGCTGTTCTCAGTCTGATGTTGTCATAGCGAGGGGACTGTACTCAACTTAGGGAAGATCTCCCCCCCCCCCCTCTTTTGCTTTCCTCGCAGTATATTATGTATATGTTCCACCTCTATTCATACCCGAAAGGTTTCCAAGTCAGCCAAAACTGTTGTGCAACCATTCAATAGAGTTATCACAAATTTCATGGTGCGTTTCAGTTTTTCTGGACCATGTAGGCCATGAAGTATTTCTCAGAAATTGGACACTGCTTTTATTATCTTACCTTTGAAACTAAAAGCACCTAAGGATCATTATGAAGCCTAAGACAATGTCACGTGAACAAATAGGTACACAAATACAAGGAGTAACATAAGCTTTTCTGTTATTATTTTATTTATTTAGTCATTTGTTGAATTATCTTTATTTCTCTTTCCAGGTAATGGAATAATCTCCAACATTTTCTTGTTTCAGAATACTTTTCTATATATCTTCAATTCGATACGATGACCCCATCTTTCTATATTATTCGTGCAGACGTAAACATTTTTACTGAGCTTATTAGAGTGCCCCGGGAACAGAGGAATTAATGAAAACTGTATCAAACCTCAGCGGGGAAAAAAAAAAAATCGAAACCTGAATATATGTTCCTAAAGAGAGAGAGAGAGAGAGAGAGAGAGAGAGAGAGGAAAGACAATGAAAAGTTCATTCTAGTCAAGGCATTATACATTAAATATTTTCACGGTGATGAGGTGTACGGGCCGACAGCAGCTCCAGAAACAATAGCAGCAGCCCGCACCCGTGGCCGAAGAAGAACAAGAAGAAAGCTCCCTGCAGGTGATTCAAGGTGAACACAACCTGGACAACAAGAGAAGAGACACCATGTTAAGAGAAGGAAACACTAAAGAATCAAAATACACACAGTTGTTTTAGGCATCAGTTCACAGCTACACAATACTCCGCACCACTAGCTTGACAGCAGAGGCATCCACATTCAGATATCATCCGAGTTGGAGAAAACTGTTGCGATATTTACGGATATATATGAACATACTCTATGACGTAGATCACCATTCTGTAAACAGGAAGATATTTACCATGCCAAAAAGTGCCAATGTTGAGAGGATGAGGATCTAATGTCATGTTAGCTGACGCAAAAGTATATATATATATATATATATATATATATATATATATATATATATAATGAAAAAATATAGTTGTAATGAAACATTTGTCCGGCAGGAAATTTTCTCAGTTTAGTAAAATAGTACGAAAGCAGGCAGAAATATATAAAAAATTTACCGCCCAATTGGAATAATAATTCTCTCTCTCTCTCTCTCTCTCTCTCTCTCTCTCTCTCTCTCTCTCTCTCTCTCTCTCTCTCATCTAAACCTTACAAGCCTGGTGTCCTTCTCAACGGCTGTGTCCTCCAGCTCCTGTGATGACTTCTGGTCCTGATATTCCCTCACATAAACGGCGAACAGGTCATATAGCCACTTGTTGATTAAGCCAGCCTCTACAAACCGCCACATCACCGCGTTGAAATTCTTCAGATAAGGTGCACCCTGAACCAAACAGCAAAATAATCTGAAGGATGTAAGTCAATGGGATTTTACAGATTTAAAAATGTTTACATCATAAAGTCACCTGGATCAACCACGCACACCTAATATTTCGAATGATAACTTACAAATCACTTCTTTCTGCCTCATTTCCTTCCAGCTGCCGTCAAAACTACCTCACAGTCTTAACCAGCCTCAGCCAATGAACGGTCAGGTGTCCCTCCTGCCTCCCCCTAAAAAGCATTCACATTAAGCAACCTTTCTTTTTTACACCTCTCAGCCAACATACTCCATCACGATATGCAATAGTAAGTCATATCAATAAATACAAAAGCAAATTAATCGTTATGGGCGATAGACAACAAGGATGCATAAGAAACAAGAAGGATCACACAGAGATTACAACACTCGTGCCCACCAAAGTGCCTATGGGTAAAATTTTTTACATTGCCTGTGACCTTTGAGAGACTGCTCTCAAAATCAAATTAATTCATTCCTACCTGATCGCTAACCCTGTAATGAAATTTGGCACAAAGCAGTTCTAAACTGAGTTGACCTTGCTCTGTGATCGTGACATTTGACCTTTCCCTGTGGCCTTGACCCTTTGAAAACTTGTTATTATAACAGAAGCTCGGTTTCCTTGCCTTTTCCCGAAATCTTCCTGAAATTTTGGTTTAGGTTAACCTCGACCTCTAACCTGATGTTTTAAAAAACTCTAAAACAACCTCTCGTCTGATCCTTAACCCATGCACCAGGTTCGGTCGAAATAAGATAAACACTCGTAGTTATTTTGTTCATGCTCGGACACACGGGTCAAACTCTGATCTTGTCCTTTGACTTTAGTCTTTAACTGATATGAAAATTGAATTCTTTCACTCTTCCCTTATCCTCAGTACTTCCACTCTGGGACTAAATTTAATAAAACGTGGCTATGCTTCATACAACTTTGACTTATCTGTATGACTTTGGTCTTTGACCCATTGTCTGACCATGAAAAGTTTCACCATGTTTTTGTAAATCGGAAAAAAACTTATGAAGTTCTTTTGTTCACACACACACACACACACACACACACACACCAAGCAAAATATAACATCCACACTGGCTTTGGTAGCGTGGATGTTAACCATCCCACAGGTAGGGTTGCTGCACTTTGCATCTAATGAGGAGAGGTTACTAAGCATTCTGCAATTTGCTTAACCCCTAAACCGCAGGGTTGTTTTTGCCTGACTTGCGTGTTTCGTGAGCATATTCGCGCTCCGACAGACTCTCTAAAAATATTTGCCAAAAATCAGTTATTAGTCCTAGAATATTATAATTGCAATGCCTATGGCACATACCTTCAGCTTTCTCCTGGGATGTTTGTTGAGCCTTCGTCGAGTACCGTAGGACTTGTGGAGACCTCTGAAATTGGGTAACGAAGTCTCCACTTTACACTTCCCGACAACCCGTAATATGATTACCAGAGCCTGATATTATCACCAGAAACACTATTCTGTGATTCTCAGATAGTTTGAAATCCATACTCCAAAAATAAAAAACCACTGTGAAAGCAATGAAAATTACAAGTGCGTATGACCTTCCCACTTAACATCGTTCGCCGCTGGTGTTCTGCCATTTATTATTCATAAAAACACTCAGTTTATATTTCTATTACTATATAACACTTATATATACCTACAGTCTTTATCCATAAGTTTCCTTCAGTAATAGTAGTTTATTGTCACTGTAGGCATTCAATTTCTCTTTCAGTAAAATACGTAGCATTTCACTTTCTCGTCCTGTATACTAGCGTTGAGAGTGAATCTGTCACTCTCATTTTCACTTTCATAACTCATAGTATTCATACATGCTAGAGTGAAACTTTCACTTTCATTACTCCTAGTATATATACTCGCATTCTTATATTACTACTCATTTACATTTCTATTTACATTCTTTATTTCATTTACATTATTTACATTTCTGTGTTATTTACACTGTGTTATGCAGTCACTTGCAGTAACTTATAAAACTATTTTCCACTGTTCACTTATATTTACATTCATTGCTTTCGCTTGCTGTTTACACATTATTTACATTTCCACTTGCACTGTTTTACTCACCAGATAGATCGTAGTCACTGTCTATAATTTTCATTGACAAATTAGCCAGTTCACATTCCATAGTCACTTACCCCTTTACCTCTTTCCACACGAGGTTTAGTAGGGGGTAGAGGTCACAGGGTCCTTTGCATGGGGCTAAAAAGCAGCAGAATTGGGCAGGCGCGAATCCGACGTGCTTTCACCTTGAAAGACGACAGTAAACCGAATACAGTGTGGTGGCCTGCCCGCCTACGGGAAGTGCAATGCTGCCAATGTCAGCGGGGTGAAAGCTGCTAATGTATATGCTATGAAATGATTGGCAGGAAATCTAGACATTACATAATAAATTAGGTAGTTCCAGGTGAATGTAAATATCACTTAGGCTTCTCCCTTCCTTTCTTATATATATTTTTATTACAAGAATAGATTATACGGCATATTTCAAGGGGAAACAGAGAGCGAAAATTAACGAACGAGTGCACGTGAGGTGTTGTCAGGTGATAATTGGCCAATTCCAGGTGTATGGCACTATCACTTACCTTATTTCTTTCTTGTATATATTATTTGGTATAAGAATAGGGCATAGGGCTTATTTCAATGGATGAAATCAGTGGAAAATTCCAGGGAAGATTTACTTAGCACAGCATGGCCGGGCAGGCGAGAGAAGAGGGTAATGGAGGGGAGGTAGGGAGGGGAGCCAAGAACGGGGAGAAATGGCTAAATTGTCAACAATGGATGGGAGTACAGATGAAATTAGGAGTGCTGACAAGTGTTGGACA
Organism: Coenobita brevimanus; assembly: GCF_032717465.1. Taxonomy (NCBI): domain Eukaryota; kingdom Metazoa; phylum Arthropoda; class Malacostraca; order Decapoda; family Coenobitidae; genus Coenobita; species Coenobita brevimanus. The sequence goes on from NC_137009.1 coordinate 34,533,124, forward strand.
TTAGCAGTACTGATAGATGATACAAGCCACCACTTGAAGGCCCGGACGAATTCAAAATAACACAGAATCACAAAAGTGATGCCCCACGGTATGATCCCTTGCTCCCAAGTCTCATGAAAGTGACACCGCACGATTAAGGGGTTAAAGACTAATAGTTGAGAATCTCATAGGTCACTACCTTGGGGTTCCCTCCTTATTCATAATTTGGTAATTAACTAGACCATCAGCTCCAGGTGACAGAGGCTGTAATTTTTTTTTTTTTTTAATAACAGAACAGAGGAAGGAAAAACAAATGAATTAAACAAAAATAATCCATACACCAGATTACTCGCATCCTCCAGTCATAAAATATCCATAACAGTTGGACTTGAACAGCTGTAGGTTGAAGTTTGGGGGAAAACAACTCTGAGAGAGTTCCAGAGAGATGCAGTTTGGGAAATAGAAGAATTCTGATAGGCAGAAGTTCTGCTATCTGGCGGTGTGGCATTCCAGTCATGACCGCTCAGATGCCCGTGTAGCACGAGGGAAGGCATGGAGAGGCGGCACAATGGACGCAACTTTGTCTGAGCATTTGCCATAAAAATATCTGTAAAATAATGCAAGGGAGGCAACATTCCTTCTTACTTGCAGGGCAGGTAGATTATTTATAATAGCAGGGTTATTAATAATCCCAACAGCTTTGTTCTGAATTTTGCCTAGTTGTTTTAATGCAACCTCTAACTGCCCATCACTGAAAAAGTTACGGACTCTGTCCAATATATAATCCAAGTTTCTTTGATGTGGTTTTAGCAAGTGATCTGACTTGAGATGGGAATATTAGTAGCATTGAAGGTAATATACGAATCTGGCAATATCTATCTATTATTAAATTGTATTTTTTTAGTTTTACTAGCATTAAATGAGACAAGGTTGTTTTCTTCCCATTCATTGATTGTAGATAAGTCTTGATTTATGGAGATGGCTGTACTGAGTTGAGAGTTAGAGATATTAGACCTATTAAATGGGTGTTTGAGTGTGAATGAACTGTGAAGTGTTGAGTCATCTGCATATGAATGGATGGGATTGTGGGTGACAGATAAGAGATCATTAATATGATCCAGGAACAAGGATGGCGCCAGAACTTATCCCCGTGGCACGCCGGCATTGAGTGGAAATTGAAATATGCATCATCTACTTTTACTCTTATTTTTATGTCGCTGAGATATGTGGAAAGCAGAGGAACAGAAGACGTTAGTCCATAGCAATGGAGTTTGGACAGCAGGGAATGGTGCCACACTCTGTCGAAAGCTTTAGAAATATCAAGGGCTACTGCGTGCGTTTCTCCAAGTAGGTCAATTGATTGATGGATGGTATGAGTCAGGAGATTGAGTATGTCAATTGTGGAACTTTCATGGGGAAAACCATATTGTCTACCACTAATTAACCTATTGGATTCAAGATCATTAACTATGTGCTTATTAATTAAAATTTCAAATACTTTACCAAGAGAAGATGTGACAGCTATTGGTCTGTAATCAGAGGGGTCAGAGGAACTTCCTTGTTTTGGAACTGGGTGGATATTGGCTTCTATCCATGAATTAGGGAATGAAGAAGTACGTATTCATAGTCTGAATAATTTAGCTATAACAGAGGCAAGTTCTGGGGAACACTTTTTCAAAACAACTGGAGGAATTCCATCTGGGCCTGGAGATTTGTTGGTTGGTAAATTGTCTAAGATGGATTTTACGTATCTTGTCTGTATTTTAAGTGGAACAATTTCGGGAGAGTCAAGTTCTAATATTGGGAAGTCCTGACTGACTTCCTCTATGGTAGAATTTCTGGCAAATGTACTGGAAAAGATATTTGCTTTCCCATGCGGGTCATTTGTAATGTTGTCATCTGAAGATTTTAGTGAGTGAATGGATGGTGATTTGTTAAAGTTGTCATTGAAAGAACTGAGAGTTGACCAGAATATTCTATTGTCATTAGGGTTGTTAAGTAGTTTCGATGCTTGACTTTGAAGTAAGTTTGATTCAGCGAGATTTATTACAGATTTTGCATGGTTTCAAGCAATTTTAGATTGACAGAATGATTCAGATGTTTTTTATTTTAAGAGTTATATGCTAATGACTTTTGGGCTGTTGCTCTGGCACAGTTGCTATCAAACCATTTTGGAGAGTTTGATCTTTTGGTGAACTGTTGACTTGGTATGAATAAATCCATACCAGTGTATTAAGTCATTAATGTGGGACTGGGTAGAACTGACATCACTAGAGAAGAAAGACTGCCATGGAATGTCAGCAAGATAATTTCTAAATCCATCCCAGTTTGCCCTATCAAAGTGCTATCGGGTCACCCTGACAGGTTCAGAAAGGGGAAGTTTGGGGGAGCTAACTAATGAGGCTTTGATGAGATTGTAGTCAGAAGATCCAGTTGGTGACAGTATTTCTATCCTTACTGATCTGGATTATTTGTCAGGAATAGATCCAAGAGATGGGCATTACAGGATTATCTGGTATTCTGGTTGGTTGCTTTACCAACTGCGTGAGATTAAATGATTCTGCAAAGAGCTCACACTCTAGACGAGCATCGTCAGTCCTGGAAGACTGTAATATCCATTTAACATTATGTACGTTAAAATCACCGAAAATGGTACCTTCGGTGCTGCGGGCAAGGTTAAGGTTACTCAACTGTGTGGATGTGGAGTCAAATATACTGGGTTCTGCAGAAGCATTCGGGAAGCTGTAGACTACAAAGATATATTTGGTAATATTTTGATAATTTAGTTTATACAGTGAATAATCAAAATCAGTTGAAGTGAAGTTTAAAACAGTGTCAACTGCACATTGAGATTTGATATAACAACAGGTTAATATATTAGAAAAGTTAATTGTAGCATATTATTGGTTCTTTACAAGACTCAGCTGTCACTGTTATTTGCAATAACTTCACTGACAACCGTACCAGTCAAGTGCTGGCTTAACATTATAATGTTATCAAAACTAGGTACCTTTTCAACCCCCGTTGTACCTGTCATTAAATGACTGAAATCCAGCAACAGACTCCTCTTTATGTTTCATACAGGATGTCAGTTCCATACTTACAGTGCTGTAGAGTTTATTTACTGTAACTATGCATTTCATCTCATTTTCTATGTCTTTAGTTTCAGTAGAGAAAATGATCTGACATTAGCTGTAAGTGAATGCTAAATAAGACTGGCAATTCTTCTGCATTCACTTACTTTTGGCAAAAACCATGCAGATCCGGTTGGAAAAAACTCCTCTGTGGCCACATATAGATCTGTTTTTCTCTTTGGGTTGCTGTTGTGCATCAACATCTGAATCACGAGGAAGGTGCGGAAGTTGATATAAGAGTATGTGCCCTCAACCACCATGCGCATGCTGTTTTCATCACTGTTGAATTGCATGTCTCTCCACAGCCTTTGGTATAGTGGGATGCGGGATGTGGAGAAGAGCTGATGTTGTGATCCCTGATCGTAAGAATAGTAGATGAAGTTAGAACTGTGTATAACATTAAGTTACTTTTATCATATTCACTGCAAGGCATCAATGCAATGCTGATTACAATGATATGATAGAGAGAAAAATAAATGATAACAGCATGGTGTAAGGGAGATGCTGTTCTTATTGTAGCCCCAGACTGTAGGCTGAAGCTGCCCCTCTCCTGCATCCCGCCTTCCTCCTTTCGTATGATAGGCAAGGAGTTCAGGGATGTCTGATTGATCAGACAACTTCACCATCCGGCTATATTGGTCCCGCAACGTGATCCAGTCGCTTTCCTGCACCAGGGAAGGTGGAATTGGGGGTACCATGAAATCAGAGGATGTAGTAAAAGAAAAGAATATAATGTTAGTCAATTATATGGTGTTCTTGTCGTTGTAGCATGGCACGTCCCTGTCCACCCTTTGATACACTGGGATGTGGAGAGTTGATGTTCAGAGCAGTAATGGAAGAAACACGGAATATGTTCGCAAGTTTTCATTATATTTAAATAACATGCCCATATAAAGCTGATTTTACCCGTCAGGTCCTTCTTGGCAGATAGGATATGTGTTGCCTTGAGAGAATAATTATTATAAACGCAGATGAGTTTCTTTTACAGTCCAGTTACTTTTTGAGTGCTCTATACTATCTCTCTCCATATCCCCTGCATCTCTCTCTCTCTCTCTCTCTCTCTCTCTCTCTCTCTCTCTCTCACACACACACACACACACACACACACACACACGCACACACACACACACACACCGCTTGCTGGCTCCGTGGTAACGTTCTCGTTTGCCATCTGGTAGACGGGAGTTCGTGCCGCGCTCAGGTTGCGAAAAGTTTCACTGACGAAATGGCTGGTTACTGTGCCCCTTGAGCAATGGGACGGGTGTGTGCGTGTGTGAAGGTCACAGCCTTGCCCTTAGATCGGACTATATGAGCTCTCAGCTCCCTTCCAGGAGGGTAAAAGCTGACGATCACGACCATCAAGTGATCCTGACCAACTCGGTGAATTACACACACACACACACCCTGCACTGAGACCCCTGCCTTTGATAAACCTGTGCATGAGTGACTTTTCCCCCTTAGTTTTGTCTGCCTGGTAATCCTGACAATAATAAAACTCACGTTAGTGTAAAACTATATAAACCGAATAACTGGGAGAGGATCATGATATATATTTACTGAATGAGGATAAACAATTCCAAATTTCTCCATCCTGTACCTCAAATGAATAGGAATCCTGGTCCTATTGGCGAATAGCTATATACCTTAAGTACATTCACACCATACTTCAGGTTGGACCCAAGGAGCTGCTGGAGTGTGTCTATCGGTGGGGGAATGAAGGGCACTGCTAAATTGCTGGTGAGGGAGGTCTTGTAGTGGGTCGCCACCAAGAAAGAGAACAGGAACCAGAACCCGAGAAACACCTGGGGAATGATGGCAGCTGCTACATTTCTTTCAATGTGATGCTATTAACATTCTTAATGACCTCTCATTTTTCCTGTATTTATCATCTGCATTGTTTACCTGCCACCAAATCAATGTATAAACATGATAGTAGATCAGGACTGTCCTGAGTCGACATAGTGATATCATTACCCTACTTTTTTAATGGCTAACGTATAATAATGGTGTTATGTGAATCTGCGTAATATTTCCAAATTGCCACAAACGTTACTTTCAATGAAACGTTAGCACCCGGGTGTGGTCCCAGTTTCTAAAGTGATATTTGAGACTGTATCTTTGACGTGTGTGTGTGTGTGTGTGTGTGTGTGTGTGTGTGTGTGTTATTATATGTAGAGTAGTAGCAAGTTCAAAATAAAAGCATTCGATAATGAAGGAATAGCATTCGGGAGCAGAATGCTAATCGCCCGCCAAGTCCGGGATTTTGGCCATATCTTGATACCCTGAAGGTTTCGTTTTGATTGCTCAAGCCATTCATGAGATGAAATGGTGATAAAGGTGGGTGATAAAAATTAGATGGCCTTTGGCAGCCATTTTGGTGACTTTAACCTTGACTTCGATTGCCCATTTTCTAACTCGTCCAAGATTTTTGCCACATCTTGATACCCTGAAGGTTTCATGTTGATAGCTCAAGCCGTTTATGAGACATATGGTGCTAAAGGCAGGCATTAAAAAGTACTTGACCTTTGGCAGCATTTTTGCTGATGTTGACCGTGACCCCGAGTGCCCATTTAAGAACTCGACCAAGAATTTGGCCGTATCTTGATACCCTGAAGGTTCCATGTTGATAACGTAAGCCGTTCATGAGATATAATGATGTTAAAGGCGGCAATAAAACTAGCTGACCTTTGGCAGCCATATTGGTGACCTTGACGTTAAACCCGAGTGCCTTTTTTAGAACTCGCTGAAGATTTTGGCCATATCTTGGTACCCTGATGGTTTCATGTTGATAGCTCAAGCCGTTCATGAGATATAATGGGAACCCCCCTCCCCCCCACACACAAAGGCAGGCAAAAACATTACCACTTCGCCTCGTAAGGCGGGCGATAATGAAAAGATAGTGCGACTTATCCTCACCCTGCCTGACGAGAGCCAGAGGTAGCCACTGAGAGATTGGCTGAGGAAGGAAGCCAGGATGCTCATGAAGGCGTGGGAATCCAGGAGGCCTGGGGAGATAGTGGCTTGAAAGTAGTAGATGACATGGTACAGCAGACCCCCACCAAATACAGATGCCACCACACACACCCACACCCTCACTGAAAGGGAAGTGTGAAGACAATCTGGTGTACGTAATTTAACAAAAATATAATGATAAAATACGGTACCGAAACGTAATATTTAACACCATCGCACAGATATCACAACATACAGCCACACCATAACTGCAAGTTTAGGGTGAACTGTGTAAAAGAAGAAGGCTATGGTGGTCTCATTGTGGTAGAAAATTACTTGAGCAGAACCCCATTACAGACAGACACCACCTCTCACACCCAAATGTTCATTGCAATGGAAGAGTACGAAATTAACATGCAACATTCACTGAACTTCAGGCACATCGAGATAAATCTGCAGTAGTGGAAGTAACTGTAATTACTTCATGTACAGGTATAAAATAATGTGGCATGGTTAGAGATTGTGGGACATATTATGTTTGTAAAGGAAATAATAAAATGCAACTCAGTGGCCAATAAGGATGTTTGTTGTGCTGACCTTATCTCTGCAAGAAACGTCCTTGCGAGTCATTTTGTCTGCAAAACCAACACACCATTCTTCTTCAAATATCTACTTATTAAATCCATTCATGTTAGTCTTGGCCTTTCATGGTAACTCGGGCAGGTTAGATTAAGATAAAGATTGCTGGATAGGATATGTGAATATGTGACCAAAAGTTAAGGGGGGTGGCTGAGGGATTTGCGGTCATGAACTGTCACCACCGGAAGCAGGCTGGTGAATCACCCATGATTTTTTTAGGACCAGCAAGCAATGGCCTATCCTCAGGTTCCTACACCTTGAAGAAGGGTTTTCGATAGGTAGATTGGTAGGTAGATATAGTCCTTCCAAAATATCGAGATAGTCCTTCCAAAATATCATGGGAGTTCCCCTTCACGCGACTGCCGAATCCATACCAAAACACACCTCTCTGTGTCATGTCAGCTATTTACTACTTCTAAATGAAATTTATTTACAGTACATGTATATATAATTCTCTGTTAAGGCTATATAGTGTAAGAAAATACTTGTTGTTTCTAAAAATAACAATGACTTTTTATAAATACCTCAAAACTTGGCAACGTTGCTTTCCAACTCTGTCACGCTTGTAGTTGAGTCAGTGACGGTAGGTCAAGTGTCAATCTGCAGGTCACTTTCTGTAACCGCCATTAAAACACAAGCTCCTACCCCTACTACTTGCCCTCGTCTGCTCCACAGTCGAGAAAAAGAACTTATTTACAGCATAAATAAGTATTTTTTAGAAAAGAAGGCAAACAGAGGACCTATAATTCATAAGACTGTATAGACATTTTACAGATATAAATCTCCATAAAATGTTGATTTTATATGCAGAGACAGACAGACAGACAGACAGAGTCAGAAGGTTTTCCTTCAAATTCTAATAATTCATAAAACTGTATAGACTTTATAGAAATGAATCTCCATATAATGTTGATTTTATATGGATAGAGAGAGAGAGAGAGAGAGAGAGAGAGAGAGAGAGACGTAGTGAGCTGGGAGTGAGGGTTGTCCCTTGGGGTTTGTCTCTAATCCGATAATTGGACCAGTTGAAACTGTGGCAAAGTCGGACGTAGGGGAATTCCCGTGAGGAACAACACCCAAACGATCTCGATATTTTGGAAGGACTATAGGTAGCTAGAAAATAAAAGGATATTGCAGAGAATTGTTGCCACCGATGTTAGTATCGTAGAGTATCATAGGCGAGGCATCTCAGTTACCAGTAATGTGGGCTGCTGCCAATATAAAATCGTGAAGCACTGGATAGCATGGAGATTTTGACGTAAGTGGAGGTGACGTATAAACACTCTGGGGTTAAGGGGTTTATTTTGACACAGTTATACTGTTTCGTTATGGTGCTCATTGCCTACCCCTGTGACGGACTGAGTGATGTGACTTCACTGAGTCAGACTGACAGCTATTCTCTTCACTCTACTCTTCCTGTGCCTCCTGTCGACCTCTTGTTCCTTCTGACTCCTACACCTGATTTCTGGGAATATATGCAGCCCGGTTATCGACTGAGTGATGTGCATGAGCGTATGTGTGTGTGTGTCTGTGTGTGTGTAGTGTCTGGTATTTTTTCATCACGAGAGCTAACTGGCTTTAATCAGTTACCCCTTGTGTTTTATACATCATGAAGTATATGGTAGGACACTTATTGACAGGACTAGGGAAATAACAGAGGAATTATTTGGTGAAAAAGAGGGAGATTTTAGGAAGGGAAGAGGTTATGTAGATCAGATATTCATTCTCAGATCTGTGGTGGAAAAGTTTCTGGAGAAGGAAAAGAAGTTTTATGCGGCCTTCATGGATTTGGAGAAAGCATATGACAGGGTGGATAGACAAGGATTGAGGAAAGTATTAAGAATAAATGGAGTAGATGGGAAGTTGGTGAAGGCTGCGAAGAGTATGTACGAGGGTGCTAAGGCTGCAGTGCGTGTGAATAGTTAACTGAGTTAATTTTTCTATTTGAAGGTTGGATTGAAGCAAGGATGTGTCATGTCTAAGTGGTTTTTCAATCTCTGTATATGGAAGGGGTTATAAAAAAGATACAAGGTAGGGCATTGGATGTTGGAGCGGCCCTAGTGAGAAAGGGCAGTGTCTGGAAACTCCCTGTACCGTTGTTTGCAGATGATACTGTGTTGTTAAGTGAAGACGAAGGGGAGCTGCAAGGCTTGGTGGATGAGTTTGGGAGAGTGTGTAAGAAACGGAATCTAAAGGTGAATGTACGGAAGCGTAAAGTGATGGTCTTCGAGAGATGTGAAGTCAGTGAATGTATAGTGAGGTTGAATGAGGAGGAAATGGAAAATGTGAGTGCGTTTAAGTACTTGGGTAGTGTGATGAATAAGGGTGGAAGTTTAGAGGTTGAAGTGCTTGAAAGGGTACAACAAGGAAGAAAGGTTGCTGGTTCCTTGAAAGCAGTGATAAGAAACAGGGAAGTGAGCATGGAAGTGAAAAAGTTACTACATGAGAGTATTGTGATACCAACTCCAACGTATGAAAGTGAAGCTTGGACGTTGTTGGAGGGACAAAAGTCAAGAGTGAGAGCAGTGGACATGAGTTACTTAAGAGGTGCATGTGGAGTCACATGGAGGGACAGAATGACAAATGAGGAAGTGAAGGAGAGTTATGGTGTGGGTGTGATAGGAAGCGTGAGGAGAAACACACTGAGGTGGTTAGGCCACGTGGAGAGGATGGAGAGTGAGAGACTGACGAAGAGAGTGTATGTAAGTGAGGTGGAGGGGGGGTGGGAGAGGAAGGAGGGAGGCCAAGGATGAGATAGAGGGATGGAGTTGAGAGGTATATGAGAGAAAGGGATGTGAGCTGGGAGCAAGGCAATGAAACGGCGGGGGACAGGGCGACATGGAGGCGATTTGTTTGTGGCCACCCCTTGCGGGATTAAGGCGTCTGGCAATAGACATATAGACAGATAGACTTTTTTGATTGTCTAGCGTGTGCTTGCCACATTATGTGTTTGCATTCTGGCCAGAGGATATGCGTGTCTCCATCTGAGCAGCAGACATTACATATTGTGCTAGCGTTACATGTTGCGCTATGACAAATTAATGCCTACAACTGTTACAAGCCTATAATAATTACATATTGTGTTATGACATATTAATGCCTATACATGGCTTAGTCTAGCTTGATATAACAATCTACACAGTATATAGAAAGATGTTACATTGCCATTTACTTACCTATAAATACATGGTATATGTTATTATATTATAAAACTTAATATAGTAACATAAATATAGGAACACAGTAACACTGCTGAAACATAACTGTGTGTGTGTGTGTGTGTGTACATATATATATATATATATATATATATATATATATATATATATATATATATATATATATATATATATATATATATATATATATTATGTGCTCGACTCTGGTCATACGCTTCACAGCCTGCTCCCAAGGCCCAGGTCCTCCTACGTATCATGCACCTCTACATGTCACCGCTTCGGCGCTAATATCTATCTATCTATCTATATACTGTATATATATATATACCTAGGCTGCTTCCCCCAAGGAAAGGGAGGTAGCCGAGACAGGACGACACACTCCCCATTTACTCATCCATTCAAACACATTCATTCGCATCTTAGCCCCAAAGGGGAGAACGGACAGATCCTCACCGCACCACACCGCACAAGGGTCAACTGCGCAATGCAATCAGTGACATCCGCAGCGGGGCCCGACAGCAGAACTGGTTTACCCCTGCCACATCATAACAGACCCATCCGCTTACCCGCACCTGAGGGGATGGGTCATATTGTATAAAATACAAATACAATATTTACAATATTTAAAATATTTTCTCAGTTGGTCTCGCATGTAAGGCATAGCCTTTGAATACTTATTCCACGTTCTTAATCCTAGTTTGCATTCTGCACCTACCCAATATCAGTACCGCAAAAATGATGCAGCAAATCATAAGGATGACTAGGGCTGGGCTAAAAACATAATATGCATTGAACATAATCCTACAATATTCCTCCCAAGGTTGCACTGACTCATCAGTTGCATGGTTTCAAAATTGGGTGGTCAACTTAATATGTGTACTCATATATAAATTCATCTTAGGTAATGGTTGGAAGCACTTATGTGTCTGGTTGAGAATAGCATATTGGATTTTAGTAGGTAACGTGGACAATGAAGGTGTTAATACTGAACAGTGAAACCAGTATAAACCAGATGCTGATGTATGGGTTGGAGGTGCGTTTGGGCAAGTTACAAAAACTGGTGTATTTTGAGTGAATCAGAAAAACTGTGAATGTCCTATGTGTTTCTGATGGATGAGTTTATCTGGAGCAAATGGGAAGTTGCAGCGATGATGGATGTTATGATTCTCAGTGATAGGCATTTCACAAGGAACTGTCTCAACTTGCTGAAACGTGAAGATGTACGCAGGACGAAGGTGAAATGCATGCAATGATGTACAACATTAATGCTCAATTGTTATTTCACCAGTGAAAGTGACAGTGTCCTGTTTCTTGGAGACCATGATGACTTCTGTTTTGGTGTTGATGGTGACTTATGAGTCATTTTTTTTTTTTTTATAAGGAAAGGGGTATATTTGACATCGCGAAAAATAATCTGTAATGAATGGTTCATGAAGTACCATTGATGTTGGTGTGTGTTCCTTCAAAGTATGGATAATATAACATCAGATTCCTTTCCAAAAACAAATGCTTCAAAAACATGCTTATGTACACCTTGACTGAATATTTGATGTACATTGTGAATCGGAAGTAATTTAATGGTGATCCTTCCGTTACCAGCATTAGCAATTCCTTTCATGGAAGACTGATAATGAGCTCTAAGACTGTCTAACTGAAGTATTATTGTGTCAATAAGGTCCATGACCACTGAGAGGTGTTGAAAAGGTGTATAATCCCCTCCAGTGAATTTACTTTCTCCCCAACAACAAAAGAGTAGATGTGGTCTCACATAGTAGACCAGATGATCGGGTCTCAGAGGGAAAGGTAACGGACCAATTACTGACCTGCAGACTAAGGATAAGCCAAACGTGTGATCTAGCAGCCGGCCATATAAGTCGGACTGACCCGGGAAAAGTTCATTCCTCTGAAGAAGCCTCTGTGAGAAACTTGCCAGGAATAAACTTCTGTCTCAGAATCGTGTTTCTCTGCACCACTCACATACACCTGTCATAATGTCTCAGCAGCTAATTTCCTTACTTACTATGTCTTGCACAATAGCTGTAAAGTCTGTTGGTGTGATAAGGCAACCTTATCTTACTACATGTTGAAGGTGTATATGAGGAGTTCCTCTTGCTACCAGCATATACAGTAGAACTCATGGAATAATTCCCATCATCTTTACCTAGCGAGAGAACTTTGTTAGATAGCTAATCCACTAAAGTTAGCACGTCATGCTAAGGATGATGATACTGAAGAACATTTCATTTATCTTGACCTGTTCAACGTATTACAGTACCAATAAAAGGAGTCTAGATCGATTCCTAGGTCATGTAAATGCCTTGATATGGTAATTGCTGTAATAGATGGATGTGTGTTTGTATGTTTGGTATGTGTTTATAATTTATTCCGGTATTCATTGATTTCTTCCTGCTTATTTCCATCTTCTGTACCAAGTTTTTTGGCTGTATCCGATGTTTTATAATTGCACGCTAAAATTCTTGAGACCCTATAAAATGATCAATATGAATTTCTCTTCCTCGCTCGATAGTGACTTATTAATACCTTATTGGCTGTTCTCTTAATTACACTGTATGGCCCTTCAGATTTTGGTGACAGTTTATTGTCTCTAATGTGAATGATGCCATAGACAATATCACCTATGTTGATATTTGATTCTTTTGCCTTCTTATTAAATCATTCTGTCATTTTTTCCTTGGACATCAATAACTGTTTCTTTAATTTTGTGTGTATCTCTTGGAATTCGCGTAAATGAAGCTTAAGATAATCTTCATAATTGTATATAGGCATATGCTCTTCTACCAGTATCTCTTATGGGAAACATTTGTCTGTCTCGTTAATAATAAAATGAGGTGTGTCTCCTGTAGACTCGTCAATTGCACAGTTACTTGATGCTTCCACTCTGGGGATCCAATCATCTCAGTTTGCATCATTCTCGTTGAGAATGTAATGTAGCACATCGAACACTTTCTTATTCTCTCTACACTGGATGATAGGTTGACATTAACCTTTTTTATACTGAATTGTTTACATATTCTTGTATGATTTCAGAGTAAAATTCTCCGCCATTATCACTTATTAACACCCCTGGTGTGGAGAACGTACAGGTAATATTATCTATAATTCCCTGCGTGAGTGGTAGGTGATGGCGACCATCATCCACTCACTTGATGTAGTGTTGCCTACTTCTTCCTTAGCCTTTATCATTCTTTTTCTGTGCCTGCCCTCCTCCCTTCTTATTTCTCCCCTCTTTCCTGTCACTTCTTAATCCTTTTCTTTCCTTTAAAGGTGGTTTTACATTGAGTGACAAGCCAAATGGGTTCCTGTAGGTCATGAAACCATTTACAACGCTGGGTGGTAACCATATAACCAATCCATAAGCTCCCTACATGTCAACAAGTGGGTTGGTGGAGGGTTAGTGCCCCTCCCCGTAAAACAAATAACTCAAACGGCCACCCCTTACGGGATTATGGCGTCTGGCAATATACAGAAAGATAGATTGATAGACTGTTTCTGCTGCCTTATCCTTTACTGGGACCAAAATCACATATCGTGAGAAAAATCAGTGGCAACAAAATGATACTGATTATGACAGTTAGTAAAGGGTAGATTAACCCTCTCGAACTCTTTTTAACGCAACCAACATCAACATCCAACCGCTTCCGAGTACTGCATGACCCCAGTGGGCAGGCCCGACCTTACACGCCACACATCCCTCACTCATTTTTATGTCCAACATCAGAAAATGTTTCCAATCATCTTTCTCCCCAGCTCTTATTTAAATCTGTGTTGTTATGAAACTGCCACATGTTATAAATGAATACATGGTCTCCCCAATGAACGAAAAATAAAAGAGAAAATAAATTATATTTCATCGTTCACTCATTTATTCAACGCTGATTTCTCACATACGTAAATATTTGTTCAATGCTTGTTGAGAGAAATGTGCAAAACATTTATTTCCGATGATTTTCGTAAAATTAATGACACTTCTCGCTCTCTTCGCAAGACTTTAACTGGCGTACAGAACAGTAATATCGTACGGTCTTGGACCACACCCGGCCGCTCTACTAGCGGCTGGAACATCATCGTAAAATGTTTCCAGTCATTTAATTCCCCTGCCCTTATTTTTTACTGCATTGTTATTAAATTATTATATGTTATAAATGAATAAATGATCTTCCTATTGAAAGAAAAAAGAATAAATTACCATATTTTTTCGTCCTCTTCAACGTCGATTTTTATATGAGATATAAACATTTCGTCAGTGCTTGTTGAATGCTCTACATCTTCCTCTCAAAAGCATTGACGAAATGTTTATATATCTGTGAGAACTCAGCACAGAATAAGTGAGTGAAAGAACAAATATGGTAATTTCATTTCTATTCGTTCATTAGGAAGAAATTTTTCATTTATAACATATGTAGCAATTTCATAACAATACATTTATAAATAAGGGCAGGTGAGAAAGTTGAATGAAGCAACCGAAAACAGTGGCGAACAAATACCGCAACCCATATGATTGGACGTAACCTGAGTAAAAGAAGCGTGAGTTGTTGGATTTCATTTGGATGCAACCTACGCTGAAAAAGAATGAGTGGTTGGATTTTTTACTGAGCCCTCGTGTATGAGAGGATTAAATCAACCGCGACAACGTCCCTCGGTTGGTTTGACAAAGGATATTTTCCTATAGGTACAGGTGTTAATGGGTAACCTTTGTGCTTGGCACATGACTCATATCTGTCAATGTGATCGTGTATGTCTTTGTGTAACAATGGCCAACAATATGACATCCGGGCCTGCCTGACTGTCCTGTCTTTGCCAGGATGCCCTGCATCTGGGCTATTGTGTATTATCCTTAAAATGTGAAGTATCTTTGTATAAGGAATAACTAACTGCATAATATTTCTTCTATGGCGTAGTTGTCCTGGATTTACCTTATATAAGGTATTGTTTGCTACTGTGAATTGTTTAAGTGGTACATGTAAGTGTGGTAATGGTAGCCTATATCATCACCTGATTCTAAATGATATATAACTTTTGACCACAGGGGGTCGTCTCTTTGTGCCTGCGAAATTTTTCATAGCTGGGGAGTCTTCCCTAGACTTTTGTTGCAACATTCGTTGATGGATTTCGCGATAAGGCATCTGCTGCCATGTTTATCTTACCTTTTATAAACTGAATATTCACATTGTAATTCTGCAATGTACATTTCCATCTTGGTCTCCTCCCTGTGAGGAGTTTTTCTTGAAACATGCCCAAGGGAGGCTTACGATTAGTATACTGTAGAGGTGAATTTCGTAACCGTATATAAGATCACAAAATTTTTGTTGGGCAAATATTACTGCGAGAGCTTTGAATTCTGTGGTACAAATATTTTTCTCTGCTCCTTTTGTCTGTCTACTGGCAAGTGCAATTGGCTGGTATTTTCCTCATTTATCATCTTGCATTAGTCCGGCTCCTAAGCCTTTAAGTGAAGCATCTGAGTAAATTATGAATGGTTTAATAAAATTTGGATATGCCAAGCAAGGTGAACATGTATGCTTATCATTTAAAACGCTAAATACTATCTTCTTTTCATCTTCTTACTAAAATATAGCTTCTTTTTTTTTTTCAACAGGGGGAATAATGGCTCTGCTATATTAGAAAATCCATGTATAAAAGCTCTGTATTATCCTTCTAGTCCTACGAACTGTCATACTTCATCCACATTTGTGGGTTCAGGAAAATCTCTTACTGCTTTTATTTTATCGTCTGTGGTGTGCATACCCTCTGTATCCAGCCTATGGCGAAGGAATTCAATTTCTTTTAAAGCAAAATTTACATTTAGACTGCTTAATTTTTAATCCAGCATTGGCTAACTTGTTTAGTTTTTCTAACCTCTGCAAATGTTCTTCAGTTTTTGTTTGTTTTTTTCAGTTATAATGTCATCTAGATAAACAAAAATCCCATTATCTAGCATACCTGATATCCCACTATGCATTAATCGTTGGAAGGTGCCTGGAGTAGTGTGAAGCTCCATTGCCATTCTGAGGTACTGAAAATGACCTCTATTTGTAGAAAATGCTGTAAACTTGCATGATTCTTCATCTAATGCTATCTGGTAATAGCCACTGAGCAAATTGATAGTTGAAAATACAGTAAAAGTCCAATTATTTGGCAGCTGATTATTCAGTACATCCAATATTTCGGCAGTTTTTGAGAAATATTCCCATTTACGAAAGTCTGTGATTGTTCAGCAGATATTCCGAATCATTTCGTCAGTCCAGGAAGTGTTATCTGTGACTTGTAGGCCTACTATGTCATGGCACTTGTATATGTTCACTATTTTCTATATTTTTCAGATTCAGGTAGGGGACAGTGGTGATGGTTCGAACACATAAAAAATATATATTTCCAAAAACTCAGGAATATGCAATAGTATAATCTAGTTTATTTCAAAATGTTGCCTCATCATTTGGGTCTTCAGCCTGATGATATTAAAACCTTAGCTCTTTCCAGTTTTGAGGTATAGTTAACGAATTATAAGTTTCTAAATCGTCTGAACCATACCTATCAGTGGTGATGGTTCAGAAAAAAGGGTGGGATGGTTCGGCCTCATGTATTACTAGGCACACTGCTAAAATTTTATGACTTCGATTGCCTAAAAACCAAAATTTATCCATTCAAAGACATTTCATTTTCCTAAAGTATATACAAAATTAAACTTCAGAATCCAAATGAACCTCTTCATTATCATTAAAAATATTTTAAAACTGAAATAAGCCTCACCAGAATTATGAATAATTAAATTACCCTCTTACTTTCTGCTTTAAAATGATGCATAACTGGCCCCGTTTCTCTCCCTCCCCCCCCTATCTCTCTCTCTCTCTCTCTCTCTCTCTCTCTCTCTCTCTCTCAGGCATAAATTTGACTCCAACATGCAAAATAATTTCATAACTGTTCGAAAACATATTTTGTTTAAACTGAAATTATAATCATCAAAAATATGGAAAACTGACGTAATCCATTACTCTGCTTAACCCATGGATTGCGCAATTACCTTTTTTTTTTTAATCCCACCCCATGGTGAGCAAAAAAATTAAGATTTTTTTTTTTTTTTTTTCTGTGTATTATCAACTTTAAGATAAACATCCAGGGCATCGTCTGGTGAAGAAAAAAAATTACAATACTCTCTCCCTCTCAGCCTTTGTGTAGGGCCATGCCTAAGTTTACATATGGGAGTAGTGAAAAAAAAGTGTTTGTTTATTTTAAACTTGAAGATAAACATTCAGGCATCATCTGGTGAAGAGAAAAAAATCTCTCTCTCTTTCCGTCTTTGTGTAGCGCCATGCATAAGTTTGTGTAGGGGTCGAGTTGTTTAACCCGCCCCGTCCCGGAGACGTGAATTCATGTCCTCACATGATGTGCACTCATATCCCGGAGACGTAAATTAACGCGGCAACATTGCAAGGACATTGCAAGGTCCCTAATTTGCACAATTTTCAATTTTCGCGAGTGATTTTTGGCACGTATACACGGGACACCTTCCTCTACAAGATGCCGGGCAGGGACAATGCCTTACCCAGCATGACCTCCTCCCCCCCGTGCATGACCTTTTCTCAGCAATTCACCTGTTATCAGTGACCTGGCCAGTAAAGCCATGTCATGCCACGGTATGAAATTCAGGGCCTGAGTGATTCCCCAATCGATGACAATGTGGAGGATAAACATTAGAGGAAGAAACAGTCAGAAATGATGATCAGGTAATGTGGCAAAAAAAGGTCAGGAATGGTGATGAGTTAGTGAGTGAAACAATGCTTATAATGCCAATAATACCGTTTGAAAAGCAATATACTCTCGTACTACATATAAATTCGTAGCCTGATAGAAAACCCTGTAAGGTAAGGAGGTAATCCTACCTGGATCGAGTATTTTAAACCTTACGTGAGCGATTTCTCTATGAATTTTCGATGTTTCTTACCAAAAGCGGATGTTTGAGCCAAAAAAAAAAAAGGTCCAAAAATGTCGGGACTGGGGCGTACCACTGGCCAGAAAACGTTGGGATGGGGTGGGTTAAGTGATGCACAGCCAGCACAGCCTGAGCTGTGGCTCACAATGTGACGCTACCTAGCCTGAGCTGTGGTTCGCAATTCACCGGTTAAAATTATGCATAATTGTGCATAATTGACCTCATCCCTCTCTCTCCCCCCCCCCTCTCTCTCTGGAATGCTGATTTCACTTGTCACTTCAAGGCCTCTATTTCAGACTTCACAAGTAACTTAATCTCTCATTTTATCTATTTATTTCCCAATATCTGACTGACTGACTGAAGACTTTTTAATGCATATAGTTGCCAGTGTTAGTTCGGACACTATTGAACCATCCCTCTCCTCACCTGTCCGAATCATCCCAAATTTATATAATTGTGAGGGGTACCCTCAAATTTCACCCGAGAAAGTTTTACATTATATATATATATATATATATATATATATATATATATATATATATATATATATATGTATATATATATCTTCTACATGCAATGCAGATTCACCATACATAATTCGCTGCTTGGCAGATTAATGGAGGTACAACTTACGATATACACTCAAATTATGACATTAGAGGTGAAAAAAAAAAAAAAAAAAACATGAAATATGACATGCACCTAAAAGTGTGGCATTTGTAGCTTGGAAGGTGCATGTTGTAGATGCAAACAAACCTTTACACTTTCACACAAGACCTCGCGACCATAGGTCCCATACGTTTCTCAGGAAATGCACTGTCCGAACCATGGAGGTAGGAAAGAGGTGGAGACGGCCTCGGTACCTGACTGTGAAGCCGATGATCTGTCATCCAGATGCCTTCAATATGGCGGATACCCAGGTGACAGCCGACGCCTACCACCTTTGTACTACCTCCAGAACACTCCTTGCTCATAATGATGGTACTGTTTATTGATTACACTTATTGATGAGGTGGATTTATTTCGTAAATCACTAGTATTTTACTTGTATTATGTTTTTCTGCATACTAAAACGATACAGAAAGCAATATAGAGACATCACAAGCTTTATATAGTCTACCACTAATTCACTGATGTTTCTTTACTTACATATTTATATGCCACTAAACAGCATTAACTTATTATTAGTAATTCTACTTTTAACAGGTTTTGGAGCAGTGTTTGTTGCTGTAAACTGTTTTCCGCATAGGAATACCTTACATGTAAATAGGTCCCAGCAACCGCTTTGATTAGGAGTAGTAGGTGGTTATGAAGGGTTATGAGGAGAGTCACATGCCGACATGTGACTTTCTAAATCTGAAAATATAGTTTTGTTCTGCAACTCAGATAAGAAACGGATAACAATAGCATAACAAGCATAGTTAGACAGTTTGAGTATTGGTTTGACAACACTTTCCAAACTGTATCTCTGAATATCCTTTCACACAAAATGCATATGGTAAATGCATCTTTTGATGGAAAAGATGATTTTCCTTTGTTTTTTACAGCAATCAGTGCTTGGAAATCCTGTACATAAGGGTATGTCACCTGCATATCAGCCATATTGAAGGCGTCAGGATGACAGATCAGCGCCTTCACCTTTCTACCCGGGATTAGCGAGCCATGTTGACTCCACCTCTTTCCTACCTCCATGGTTCGAACCATCCCACTGTCTAAGCCATCGCCACTCTTCCCTATAATACTGTATTTGATTACAGTATTGTAATGAATCATACAGCACAATAACTCCAACCCCCCCAAATTAGCGAGAGTTACGTTCCGAACCCTCCCCCCAATTCTTGAAATTTGCTCATTCTTGACACCTACCTGAAAATGACATTTACCGGTAACTGCACAGCCCATGAACCACTGATAATGTAATGCATTACCCATAAATAAACGTTTCTTGTTAAATTGGTTTCCCTGGTGTTTTTAGCTGTTCGGCTGTGACAACTCTTGTTTGATTTGTCAGTGTAATGGCGGAAGGAACTGTACTAAGTGTTTAACTAAACATAAATTTAACCATACCTAAAAATAACTTAACCTACAGATAAGAAATTGGGAATGAAATCCATCTTTGAGTACAAAGGGTAAGTTTCTTCCATTGCACCGGAAACAAACAATTGTAGGTATGGCTTAACAGCTCAATAATGTTTCTTAGCTTCCTTAATCCATCCTATGATTTGCTATGATTCATGGATGAATTCATAGAAATATGGCACATGTGCCATATGGGCAAAAACATGAGATCAATGGACTGCCTGATTGCTTGGGATGGTAGAGTCGTGTAAACATACCAGTGACCTTCGTTCCCTTCCTATAATTATTCACAGTTCTTTATAGCTTGTACTGACACTGGTACTGTAAAGGGTTGTCCAACATCAGGGGTTATTAACCCATACCAAGCCAGCGACGTAGATCTACGTCCCCTTCAAAGACACTGGTGATGTAGAGCTACATCCTGCAGCATTGAGAAGTCATTGCACGCAACCGAAGTAAAATGGAAGGTAATATCGTATCTCGCCAACTTCAGAGATTTCCCCTCTATGCTTACAACACTAATTTAGGATCATGGGAGGCGAGTGAGTCTTAGTAGACTCACGGCTGCCCTGCTGTGGCTGTAACCTTGAAGATTTCAGATGTCAAGTGGCACCAACCTGACTTTTTCAGCCTACTTTCTGGCTTTGTTGATTACTTATTTTTTTTTTTTTATGCATCCGACTCTGGGCAAAGGCTTCAGGGCCTATTTCTCGGGGACAGTGGCCTATCCCGAGGCCCAGTAGTCCTGCATCTCCACATGTCACCACTTCAGCACTAACACCCACCGTCCATATTGAATACATGCTAGGGCTGTCTCATAGAGGACTGGTGTATTGGTATTAGCAGGGATTCTTTTACGACATGTAGGCGGGTCTTCTTGGTAGATCAGCAAAGTCTCCTTTTATGAAATTCAAATCCTCAAACTGTTCCCTGCCCCAGCCTGGATTCGAACCTGGGTCCATTAGAACCGCAGGCCCCCTCTCTACCGATTCAGCCATCGCCTCCCCCTAAATAGTGCCAGGGATCTTATATTGATGTATTAAGCCCATTTACCCACCAAAAAAATCCAAAATCGGGTCACAAGCTCACAGGTGCTCTGCTCTCTAAGTATCCTCAAAGACTTCAGAGGAAGTGTCGCACCAATCTGACTCAATTTAACCAACTTTCTGGCTTTGGCGATTACTTTTGTTAGTGCCAGGGATCTTTTATTGATGTATTAAGCCCATTTAGCCAGAAAAAAAAATATCCAAAATTGGTTCACAAGCTCACAGCCATTCTGCTCTCTCAGTAACCTTGAAGATTTCAGAGGCAAAGTGGCACCAACCTGACTCAATTCAACCAACTATATGGCTTTATTGATTACTTTTATTAATGCCAGGGATCTTATGTTGATATATAAAGCCCATTTAGCCGCAAAAAAAATCCAAAATCGGACGGCATAGACGGGTACCAGTCTTATTTTTTGCCCAGCACAGTACAGGTTAAGGGGTCACTGGAATACATTACTGTTTGCCTCAGACCCAGGACGGACCACACGTTGACGACTAAGGAACGGACAAAGGACATTCTGAGGGTGAGGACTTGGAAAGTGAGAGGAGTGAACGATGATGTGAAAGAAGGAGATTGTTCAGGTGCTTGAGGATCCAAGAGTGGATATATGAGGACTGACTGAAATTAAACGGTAGGATGAAAGGGTGAGAGAATGGGAATATGGTTTAGGAATATGTGCAGGAGTTAATGAGAATGAGAGGGCAAGAGAGGGAGTACATCTGATGATAAGCAAGAAGTGGAAGCAGAATATAAGAGAGTATGGAACAGTGGGTGCAAGGATTGTATGGGTGAGGATGAAAGTAGGTATACATGCCTGGGTGATTGTATGTGCGTATGTGCCAACAGAGGACCGAGTGGCAAGAGTGAAAGATGAGTTTTGGGTAAGTGTAGAAGCATGTATGGACAAGTTTGAGAGGAACGACAGATTGTTTTTGATTGGAGACGCGAATGGCAAAGTGGGGAATGTATGAGTGGATGGAGTGGTTGGTCAGTGGGGTGTGCCTGCTGAAGTAGAAGGGAATGGTAGTGCTTTGGTGGACATCTGTGCCGGTAAGGGGTTGGCAGTAGCCAACACCTACTTTCGGCATAAGATGATCCACAGGTATACATGGAGAGTCATGAGGAGGATGGATGGTGAACTAGTGGAACGAAAGACAGTGATAGACTACGTGTGTGTGGATGAACGAATGAGAAGGCAAGTGTTGGATGCAAGAGTGTGGAGAGGGTGGGGAAATGGAATCTCAGACCATCACTTAGTGATGGCCAAGGTAAGGCTGCAAGGAATGTGGGTGAGGAGACAAAGGGGAAGACAAGAGGAAACAGCTCCAGTAAGAAGAGTGGAGAAGTTGCAAGATAGTGAGAAAATGGCAAAGTATAAGAGCATAGTGGAAGAAAGATTGGGAAGGTATGAGTTAGAGAAGATGGAAGGGGTTGAAGACATATGTAAGATATTCACAGAAGAGATAGGCACAGCATGTGAGGTGGTTTGTGGAGTGAGGAGGATATGCAGGGGTGTGCAAGGGACAGCATGGTGGAATGATGAGGTGAAACAAGCTGTGGAACAAAAGAAGAAGGCATATAGTGAATGGTTAGCGAGTACAGGTAGGGGAGAAGATGAGAGAGAGAAGAGAGAGGTATATGTGAGCATAAGAAGGGAGGTGAAGAGATTGGTGAAGGAGAGTAAGAAGAAAGTGGATGAAGAGTTTGGAAGGAATCTGAGTGTGAAATGGAGGGAGAGTAAGAAATTGTTTTGGAAGGAGGTAAAGAAAGTAAGGCAGTGTGAAAGTGGAAATAGTAAAGGAGTGAAAGATAGGATAAATAGATTGTTGGTGGAGAAAAGGGAGAAATTAAAGAGATGGAAGAAGCACTTTGAGGATTTGTTGAATGTAGAGAGTGAGAGCAGTGCGAGTATAAGTGGTTGGGGAATGGCTGGGAGAAGAAAAAGTGAGAGAAGGGAGGAAGATATCAATAGGGAGGAAGTAGTGGAAGCAATGAAGAAGATCAAGATGGGAAAGGCCCCAGGCATTGATGGAGTGTGTGGTGAAATGCTGAAGTATGGGGGTGAGATTGTAGTATAGTGGATATGGAAGTTGTGTAGACTGGCTTGGAAAGAAGGAAGGGTTCCAGAGGACTGGAAATCAGGCATAATTGTTCCTTTATACAAAGGAAAAGGGGAGAGAGAAGTGTGTGGTAACCATTGGGGTATTTGCCTTCTTAGTGTGACTGGAAATATATATGGTAGAATACTCATTGATAGGGTTAGGCATATAACAGAGGAGAAGAACAAGGGGGATTTAGGAAGGGAAGAGGGTGTGTAGATCAGATATTTGTTCTAAACTGTTTAGTGAAGAAGTATTTAGAGAAGGGAGAGAAAGTGTATGCTGCCTTCATGGACTTGGAGAAGGCTTATGACTGAATAGATAGACAAGGTATGTGGAAGGTATTAAGAATATATGGAGTGGAGGGGAAATTGTTGAGTGCCGTGAAGAGTATATACGAAGGAGCTAGGGCTACGGTGCGAGTGGATGGTGAGCTGAGTGAGTTCTTTGATCTTAGCGTGAGACTGAAACAGGGTTGTGTGATGTCTCCATGGCTGTTTAATATATACATGGATGGGGTTGTGAAGGAGGTGCCAGGTAGGGCAGTGGATGTGGGGGTGGCTTTAATGAATGAAGGTGAGATATGGAAGATTCCGGTGCTGCTGTTTGCTGATGATACAGTATTGTTGAGTGAAGGTGAATGGGAGTTGCAAGGTTTGGTGAATGAGTTTGGGAGAGTGTGTAGGAAGAGGAATCTGAAAGTTAATGTAAACAAGAGTGAAGTTATGGTGTTTGAGAGGAATGAAGTCACAGAATGCACAGTGAAGTTGGATGGTGAGGATATGGAGAATGTGAGTGCATTCAAGTACTTGGGTAGTGTGATGAGTAAGGATGGAACTTTGGGGGATGAAGTGCTTGAAAGGGTACTGCAGGGAAGGAATGTTGTTGGTTCACTGAAAGCAGTGATGAGAAATAGGGAGGTGAGTATGGAATTTAAGATGTCACTGCATGACTGGATTGTGATCCTTACCCTGACGTATGGAAGCGAGGCATGGACCTTACTAGAGGGGAACAAGTCAAGAGTGAGAGCAGTGGAAATGAGTTACCGTACTTGAGAAGAGCACGTGGAGTGACATGGAGGGACAGGTTATGCACTCAGGTGGTTTGGACATGTGGAGAGAATGGAGAATGAAAGACTGACTAAGAGGGTGTATGTAGGTGAGGTGGAGGGAGTGAGATGGAGAGGAAGACCGAGGATGAGGTGGAGGGATGGAGTTGAGAGGTATATGAGGGAGGGAGGAGTGAGTTGGGGGAGGGTAGGCAAATGGTGGGTGACAGAGTGACTTGGAGGCGTTTTGTCTGTGGCCACCCTTTGCGGGATTAGGGTGTCGGGCTATAGATAAATAGATAGATCAATACTCTCTTTCGCAAATACACACAAAACGAACAAAAGAACGAAGGCTAAACGTACGTTTTACTTTCAGCAGAAAGACCTTACCAGTTCAATTCATATTCCTTCAGTTTATATTATGTATTTTTCTGACTACTTTATATAAGGAAAAAATCGCTAATTAGTGAAGTAGTAAAACATGAGTTTGGCAATTATGAGGTGCTACTCTATACAGTACTCTCTCCAGACACATTTGTAATAATAAAAGTAGTGATGACAGTGTTCACCAACACATATGTGGTACTGAGTGGATAAGTACTATTCCATATCATCTCGGCAGTCCAGGAAATGTTATCTGTGACTTACTGTATAGACCTATTGTGACATTACACTTGTATATGTTTACTAATTTCTATATTTTTCTGATTCAAGTATAGTCCTGTACTGATTACAGTATTGTACAGTATCATACAGAGTACAGTACTCTCACCAAACACATTTGTAATATTATAAGTAGTGATGACAATGTTCATCACATATAAGGTACTGAGTGGGTAGGTTTTTCGGTTATTCAGCAGATTCGATTACTTGGCACCGGCCCGGTCCCATAGATGACGAATACTTGGACTTTTACTGTACATGGTTTTCCAGTGCAATATTTCGTAAGAAATCACTTAACTATAACATGGGAAAACGGTCTGGAATTGCTTCCTGATTGAGCTTGTGATAATCAACGACTGCCTGCATTTCCCCGTTTTGTTTAGGTACAAAGAAAAGTGGTGCATTCCATGGAGGCACTGAAGGTTCAGTGATATCCAAACTAAACATTTCATCCACATATAGTTTAGCTAATGCATGCTGCGAACGTGCAACTCTATTTTTTGCTGGAATGTAAATAGGTTGTGTATCTTGGTTAGCATCTGGTGCTGTATTAATTGGTACAACCTAATTTTTCACCAGGTAATGCTACTGTCTGTCATTGTGTCTGCAGTAAATCCAATAGATTATTCTCTACAATAAAATATTCTGAGTGAATCAAATGTTCTTTTATGCACTCTTTGTCTGCCGATTTTCTTTTGCTTGATGCTCCAGCTATTGTTACTTCATGTATAGGAGCTGAACAAGTCTCAAAATTACATATACAAATTCCCTTTTTTATCTGCACATCTCCATTCATCAAATTTATTAGAAAGACATTCGTTTCCCGTCTGTTATTTATCCAACATAAAGCATTCTGTAAAGAGAGACCTTTCAGTTTGCAAGTTTCTTCCAATACAGTAGCATTGGAATTCTCCAATTCACAGAACTCTTTAACGTGATTTTCATAAATGATCTTGGTGGTAAGGTTATGCCGTTATCTAATGCAAGCTGGGTAAGTTGTGGGTGAGTTTTTGCGTGACCTTGGTTGGGAGATGTGAGAGAGTGGATCTCCTTGCTCGTTTTCTTTGAGTGTAGGTTATACACTTCATTACTTATTTTGTGTTTAGTTGCACTTGTTAATTTAGATTTTCTATAATTGTTGGATGTAGTATCTGGAGAAGAAATTTCCTCTATGAATTCATCACCAATTTCTATACCACTGAACTAAGGCATCAGCAAAACATTTTTGTTACGTCCTCACCCCACACTGCCACAGGCTCCAACAGCAGTAGTACAGTACAGGAAGGATGTTGCCCAGTGAGTTGTTCTTCCTATGGTCAGCGTTTAGCTGTAAAGTACACAAGATCAGCTGAGGCGAAAATAAACACTGGCTCCTTAAAGTTCACTGTCTTTATTTTCCAAATAATTCCACTTAATGCTTTCCAACTTCACTGTTCTCACAAGCACTGGAGCTTTACACACTTTACTAATTGCTATTACACTTAATGCTTAACAACACTTCACTGTTAGTACACTTGATGCATGCCAACACTTCACTGCTTCCTCAAGTTCCAATGATATACAAACTTAAGTATTCCGTCACTGTTTGCCACTGTTTTCACAAGTACCAAAAATATACAATCTTCACTGACACTGACACTGCAATACACTCAAGCTGAACTAAAACCGACTGCACTTCACTCACACTGAACTGAAACCTGACTAAACTCAAAACAGTCTCTACCCCATCCTTATATAAATTTGCATTATTCAAGAAACGTCTACATTTTGCGAGTATACTCTCGATGGGCAACAGTTGCCAACTCAGAAATAACAAAATATACCAAAGCTGTCTTACAATACATAACACTCTGAATCATTTACCAAACGAACTTAAATTACCTAATTTAACAAGCAATCACATAAATAAATCATTACTGAGAAAAATAGTACAAAAATTAATGCATAACTTACGAAAAAAAAAAACTACGCTCACAAGCAGCAGGCTAACTGGCAACTCTGACTCATACCGGAACTAGCTGCCATAAATATCAGGAAACGTCGAGAAAGATCTCGGCTACCTAACTGGCAAATCCCCTTTCATAACACTATCCCCTCCCTAGTTCTTTGTTGTCCCGACAAAACTAAACAGTATATACAAACATAAACCTTACTCCTAATGAAACATCTAACTATGCACAAAATAATCCTTCAACTTATCAGTTCTTCTTCATCTGACGCTGGCCCTGTCACTGCAGGACAGCAGCATTTCTTCCTATGATTCCCATTTCTACTACACTGCATGTCGTATGTTCTTCCATCTTCTTGCACGCTATTCATCAAGATTCTCCTGCATTTCCTTAGTGGTGGGACATCCTGGGAAAAACTGGCTGGTTGTTGCCTCTGATCACCAGCCTTCACTAATGTACCCTCATCCTTCTCATGTGAACACTCACAGCTGAAGTGTCCCACCTGACCACATGTCCAACTTGCTTTTGTTGTAACTGAAGAACTCCTTGCACTGCTCTGTTCTTGTCCCTTCTTCCATTCGTGATATTCCTCCTTCTTGTGCCCCAACTTCCTGCAGAACCAGCAGCTTCCTCCGGTCTTCTCCTGTTCCCTCTTCCACTTGTAGCGGTCCTCTTTTCTGTGTCCTGACTTTTCACAGTACCAGCAACTTCCTCAATTTTTTCCTTTTCACAGACCTGCCCCTTTCCTGCTTTGAATCCTGCACTACGACCTGCCTGAAAGGTGGATGTACTGGACCTGACATAAGACTCAAATTCTAGAGCCATGGCTAGTGCTTCTTGCATGCTTCTTGGTTGTGCCTGCTTCACTTGCACTTTCAACACTGCACTGTCAAGAGCATCAATGAACTGGTCCCTCAGTAGAATAACCAAAAGGTTAGGTGCTGCTCCAGGGTATGCCTTGTAAACCATACTCCCCATGTCATGAGCAAGCTGCTGTAGGGATTCTCCTCGAGCCCTACACAGCCCCAAAATCCTGCTCTATAAACCTCAGTCTGGTACATGGTTCCATATCTGCGCTCCAGCACTTCTACAAGGGACTGACAACTGTTCCTCTCCGTCACTGACATCTGGCCCAGAATTTCCACTGTGGCACCCTTAAGGCTAGTAGCAAGCTGCACTGTCCTCTGCCTATCATCCCAACCATTCTGATCCGCAAGTAACTCAAACTGTGCACGGTAAGCTTCCCAAAATACTCTACCATCAAGTACCTGAGGTTTCTTTTTAATAGGACCCCCATTATAGCCATGCACTTCACTTGTTTGGGGCCTAAAAACTGGGGCATCATAATTAAGGCCAGGACATAAATCTCCTACATTCTGATTATTCAGCCTTGTACTGCTACCTTTAGATGCTTGGGATCTGTCAAGATTCACCATACACTGTCTATTCCTTTCATATGCTCCCTGTACACTAACCTGAGACTCAGCAATGCAATATTTCTCTACAGCCTCAATTTTCTCACTAATTATCTTAACCCTCTCATGGTCACTCATGCGATTCGCGTTTCAAAGGGATTGTTCTAAAGATGCTCAGTCACTCGAATCGCGTTTCTAAGCACCAAAAAATTCACCAAAAATTAAGTTTCTGGCGGATTTACGTCAAATTTTGACGCGTCATAGCGAGTGCAGCGCTTTCCAATGGTAAAGTATTGGCAACACTGAGCTGCCTCACGGGGCCCAGCACGTAGTGATAAACCCCAGTCTATTCCAAGCAGCCAGGCGATGGTTGCGTTGTGTTTACTGTCCCTTTAAACTCCTACTAATTCTCCCCCTCCTGCCCGAGCCGAAGCCCCTATGGACTCAGTGTGATAATCCAATATTTGTGAGCATATTTGTATGTGATATTGTTGATGGAACATAGATATATGTCACGAAAAGGAATTGTGTCCGTTATCCATTGTTAGGCTTAGAGGTGATATGCGTGTTCACTGTTGCGGGGTTTCGCCTCTTGCCCTCCTCAAGACCCTATGGCGTGATTACAAATATGTATATAATGAAGCCAATGACTAAACTGTTTTTTGTGTGAAAGATATTGTGGTTGGCTTGGTGAAATTATGGAACTAGTTAGCGTTATGGACGCCATGAACCATAGTGTGGAATGGGGCAGGCATCACATGCAGTTTTTATAGTCAGGAAGGGAGAATTAGAGGTGTTTAGGAATGGAATTATTGTGATTCTGATAGTGAAAATGTTATGGATGCCATGAACCATAGTGTGGAATGGGGCAGGCATCACATGCAGTTTTTATAGTCAGGAAGGGAGAATTAGAGGTGTTTAGGAATGGAATTATTGTGATTCTGAAATATGCGTCAAACATGCTGTGGGTGTTCGTGAAGGAGTGTGGTGTGTGCCAATAAAATAGAGTTACATCGTACTCTCCTGGGGAAGGATGCTGCATCACAGTCACGTTAAACCATAGTAAGGAAGGGAATAATTGCGTAAGTTAGGGTGGAATCATTGTGGTAGTCATGTATTTGTGTATGATATTGTGTCATGTGTAAGTGAAATGTGCCAAGTATCCTCATGACGGCATAAATTATGGTGCATGGTGTAGGTGTGATACTTTAGCGGTAGGTGTGCTGTAAAAGGTAACGATGGCAAGGAACGAGGGACGTCATTGAACAGGTACTGTACCTTGGTCTGACATTTAGTGATAAATTATACTTTATGTAAAATATACGTGAACTGTGCTGCGATTGTTCATTTAGGTGTGTGGCATAGGTGAACGATACTTTAGCTGCAGGTGTGTTGTGAAAGGTAATGATGGCAAGGAACGAGGGACGTCATTGAACAGGTACTGTACCTTGGTTTGACATTTAGTGATAAATTATACTTTATGTAAAATATACGTGAACTGTGCCGCGAGTGTTCATTTAGGTGTGTGGCATAGGTGAGAGATACTTTAGTGGCAGGTGTGCTGTGAAAGGTAACGATGGAAAGGAACGAGGGACGTCACTGAACCAGTACTGTACCTTGCAATGCCGGGCAACCTTTCAAAAACAATTGTTGAAATTTATTATTATTATCTAAAATGTTTGTGATATGTGCCACGAGTGTTCGTGGAAAATATTGTATCATGTGTTGCGGGATCGTTTGGGGAAGGAGGGGAAAGTATATATATATATATATATATATATATATATATATATATATATATATATTGTTACATAGCCTATGATTTCATCATCCTTTGTGTAATTCTAACGTACAGTATGCTGCATGATTGATCACGAGCATGTTCTACCTCACTCCCCCCGTCCTCCCTTATAGTAGAGTAAGTCGTTCTTTCTGTTGTTCAGAGCAGGAGTGTCAACTCTTTGTCCCCTCTGGCTTCATTTGCGCGTCCTTCTTACAAGTTGCATCAAGCTCTGCCGGCCCCTATATAATGAGCTCAGTCTCTGCATTATTGCCACTTTGATCTACTCCTCATTTTGTTCACTTCTCTGTCCTCCCCTGTACAGTTGTTATTATTTTTGTGAGTGTTCAGGAAGTCTCCGACCATCTAGCTGCTGTGTAATTTGAGTATGAGTGTTATTACATTTTTTTCTTGTGCTGTGTACCTTGGGGTGTTGGTTCGTGGGCCTAGTGAGGTTTTTGTGATTCATGTGTTTGGTGTCAGCCAGTAGTAATAATATTTTGTATCTGTAATAATATATCGAGCATTCACTGAGCATTATCCGGTATTCTCATTTTATCAGGGCTGACTTAGATAAATTTACTCTTGCTAATTTCGTGTTAATAGAGGCTATTGCAGTTAACCATATATTTAACCTGTTTTTTGCTATTACATTATCCTTATGAGTCCTGAATGTTTAGTTGTTAGTTTGAGCATTAAACTTTAACTTGTAATTTTACCTAACTCTTTTGATTTGAACCTGGAACTTTGCAAGACAGTTTTCTCTGTTCCGTAACATAAATTTGGCGACCTCTTATCAGGATATTCAGGATATTATCATAAGGATATTGCTTGATATTTTGTGACTGATTTATTCATGATGTCTACTATTACTACGCTTGATGAAGCCAAAGATGTTTTGTCAAATGTGCAAACAGTGTGTGATGTAGAAAACAGAACAAAGAATGAATTTAAGCTTGTTGCTCAACAATTGGGAATTGCTGTTCGCTCTCATCATTCTAAAGATCAAATTGTTGACATGATTAATGAAAGCTTGTTTAATGTAACTCCTCCAAATGAGCAAACGCAGATTGAATTAGCTAAGTTACAGCTAGCCTTGCAGGAGGCTCGTGCTAAGGAGGCTGAATTTCAGGCAAAAGCTCGTATTCAGGAGGCTGAGTTTCAGGCTCGTGCTAAGGAGGCTGAGTTTCAGGCTCATGCTAAGGAGGCTGAGTTTCAGGCTCGTGCTAAAGAGGCTGAGTTTCAGGCACAAGTTGAACTTGCTAGGATTCAGGCAGACCATGAGTATCGCATGAAACAAGGTGGAACTGGATCATCTAGCTCTGATGATTTTGATGTGGCTAAAAATGTTAAACTTGTCCCTCCTTTTAATGAATCTGATTTAACAAAGTATTTTCAGTTGTTTGAGAGGGTAGCTACAGGTTTTAATTGGCCCAAAAAGTATTGGCCAGTACTCCTTCAAACTGTTCTCACCGGTAAAGCTCAAGTAACTTATGCATCTTTGCCTCAGGATCAATCTGATAATTATGATGTCGTTAAGAGCTTGATTCTTAAGGCCTATGAGCTTGTTCCTGAAGCCTATAGAGTAAAATTTTGGACAACTTATAAGCAAGATAAGCAATCCCATGTTGAGTATGCAAAAATCAAAGAAGATCTGTTAGAGCAATGGTTAAATTCTAAGAATGTGGATTCTGATTTTGACAAATTTAAGCAGATGATTTTGCTGGAGGACTTCAAAAGGTGTATTAATAAAGATGTAAGCCTATATCTTGATGAGAGAAGAATAGATAATTTGTCTGATGCTGCAGTTTTAGCTGATGAATATGTTCTCACTCACAAGAGATATTCTAGAGAAAAAAAGGAAAGCTGAGAGTAAGTACGTTGCCTCTACTCAGAGTACAGGTATCAGGAAAGAGAATAAAGATGATGTTTCTCAGGAAGTAAATATCAGCTCCACCTCTAGAATTCAGAAAAGTAAATGTACTTATTGTAGTAAGCTTGGTCATACTACGGAGAAATGTTTCAGGAGACAGCGTGATGTGAACAAAAAGGAGTCTTTAAATATTCAGTCAATTGGTCTAGTGTCTACCCTTGAGAGTTCCCAGAATTCTTTAACTGAGTTAACTGAACCTGCTTTGAGGGGTAAATTAAATCCTCATGATGAAGCTCCTCTTTTGAGCAGTAACGTGGGTGACACTCTCAAGAGTTCATGTGCTAATTTCCTGTCTGATGGTTTTGTCAGTACTCTGGACAGTAATAACAGGAAATCAGTTAAAATATATCGCAATACAGGTGCTTGCCAATCCCTTATGCTGACCAGTGTTCTAGGCTCTAATGTTAATTCCTCTGATGAAACTGTAATCTTACGAGGTGTAGGGAATAATTACTTCTCTGTCCCTCTGTGCAGAGGGAATTTAGAGTCTGGTTTTGTTAATGGTTCCGTTATGGTTGGGTTGGTTGAGACACTCCCAATGTCAGGTGTAACTTTCTTACTTGGAAATGATATTGGTGGAAGTCAAGTGTGTCCAGCTCCTCAGTTGTCTAGTGAGCCAGTGGCTGCGGCCCAGGATTGTGATGTCCCTGATGTGTTCCCTGCATGTGCTGTCACTAGGGCTAAGTCTAACGTTACTGGTGAGTTAGAGGATAATGATGATGATGATGATGTTATCCTACCTGACACTTTTCTTGCTAATTTGGACCACTCACCAGATGAGGCAGTACCCCGTAGTGTTGATAATTTGTCTCGTCAAGAGTTGGTTGAGTTGCAGGTTGCTGACCCTGAGTTGAAAGATCTAGCTAACTCTGCTTGCAGTGAGGAAGAGTCAGCTGGTGCTTCTACTTGTTATTATATAAAGTCAGGAGTACTTATGAGGAAGTGGAGACCCCCAACAGCATCAGCCGACTGTGAATGGGAGGTTGTACATCAAGTTGTCATCCCTCGTGTTTGTAGGCAGGATATCATTAGAGTGGCTCATGATTCCAGTTTGGCAGGACACCTTGGAGTGAGGAAGACTGTGGCATGCATTTCGACAACTTCTACTGGCCAGGTATCTTCAGGGATGTTTCCTGGTATTGTAAGTCTTGTCACACTTGTCAAGTTGTGGGGAAGTGTAATCAGACCGAAAAGGTTGCACGTCTAGTTCCCATTCCTCCTTTTGAGGCGCCATTCACCCGTGTGTTGGTGGATATTGTGGGCCTTTTCCTAAGACTTCTTCAGGATTTTCTTATGTGTTGACCCTGATTGATATGGCTACTCGTTATCCTGAAGCCATTCCACTTAGAAATATCTCAGCAAAGAACGTGGTTAAGGAAATGCTAGGGTTCTTCACAAAGTTTGGTCTGCCCAAGGAGGTACAGTCAGACTGGGGAAGTAATTTCATGTCAAATGTTTTCAAGCAGTTTCTGAAAGAGTTGGGCATCACCCAGATCACGTCTTCAGCTTACCATCCCCAGACTCAAGGAGCGTTGGAGAGATATCATCAAACACTCAGATCGATGCTCAAGAAATACTGTTTGGAACATCAGAAAGACTGGGATAAAGGTCTTCCATTCGTTGTGTTTGCTGCAAGAGAATCTCCAAATGAATCACTGGGCTTCTCACCTTTTGAACTACTGTTTGGCCATGAAGTAAGAGGACCCCTTAAGCTACTCAAGGAATGCTGGCTGTCGGAGGAAGATGACGTCAACCTGCTGGAGTATGTGATGAAGTTCAAAGAACGGCTGTCCACTGCTTTACAGCTGGCGAGAGAGAATTTAGGAGCTGCTCAGGAGAAGATGAAGACTTGGTATGATAAGAAGTCCAGGTTACGCCACTTTCAGCCAGGAGATCAGGTTTTGATTCTGCTACCGGTGCATGTGCAACCTCTTCAAGCCAAGTTTAGTGGTCCTTATTTCGTGGAGAAGAAACTCAGTGATGTCAACTATGTTATCGCCACACCAGATCGTAGAAAGAACAAGCAACTTTGTCACATCAACATGCTAAAGTTATATCACAGGAGGAACGAAAATAACCCAGTCTGCACTGTGGCTGTTCCACCCGAGTCTGCAAGTGAAGTTCTCCCATGCAGCATGAGCCTGAGTGATAGTTTGGGGAAGAATCCTGATATCATGAATGATCTCCAGACTAAGCTTTCTCATCTACCTCCCAAGGAAAGGCAGGAGTTTTCGGCATTACTGCAGGAGTACCCGCAAGTGTTCCGTGCCACTCCAGGAAGAACCACTGTGTTGATGCATGATGTCGATGTTGGAGACGCAAAGCCAATTAAACTGCCTCCTTACTGTGTGAACCCAGTGATTGTTCCTCTCATCCAGAAGGAGCTTGGCTACCTGTTGGACCACAAGATGATTCAGCCCTGTCAGAGCGAGTGGAGTTCTCCTGTCACTCTAGTCCCTAAGCCAGGTGGGTCACAGTGGCTTTGCATCGACTACAGACGTGTTAATCAGATAACCAAAACAGATACTTACCCTCTCCCTCGCGTGGAAGATTGCATTGACAAGATCGGAAAGGCTAGGTACATAAGTAAGTTTGATTTGTTAAAGGGATACTGGCAAGTACCTATGACTGAATGTGCTAGGGAGATCTCATGTTTTGTAACACTAGGAAAGACTTTTGCATGTTCTGTAATGCCATATGGTATGAAGAATGCACCAGCCACTTTTCAGAAGCTCATGAATGTTGTAACAGAGGGTTTGGCAGGGTGTGTTGTTTATATTGATGATGCATTAATCTTCAGTGACAACTGGAAAGATCACCTATGCCATGTCAGTAAATTTCTTGAGCGTTTGGTTCAGGCTAATCTTGTAGCTAATTTATCAAAGTGTGAGTTTGGTCAAGCTAAAGTTCAGTACCTTGGGTACGTAATTGGTGATGGACATGTTGCACCACCAGCAGCTAAGGTTCAGGTTATAAGTGATCTTCCCAGACCTAAAAGTAGGAAAGAGCTACAAAGATTTTTGGGAATGGTAGGTTATTACAGGAGATTTGTTCTTAACTTTTCAGTTCTTGTATCACCACTTACAGACCTACTGAAAAGGGAGTTAAATTTCTCTGGACTGGATAACTGTGAATCCTCTTTCAGCAAACTTAAAGCTATCCTATTAAGTCAGCCAATGCTCGCTACTCCAAATTTTGCTAAGCCTTTTAAGATGGCTGTTGACGCAAGTGATACAGGAGCTGGGGCTGTTTTGCTGCAAGAGGATGATCAGGGTATTGAACACCCTGTATCTTATTACAGTAAGAAGTTCACTCCACCTCAAAGGAACTACTCAACTATTGAGAAAGAGCTTTTGGCCTTGATTTTGGGTTTACAGCATTTTTCATTTTATTTGTGTTCTGGTTTTGACCCCATAGTCATTTATACCGATCATAACCCACTGAAATTCCTTAGTAAGTTTAAAGATAAAAATCAGAGATTGACAAGATGGAGTCTACTTCTTCAGGAGTATTCATTAGACGTACAACATGTCAAGGGGAAAGAAAATGTTATTGCAGATTGCTTATCTAGACTTTAGACAGATTGTTTTAGAGTAATAAGAAATTTCCTTTGTAAATTTCTTTTTCTTTTGTGGGGAGGTGTTACATAGCCTATGATTTCATCATCCTTTGTGTAATTCTAACGTACAGTATGCTGCATGTTTGATCACGAGCGTGTTCTACCTCACTCCCCCCGTCCTCCCTTATAGTAGAGTAAGTCGTTCTTTCTGTTGTTCAGAGCAGGAGTGTCAACTCTTTGTCCCCTCTGGCTTCATTTGCGCGTCCTTCTTACAAGTTGTATCAAGCTCTGCCGGCCCCTATATAATGAGCTCAGTCTCTGCATTATTGCCACTTAGATCTACTCCTCATTTTGTTCACATCTCTGTCCTCCCCTGTACAGTTATTTTTGTGAGTGCTCAGGAAGTCTCCAACCATCTAGCTGCTGTGTAATTTGAGTATGAGTGTTATTACATTTTTTTCTTGTCCTGTGTAGCATGGGTGTTGGTTCGTGGGCCTAGTGAGGTTTTTGTGATTCATGTGTTTTTGGTGTCAGCCAGTAGTAATAATATTTTGTATCTGTAATAATATATCGAGCATTCACTGAGCATTATCCGGTATTCTCATTTTATCAGGGCTGACTTAGATAAATTTACTCTTGCTAATTTCGTGTTAATAGAGGCTATTGCAGTTAACCATATATTTAACCTGTTTTTTGCCATTACATTATCCTTATGAGTCCTGAATGTTTAGTTGTTAGTTTGAGCATTAAACTTTAACTTGTAATTTTACCTAACTCTTTTGTTTTGAACCTGGAACTTTGCGGGACAGTTTTCTCTGTTCCGTAACAATATATATATATATATATATATATATATATATATATATATATATATATATATATATATATATATACAGTATGAGGGAGTATATCATGTGTGTGGGGAACCTTCAGATTTTGTGAGGGAGTATATTATGTGTATCGTGAAACGTAGGGGAAGGAGGGCTGAAAAATAAAAAATAAAATTACGCACACATATATACTAACACACTTACACACACACTAACACAGACACACACACACACACACACACACACACACACACACACACACACACACTACCACACTTACACACACACTAACACAGACACACACACACTAACACACCTACACACACACTAACATAGACACACACACACACACACACACACACACACACACACACACACACACACACTATATACCTCCTCATCTTCCAATCCCACAAGGTCCTACAACTCAAGCAACACCCCTGGAGGAAGTGAGTTCTCCAAATTTTGTTGATATGTATATTGACCTATTATCATTACCCCTATAATTTTCAGGCAAATAACCGTCTTCTACGTATTACACATATGACAAAAAGTAAAGCTTCATTAGGAGTAACTTGGAAAAAGTTGTGTTCATGTGTAGTAGGTTACAACCGTAAAAAAACAACCTTGGAAGATTTTACAGTCTATACATAAAAACAAAAAAACAAAAAACTTTGGGAGGACAGTCTTTAGGCAAAGGGGATTTTTTTTTTTTTTTTTTTTTTTTTTTGGCGGTAAAAGTAGGTACCGACCGGAAGAGTAATCTATCTTTGTCGTCCTATTGCTCGAAAACTATTCGACGTATCAACTTCCTGTAAGAACCATGATAAAGAGAAGTAAATTCTACGTATGTTCATTTGCAGAATATAAGCCTTTGGGAGCATTTTCTGTTGGAAATGTTGGGGGAACAGACTTGTTTTTTTTCCTCGCTAGCGGTAAACTCGGAAGCGCTCGGAGGAGTAATCTCACTTTGTTGGCCAATTACTCACAAACTATTGGACGTCTCGATTTCCTGTACAAACCATGATAAAGAGCAGTAAATTCTACGTATGTTCATTTGCAGAATATAAGCCTTTGGGAGCATTTTCTGTTGGAAAAGTTAGGGGAACAGACTTTTTTTTTTCCTCGCTAGCGGTAAACTCGGTAGCGCTCGGAGGAGTAATCTCAATTTGTTGGCCAATTACTCGAAAACTATTGGACGTATCGATTTCCTGTACGAACCATGATAAAGAGCAGTAAATTCTACGTATGTACAAGACATAACAATGTAATATCTATGATATGAATTCGTTGTTACATAGGCGGGAATATTGCGTATGCTATGCGCACATCACGAGTGACGTACGGACTTGAGTTCCCAGTCGTTTCGAAAACTATGAGGCGTATCGAAATAATGTTTAGGTCATTAGAAAGCTGGTGAATTTCTGCATAATATTATGCAATAAAAACATATCATGTGCGAGAACATTTCAGAGTTTGAGCTCTTTGATTTTTTTTCAAAAATGGCTTTAATTTTTTGGCTATTTTCTCGAAAACTACAAATCATATCACAACCGGATTTGTCTCTTTAGAAAGCTGATGCAATTCTCTATAAAAACTTATAATAACATTTTCCTATATGATAGAAAACATTCGAATGGTGATGTTGGAAAGTGAACGTGACGTAGCGAAATGTTTATTCACGGTTGCCTAATGTTGTTTTATTCGGGTTTTCCTGTTTTTTTGTGGTGCGTACCAGGTAGAACAAACATCGACGAATAAGATGACATAGGTTTCATGGCAGTATATTAATGTTTGGGTGGCGAAAATAAGGAGAGAATATGTGTTATTTGCCGCGCGCGGGCAGCCGTGCCGAGTGGCTTCGCAGATAAAGTCGTGCACCAGAAAACTTACTGTACTGAAACTTACTATGCGCTAGAGGGTTAACATGGTCGACTACATGCTTCAACTGGTTATCTACAAGCTGTCTGCACTCCATCACTATTCCCTCACTAATCTTCAGCTGGTTGTCCACAAGCTGTTGCACTCCGTCACTATTTCCTCACTGTCTTCAACTGTTGATCTACATGCTGTTTACACTCCATCACATTATGCTTACCTCATACTTCTGCTGCTTTAGCTTGGCATCTACTTCCTTCTTAAGCTGTTGCTGTTCTTCCTTCATTTCCCCTATGAATGCATCTAGCTGTCCTTGCATCCTCAGTTGTAATTCCCTCTGTTGCTCCTGTAATGCCTCTTGAAGCTGTTCATATCGTTCTTTTTGTTCTTCGTTCTGTGCCTGCGATTGTTCTTTGATTTCTTCCTTCTGTGCCTGTAATTGGTCTTAAAGCTTTTTCTGTCCTTCACTTTGTGCTTGTAATTGTTCTTGGAGTTTTTCATTCTGTGCTTTTAATTGTTCTTTGTGTTCTTCGCGTTGTGCCTGTATTAGCTTCTCGACTTTTGCCAGAGAAATTTCCTCCTCCTGCCCAGCTCTAGATCTTATCTTCACACTTTCTGCTTCCATGTCGAAGGTTAGCCTCGCTGCAGCCCTGATATAATAATCCCACACTCCTGACACCAGTGTTACTTCCTCACCCCACACTGCCACAGGCTCCAACAGCAGTAGTACAGTACAGGAAGGATGTTGCCCAGTGAGTTATTCTTTCTATGGTCAGCGTTTAGCTGTAAAGTACACAAGATCAGCTGAGGCGAAAGTAAACACTGGCTCCTTAAAGTTCACTGTCTTTATTTTCCAAATAATTCCACTTAATGCTTTCCAGCTTCACTGTTCTAACAAGCACTGGAGCTTTACACACTTTACTAATTGCTATTACACTTAATGCTTAACAACACTTCACTGTTAGTACACTTAATGCTTGCCAACACTGCACTGCTTTCTCAAGTTCCAATGATATACAAACTTCAATATACCCTCACTGTTAGCCACTGTTTTCTCAAGTACCAGAAATATACAATCTTCACAGACACTGACACTGCACTGCACTCAAATTGAACCAAAACCGACTGCACTTCACTCACACTGAACTGAAACCTGACTAAACTCAAAACAGTCTCTACCCCATCCTTATATAAATTTGCATTATTCAAGAAACGTTTACATTTTACGGGTATACTCTAGAAGGGCAACAGTTGCCAACTCAGAGATAACAAAACATACCAAAGCTGTCTTACATTACATAACACTCTAAATCATTAACCATACGAACTAAAATTACCTAATTTAACAAGCAATCACTTAAATAAAACATTATTGAGGAAAAAGAGCACAAAAATTAATGCATAACTTACGAAATAACTACGCTCACAAACAGCAGGCTAACTGGCAACTTTGACTTATACCGGAACTAGCTACCGTAAATATCAGGAAACGTCGAGAAAGATCTCGGCTACCTAACTGGCAAATCCCCTTTCATAACATTTTCTTCTCTTATCGTCCATAGTCCAAGGAGTATATTTGCCATAACTGATAAAATTTTTTACTATGTAGAATATAGCAGTGATTATTTCGTTAGTCTCTGTAAATTTTATGTTTTACTCAATAATACCTTTTACTGGTATTTCTTTACCATCTAAAGTGTATAAATCTAAGTTTGGTTCCTCCAAGAATGTTAACTTTCTTCTATTTCAGATCATTCATTCTAATTCATCTTGTGTTTATAAATTGACTGGTGAGCCTGAATCCAAAAATAATGAAAACTTTTCATCTTCACAGAAAGCGGAAACCATAATGCTTTCATTTCCGTGTATACTTCCTTCCTTTACTTTTGGTCCACTAGATCGTCTTGTGCATTGTCGTCCTTTGTGGTGATATAATCTTCCCCCGGCTTGTAGGCAGATACTAGTTTCTCTACAGTTTTACAGTCTGCGGTCCAGTGACTGAAAGTTTTGTGTTTCTTACAGTAGGGTTAAAATCCTTTCAAATTGTCTCTATCCTCTTTATTTTTTATGTAACATTCAGATCACGTGTGACCTTTACTTGCACAGTAGCAACACTGCTTATCTCTCACTTTAACCTATGAGGTGATTTAACATATCTTGGTCTTTCTGTAGCACGTTGTCTGTTTGGGTTATGCCTAAATTTCGGAACCTACTTGTTGCCTAGTGTGTGTGAGTGAGTTTTTAAGAGCTGCTCGTTGATTGTTTTCCTGGACTCTGGAAGACAGTTTCTTTGGTCTTTACTTGTACTAGATTTATTTATCCCTGTAACAGTCTCTGCTGCTTCCATCTCTGTTTTATTACATTGTCGTGTTTCATTCACACTTGCTTTATTGCAGTGAAACTCAACCTCGTATACATAATCTAATAAACACATTCCCGGATTATATAGTACTGTTTTTGTGATTTTTAGAACTCTTATCACGCAATTTACATAGCACAGCTATATATCCAATGATGTCAATGACATGCATTGGTGATATATTGCCATCAGCTCCAACCTGTTCTAGGTTTTCTATACTAGCTAACGAAGTTCTATTAATGGTGGACATATCTGCAGTTATCACACCCAAATCTGAATTGGAGTGTATTTGCATTACTAGGTCTACAATTTTATGTAATGCTGGGGCTATACCAACAAAAAAAATTCCTGTCTCCAGAGAATTTCCTCATGAATTCTTTCTTTACCCCTGGACGCTGGGTTAACATCTGCTCACACGTCACCTAAGTATGGAAAAATTCCGCAAAATAGCCTCACTTCTAACCTCCATATCTCAGAAACTATAGCAGTTCAGCAAATTAATTAAAGACCATATTACTCAATAACTCATCATCTTGTGAAAGAAAGTATCCTTAGTTCTGAAGGTCGTTGCGTCGATGAGGAATCACATAAGGAAGAGGACTAATTTTTGCTGCAAGGACAGTTCATGTGTCTGCCCACAGCCCACACTATGGCTTTCCTCTAATCTTGATAACTTGTCCATTACTACACAGTGGTGTCCAAGGCATGCCCTTTGGCACTATCACTAAGTCCTTTTCTAGTATGCTTGGAAAGAGGCTTGGCAGGGATGGATGAGGCAAAACTCCACGTGAGGCAGGAACAGAATCGGACGAGAAGGGTCAAGGAAAGATTATCTTAAACCTGGCGTTCCAGAGACAACTGAGGTATGGTTGGCTCAGCTGATGAGAGTCCCTCCCTAGCTTTGGGTGACGAAATAAAGTGGTGGCCACATCAGACTGTGACGCAAAAACAAGTGCGATTCTGGATTCTGACAGACACAAGACGCCACCCGGCCACCGATTTCTTGTCAGTTCCAGCCGACACTTGGCAGTTAGAGGTTAAACTCATCATATGTTTGAGCTCACAGAACTTTTCTGACTTAAGCAAATTGGCAGCTGGGCAATGGTCCTGATTTATTCCAGTTTAAAAAAACACATTTTTTCCTTCTCGTCTGTGATGTTTCTCGTAATGAAATACTG
The DNA here is from genome assembly GCF_032717465.1 of Coenobita brevimanus. Classification (NCBI taxonomy): domain Eukaryota; kingdom Metazoa; phylum Arthropoda; class Malacostraca; order Decapoda; family Coenobitidae; genus Coenobita; species Coenobita brevimanus. Next base: position 34,574,775 of record NC_137009.1, read on the forward strand.
TTCACATTCATCTAACAGTGTCTGTAGATCTAATATGTCTCTATTATTACTTGAAAAATTTGTGAGACTTTTGTCTTCATGATAAACATGCACTGGTACCGAATCAGTGCAATAATTGTGTGAAGGAGGTAATGCACTGGTGCTTGCTCCATTTGTCTTGCTCTTTGATTGTCCGTCCATTTTTACTTGAATTCCCTTGCAATTGTAATTTCAAGGTAAATCAGGTATGTTTCCTGATCTGTGTACTCTCTTATTTAGGTTATCTTGATTATAATAAGTATGTATGAAATTTCTCTAATTCTCATTGTCTGTTTCTGAAAACTCTGACCAATCGTCATCACTATCAGTTTCATCTGTTTGTTGTTTATGTTTATTTGTTTTTGTTTTTTCCTGGGTTTGTTGCTCTGCTTCTTGTTTGTCGACTTGTGTTGGGTTATTATTATTTTGTTTTTGTGCTGGTTTTCTCTGACATGTGTAGGGCTGTTACGTAATATTAATGCTGTTTCTTCTGGCAATAAGTTTGGTGTTTTTTTAAACAATGATATTACTATATCTCATTTTACATTTCTCTGGATTGCTCACTACATTAAAATATCAGTGTAAAGGGTATATTGTCTTCCACTTTATTTTGTGAAGAGAAAAATACTAATATATGAAAGTTATATGATAGGGAAATATAAATGAGTGATATATATATATATATATATATATATATATATATATATATATATATATATAGATAGATAGATAGATAGATAGATATAGATAGATAGATATAGATATAGATATATAGATATAGACATAGATATATAGATAGATAATTGTTTGTACAGAATGATGATGTTACATTACTAATGATAAATTAATTGATGTTTATACTTTATTGTAGGTACATACACGTTAGTAAGCTATATTTATAAATGATTAGGTAATAATAAATAATTAACTCGCCAAAGGAAATCGTGTTAGGGATGCTGGTAGTGAAGATCGTGCTTGAAGGGATGTTGATGATGCTGGTGGTGGATGGTATTGGTGGTGGTTGGGGTGGGTTAGGGCTGGATTTGATTGACAGATGTTATGCTCTCACCACCACCACCATCTTCCTGCTGGTAGGTGTGGTAGTTGTGGAGGCTGTGAAAGCTAGGGAAGGTCAGAGGTAGGAGGTGTTGACTGCTACTTTAGTATGCCACATTAAAACACCATTCACTGAATCAACACACTCTTCTTTAGTTTCCCTTACTCTCTTGCTTACTCTTTCTTGCTTTTCCTTAATCCACTTTCTTACTTCACTTCTTTCCCCTTGTTTATTTTCTTGTGGTTAACTTGTAAAGCTTGTTAATTGTTTTAGTTGATTGTAGAGCTTGTTAGTAGTAGAGGACTGTGTCACAGAGGTGGGTCATAGACAGCTGCTGTAGTTGTTTTTAGAACTGTACAGCTGCATCGTAGATAGTTGTAGATCGTAGTTGATTTTAAACTTGTCAATTGTATAGTTGTTTCGTACATCGTAGATATTAGTATTAATCTTCTTTCTTCTCTACCGCTGCCCTTTACTGCTGTTCTTTCTTTTCTTTACCTCTTCTTTTACCGCTTCTTCTCTTTCTTCTTTTACCACTGCCACCATTGTTGATAGGTAGATTGGTAGGCAGGTAGGTAGCCAGGTAATAAGTGGATATTGTAGAGAATTGTTGCCACCAATGTCGATATTGTAGAATATCATAGGCAAGGCACCTCAGTCACCAGAAATGTGGGCTGCTACCAATAAAAAGTAATAAGTTGTTGGATAGTGTGGAAATTTTATTGTAAGTGAAGGTAAGGTATAGGCATTCTAGGGTTAAGGGATTTATTTTGACACAGTTATACTGTCCATTTATAGAGCTCACTGCCTACCCCTGTGATGGACAGAGTGACATGACCTCAATGAGCCAGAATGACAGCTAATCTCCTTCTGCCTCCTACCGATCTCCTATTCCTTCTGACCCCTGTACCTGATTTCTGGGAATATAATTATACTGCCCAGTTTATGCCTGAGTAACCTGTGTGTGTGTGTGTGTGTGTGTGTGTGTGTGTGTGTGTGTGTGTGTGTGTGTGTGTGTTTTGCAAGAAAGAAGGAACCAAAGGTCAGGAACCCGCAAATAGTTCCTTCCAAGAAAAAACGAAAACTATACAAAAGAGAGCCAAATTCAAGATTCGTTCATTTCGAGATGCCTGGACTCACTGCGTTTGAAAGACTGGATATCACAGGAAGTAGGAAATACAGACAGAGGGAGACAGTTCCAGAGTTGACCTGTTTCATAAATGAAGGACTGGGAGTAACGGTTAACTCTTGCATTAGAGAGTTGGACAGAAAAGGGATAAGAGTTTGTTGCTAGACGGGTGCAACACACCCGTCGTAGTGGTGGAGGGATGCAAGCAGACAGTTCAGAGGAGTAGTGACCATGGAAATAACGATACAAAAGAGATAAAGATGCAACAGTGCGGTGAAGAGACAGAGGTTGAAGGAAGCCAGTAAGAGGAGGAGAGTTTATGAGGCAAAAAGCCTTTGACTCCATTCTATTGAGATGAGCTGTATGTGGGGAGCCTCCCCACACATGAGAATTGTACTCTAAAGAGGGGTGAATAAAACACGTGTATAAAGTCAACAACTGTGCTGGGGTAAAGAAGGAATGAAGTTGGCTTAGCACACCTAATCTCTTGGAAGCAGATTTTACAAGAGATGCAATATATCTTTTCAAGATAAGTCCCGAGCGAATGAAATCCCAAGCATGTTCAAGGATGATGCAGGATTAAGCTCAATATTATTAAACATTAGTGGGTACTCCTGTGGAAGATTGTGTTGGGTTAGTAGGTGTAAAAACTGAGTTTTTGATGCATTAAAAATAACAAGATTATTTTTTCCCCAGTCAGAGATACGAGCCAAGTCAGACAATAAGTGTGCCATAGCCTCATCCCTTGTTTGTTCAAGCAACTGCTGAGATGGACGTTGCGGGAACCGAATGGAAAGGTGAAGGGTGGCATCATCAGCGTAAGAGTGGATAGGGTTAGATGTACAGCTTAGAAGGCCATTGATGAATAAAAGAAAGAGAGCTGATGATAGGACAGAGCCCTGAGGAACACCACTGTTGATAGATTTAGGAGAAGAATGATAGCCGTCTACAACAGCGGCTATAGAACGACCAGAAAGGAAGCTGTAGATGAGGGCACAGATAGAGGGATAGAAACCGTAAGAGGGTAGTTTGGAAATTAAAGATTTATGCCAGACTCGATCGAAAGCCTTAAGATGTCAAGTGCAATGGCAAAGCTTTCGCCAAAGTCCCGAAAGGAGGATGACCAGGAGTCTGAAAGATAGGTGAGAAGATCGTCAGTGGCGTGCTCCTGACAGAACCCATACTGACAATCAGAAAGAAGGTTGTGATAGGAAAGATACTTTAAAATTTTTCTGTTAAGAATAGACTGAAAAACTTTTGAGACACAGGATGTTAAAACAATTGGACGATAGTTAGAGGGTTGGGAATGGTCACCCTTCTTTGGGACTGGCCGAATAAGAGGAAACTTACAGCAAGAAGGAAAGGTACAAGTTGACAGACAAAGGCGAAAGAGTTTACCTAGGCAGGGTGTAAGCACTGAAGCACAGTTCTTGAGAACAACAGGAGGGACTCCATCAGGCCCATATGCCTTATTAGTATTGAGGCCAGTGATGGCAGAAAATACATCAGCTGAAGAAAATTTAATGTCAGCCTTGAGGAAGTCTGGGGGGGGATGTGATGGAGGAACAGCTCCGGAATCATCTAAGGTGGAATTGGAGGAGAATGTCTGAGCTAAGTGATCTGCTTTATCAGTAGAAGTAGCTACAGAGCTATCAGAATAGAAAAGAGGAGGGAAAGATGATGAGGTAAAGTTGTTAGAAAGGTTTTTGGCAAGGTGCCAGAAGGAGCGGAAAGAATTCGAGTTGGAGAGTTGGCAGCATTTAGTTCTGATGAAATAATTTTTAGCAGAGTGACTTCGGGCAGAAACATAAACAAGATGTGATTCAGGAGTGGGTTGGCTTCGGTACCTTTTATAGGCCCTGTCCTTGTTCCGGACACCATTAGAACAAGCATGATTAAACCAAGGCTTTCTTGCATTAGTCAAAGGATATGAGAAGGGAATGTATGCTTCCATGCCCGAGAGAATAATCTCTGTAATGAGGAAGGCACATTCAGATGGCTCCCGACCATGGAAGCAATAATCATTCCATGGAAAATCAAAGAAGTACTGCCTGAGGGCCTCCAATCTGCAGCTCCAAAGTGCCACAGACATCTTTTCTTTGGAGGGTCCACAGGCCGTACCAGAGCGATTGGACAGGTTAAGGTAATATGGTTGTGATCGGAGGAGCCCAACGGAGAGGAATGATTAACAGTGTATGCAGAGGGATTACTTCTAAGGAAGAGGTCATGTATGTTGGAGCTCTTCCGAAGGCGGTTAGGGATATGAGTAGGGTGCTGTACAAGCTGCTCTAGGTCATTAAGGATAGAAAAGATGTAGGCTTGTTCACCAGGTGGATCAGTGAAAGGAGAGGAGAGCAATAGGTGGTGGGGAACACTGAAATCTCCGAGAATGGAGATTTCAGAGAAAGGAGAAATGAATAGAATGTGTTCCATCGTAGAAGCAAGATAGTCGAAGAATTTTTCATAGTCAATAGAATTACGAGATAAGAAAACAGCACGGACATATTTAGTCAGAGAATGACAAGAAAGCCGAAGCCAGAAAGTAGAGAAGTCAGAGGAATCAAGTTCAGGAACACGGGAGCAAAATAAATCGTTGCATACATATACACAACAGCCACCTTTGGCTTTGAAATGAGTATAGAGAAAGTAGGAGGAAACAGAAAAGAGTTTGCTGTCAGTTGCCTCAGACAGCTGAGTCTCTGTCAGGAAGAGAAGGTGAGGTTTAGAGGAGGAGAAGTGGTGTTTGACAGAAAGTTAGAGGAAAGGCCACGAATGTTGCAGGAATGAAGAAGTCAGTCAGGCAGTGGTTCCAGGCATCTCTCTGAGTCGTCACCGGGAGAGGGGCGGATCGTAGGGGAATTTATGGTCCCCCTCCCCCCTGGGGACTCCGAGGCATGACTGATTGATGCCATTTTTCTTTTCTTTTTAATTCTTAAAAGGTAGTGTAGTGTGTGCTGTGCATGTAGTCTGGTGTAGATAGAGAAACTTGTATTGGAGAGCATGCTGGCCTACTCTCTGTGTTACTGAAGCACTAAAAAAAGTTCAGCAAAGGGGGATGGTCAGGAACTAGTCTTGAGGGCTGATGAAATGGGAGCTCCAGCTCTCCCTGTCATCAGCTTTCCATCCACCTTGGGAGTACTGCTCTGTTCGACTGGTGCTACAGTCTACTGCTACTGCTACAGTCTACTCCTACTGTGTGTGTGTGTGTGTGTGTGTGTGTGTGTGTGTGTGTGTGTGTGTTTGTGTGTGTG
>NC_137009.1:34585229-34687705 GCF_032717465.1 Coenobita brevimanus
CTTCAGGCAATATCACAGCTCTGAGACACTTTGGGGTGTACTGTTCAGCAAGAAGGTTCATTACAGTTGATGCCTGGATGGCTTCCATGTTTCCAAGTGTATCCACCTCCGCAGCCACAGTAGCTGAGAGATGTTGCTTCCCTGCTGATGATTTGACTATAAGACCAATCAGTAATGCAGCTACCAAATGAGTCGGTGATCCCATGACAGTATGAAAGCTGAAAAGTGCAGATAATTTTAGCTATACAGTGGTGATGAAGGTAAAGGTTATGTATGCCATGCACTAACATCTATATGACTGTAAGACCTTTCAGTAAATGAAATTATATAACTTGTTGTTTTTAATAAAATTTTATTGTCATACTTATATCAGAATCAGTAAAAAAAAAATCATTTTCTAAAATGACATGTTAAAAACCATCTTTTCTTACTTAATTTACTGAAGTAAATCCTCAGCAAGGAGATTTATATACACCACTTTTTACAAGTTGAGCCTCAGGGTTGTATGTTGTCATTACACCAAATTTAAATGTTATATATATGGTACGATTTGATTACTACCGGTAATAAAATATTTATACATCCACTAGTCACACTGCCGCTGTCACTCATGAACAGTGTATACAATTTGCAACAATATTTCGTAAAATTACCATTTTCATTACAAATAGTTGACCTTTGTTCGTAACCTTAACCTACTGTTCTAAAAAAAAAAAAAATACAAACACAGGTCAAACCCTTCTTTATATTCAACCCGTCCACCAGTATTGGACTACCGGTATCTCAGATCAAAATTATTTTAGTTATTTTGTTAACACACAGACAAATGGCTCGGACTTTGATCAAGCCCTGTGATTTTGGCACTGCTTGTTCTCAAAATTGAATCCCTCGTTTCTTGCTTTATCGTCAACAGCGATGAGCCACACTAATAGTATTTTCATAGACCATATAAAGAAAATCTGATTACTCAGGTCAAGCAATTTAACATTTTGAACTGAAACTGTGGGTAGACAGTAAAAGTTGCACTTAAGAATGATGAAGTCAGTTTTTTTACTTCAGTTCTAAGCACGCATTTCCAATCTCTTTTCAGACAGCGTTGTAACAGAGGACATAAATGACAATGTTCCCCAGAAAAAGAACTGAATAAGAAATTCATAACCAACTAAATACTTTACTGTATAAAATATACAGATGACCTTTCTGCTCAAGAAGATTGCTGGCATTCTCAGTAACCGGATCATGATTATTACATAGGGGGGATTGAGAGTCAGTTGGCAGAGTTTATCTCACCTCCAAAATTATTTAGAATAGTAAGTTATTAACGGATGCCCACAATATGCAAGGAATAAAAAAAACACTCGTAAACAAGTTCAAGTTGAACACATCTGAACAAACATACTAGGCAAAGACAAAAAAAAAAAAAAAAAAAAAATGCAATTCCCCTTTAGTAATACGGCATTTTAATTTTCTTAATTCCTCGTACCACCTGATTTTTTCTTTGGTGTGGTGGACGCCTATGTTAGAGAAATATATTCAGTGAAGGATGCTTTTTTCTTTGGATATGGTCATTTGGGGTAGTATGTTATGGTGTACTGTTATGCTGTACTGTTTTACTTTGCTTCTGAGAATGGGTTGACAGTTTTATTTTTTACCTAATAATTGTGTCTCTTTTCCAAGCTGCATATGTTCTCGATTCACAGGAATATCATACGGCAACATATTATAACCGGTAAACAAGATAATGTAATCGACTGCTGTAAAAAAAATTAAAAAAAAAAAAAAAAAAACTAATTATAAAAAGAGTATAGAAAATATTATCATACCTATTCTAGAATTCACTACTCTGCAGTGATTAAATTAGAGTCTGTTGAATATTCTAGGACATTATAAGGAAATTATTCTTGAATGTTACTTTTTTCGTTTTAAGCACTGAGTTAGCCCCGTTCAAGTTATTAACCCCTTAACCGCGGGGCGTCACTTTCGTGACGCTTGGGAGCAAGGGATCATACCGCGGGGCGTCGCTTTTGTGATTCTGTGTTATTTTGAATTCACCCGGGCTTTCAAGTGGGGGCTTGTATCATCTATCAGTACTGACAATGTCCAACACTAGTCAGCACTCCTAATCTCATCTGTACTCCCATCCATTGTTGACAATTTAGCCATTTCTCCCCGTTCTTGACTCCCCTCCCTACCCTCCCTCCATTACCCTATCCTCTCGCCTGCCCGGCCATGCTACGCTAAGTAAATCTTCCCTGGAATTTTTCACTGATTTCATCCATTGAAATAAGCCCTATGTCGTATTCTTATACCAAATAATATATACAAGAAAGAAATCAGGTAAGTGAGAGTGCCATACACCTGGAATTGGCTAATTATCACCTGACAACACCTCACGTGCACTCGTTCGCTAATTTTCGCTGTTTTTTTTCCCCTTGAAATATGCCGTATAATCTATTTTCGTAATAAATATACATGTAAGGAGGGATGGGAGAAGCCTAAGTGATATTTACATTCACCTGGAACTACCTAATTTATAATGTATTGTCTAGATTTCCTGCCAATCATATCAGTGCTACACAAAGCTGTTTCAAGATTTAACATTGGTAGCTCTGATTATATATCTCCTAAGTAGGCCTCTAATCTATTTTCGTAATAAATATACATGTAAGGAGGGAAGGGAGAAGCCTAAATGATATTTACATTCACCTGGAACTACCAAATTTATAATGTATTGTCTAGATTTCCTGCCAATCATATCAGTGCTAGACTTAGCTGTTTCAAGAAGTAATATTGGTAACTCTGAATAACCCCTAAAGCAGGCCTCTAGGCTGGCTGGCCTGGCCCCTGCGTTATCAGTGTACTCTCATCTTCCGAAGTGAGAGGACGTATGTTTCATCTTGCTGACTTCAAGGCCTTTTTTCACCCCCATGCAAATGGCTCTGTGACCTTTACCTCCTACTAAACCTCGTGTGGAAAGAGGTAAAGGGCTGACAATTGATAAAAGAGTGACTACGATCTTTCTATTGGGTAAAACAGTGCAAGTGGAATTGAAAATAATGTGTAAATAATGTGTAAACAGCAAGTGAAAGTAATGAATGTAAATATACGTGAACAATGGAAAATAGTTTTATAAGTTATTTCAAGTGACAGTGCACAACACAGTGTAAATAAAATAGAAATGTAAATAACGTAAATAAAATAGAGAACGTAAATAGAAATGTAAATGAGTAGTATTATAAGAATACGAGTATATACCCTAGGAGTAATGAAAGTGAAAGTTTCACTCTAGCATGTCTGAATGCTATGAGTTATGAGAGTGAAGATGAAAGTGACATTCACTCTCAATGCCAGTATACAGGACGAGAAAGTGAATGCTACGTATTTTACTGAAAGAAATTGAATCCCTACAGTGACAATAAACTAATACCGTACTACTGAAGGAAACTTATGGATAAAGACTGTAGATATATATAAGTGTTATATAGTAATAGAAATATAAAGTGTGAGGGGTTTTATGAATAATAAATGACAGACTACCATGAGCGAACTAGTGCCAGTGCGACGATCAGACGCGCTCGTAATTTCCATTGCTTTCACAGTGTTTTTTTTTTTTGAGTATGGATCCCAAACTACTTGAAAATTGTAGAATAGTGTTTATAGTGTTTGTATCTGGCTGTGGTAATCATATTACGGGTTGTCGGGAAGTGTAAAGTGGAGACTTCGTTACCCTACTTCAGAGGTCTCCACAAGTCCTACGGTAACCGATGAAGGCTCAACAATCATTCCAGGAGAAAGCTGAAGGTATGTGCCATAAGCATATGTAATTTTATTATTCTAGGACTAATAACTGATTTTTGGCAAATATTTTTTGAGAGTCTGTCGGAGCCCAAATAACCCCGCGGCACACGCAAGTCATTGGTAAACAAGCCCGCGGTGTAGGGGTTAAACATTATAATAAAAATACTGCAGAGAAAGAGCACTTTAAATCATGATATTTAACAATACGATAGAAATAAATGAGCTATAAATATTATGCAGTTATATGAGGTTTGTATTGGTTTGCATGGAAGTCCGTGCATTTGACAGCTAGATAAAAGTAATACATAATACAATATTATCATTTCTATGACAAGGGATGGGTGGGAAGAATCTCTCTCTCTCTCTCTCTCTCTCTCTCTCATGAATAAGAAAGGAAAGAAGGATGCAAGGGTTGGAAAAAGAAGAATCACCCAGCCATAACTGACTATATGGCATAAAGGTAAAAGGATGCACGGGGAAGATAAATTCAATGTACTGTAGGATGTGGTGAGCAGAAGGAAAAGTGATAATACTGGAAAGAGAAACAGAGGGAGAGTCGATTATGAATGCAGTAACCAGTAGGGGATCCAGTACTGAGAAGAGAAAGGGAAAAGCTGAGAGACGGTGTTGGAGTGCAGTCCAGCAATCAAGAAAAAGTGACAGATCGACAAGAGACAGATACAATGTGAACAGAGTGGCTGAAGGTCATAATTCAGTAAGTGACCCTGAGGGAAGTAGATATGGTCAAGCGAAGAAAAGCAAGGATGGTCTCCCAGCAATGACTGAGGTGGATCGGAATTTGCCAAGGAAAAACTTAGAGTTTAATACTATAATATTTGTTAATATTGGGAGGGGACGGGTACAAACGCCATGGGGCGCATAGCTTCACTCAGTCTCTAACTCCACCCACAAGGGTTATTTTGTGCAACCCTCCTGGCAGCAACTCTTCCTCCTCTAAGTATCTCTCTACAAGAATTGTCAACCTGCTCCAGCCATGAGTTCCGTGGTCTTCTCCTTGATCTCCCCCACCAAAAGTAAACTCTCTCAGAGTTCACCCCGTGTGCAGGGTCAGCCTCAGGAAAATGGGCCACGTGCCCATAAAACTGGAACTCGCAATGATATGGCAAGAGTAGCTGTTCATAACGTACCCGATCCTACCAGCAATATTCCATGGTCCTGCAATGACAATAAACATTAATGCCAATTCGCCAGTTCAGGTCAATGTTTAATGTCCACGTCCCACAGCCATAGAGTATGACAGGGAGTAATGGTGCTTTGAAGATGCAAATTTTCGTCCCTCTACACAAATATAACGGGACCGACAAATACCCGAGGTGAGTGACTTCATAACCCCATAGGCCAGGCTGATGCAATGAGAGATCTCATCGTCTGACCAGCGGTTGTCTTTATAACACTACCAATATAAGGGATTCTTTTCAAGACCTCCACATTCTCAGCACATGCTTGGAAATACTGAACTGCCTCATCCATCAAACAACCAAATGCCTGGACATTGGTCTTGGCCTAAGAGACATTTAATCTGAATGGTTCTGCATTCTAGTGAAGTGCCTTGAGGGCACTCAGAAGTACCTCCAACAACTTTGCCAGGATAACTGCATCATGAGCATAGTCAAGGTCAGTAACTCTGAAATTGCCAACTGATGACTCACAGCTCGGCAAAGTACCCAGTCCATGCATGTGTTGAAAAGCGTTGGAGCATTGTCACATTTTTTTTTTTAATAACAGAACAGAGGAAGCAAAAACAAATGAATAAAAAAAAACTAATCCACACACCAAATTACTGGTGTCCTTTGTTCATAAAATATCTGTAACAATTAGACTCGAACAGCTGTAGGTTGAAGTTTGGAGGGAACCAGCTCTGGAGGAGAGAGTTCTAGAGAGATGCAGCTTGGGGAATGAAAGAATTCTGATAGGCAAAAGTTCTACAATATGGCTGAGTGACATTCCAGTCATGAGCGCTACCAGATGCCCGTGTAGCACGAGGGAAGGCATGGAGAGGTGGCACAATGGACAACTTCGTCTGAGCATTTGCCATAAAAATATCTGTAAAATAATGCAAGGGAGGCAACATTCCTTCTAACCTATAGGAAGGTAGTTTATTTGTAATAGCAGGGTTATTAATAATTCTAACAGCTTTGTTCTGAATTTTGGCTAATTGTTTTAATGCAACCTCTCCACATCCATTCCACAAGGGTGAGCAGTATATATTCAGGCTGAGATCGCACATTACTCTAATAAATTAGGCTATAGTTAACTTCTCGTCAGTGAAGAAGTTACAGACTCTATACAATAATCCAAGTTTCTTTGAGGCGGTTTTAGCAAGTGATCTGACATGAAAGGTCCAGCTGAGGGCATTGTTAGGCTAAGTGAGACGCCGAGAATTTCAAAAATTTTGGATAAGTGATTATTAGTAACACTGAAGGTAATATACGAATCTGGCAATACCTGTCTATTAGGAAACTGTATATTTTCAGTTATACTAGCATTAAATGATACAAGGTTGTTTTGTTCCCATTCATTGGTCGTAGATAAGTCTTGATTTATGGAGATGGCTGTACTGAGTTGAAAGTTGGAGATATTAGACTTGGTAAATGGGTGTGTGAGTGTGAATGAACTATGAAGTGTTGAGTCATCTGCATATGAATGGATAGGATTGTGGGTGGCAGATAAGAGATCATTAATATGAACCAGGAACAGGATTGGCACCAGAATGCGGTAAGTCGGCGTTAATTTAGTGGAAATTGGAATATACATCATCTAATCTTATTCTTGTTTTTCTGTCACTGAGATATGAGGAAATCAAAGGAACAATAGCCTTTAGTCCATAGCAAGGGAGTTTGGATAGCAGGGAATGGTGCCATACTCTGTCAAAAGCTTTAGAAATATCAAGGGCTACTGCATGAGTTTCTCCATATATGTCGATTGACTGATGGATGGTATGAGTCAGGAGACTGAGTATGTCAATGGTGAATCTTTCATGACGAAAACCATATTGTCTATCACTAATTAAGTTGTTGGATTCAAGATGTTTAACTGTGTGCTTATTAGTTAAAATTTCAAATACATTACCAAAAGAAGATAATGCAGCTATTGGTCTGTAATCAGAGGCGTCAAAGGAACTTCCTTTCTCTGGAATTGGGTGGATATTGGCTTCATTTAATGAATCAGGAAATGAAGAAGTACATATGCATAGTCTGAATATTATAACAAGAAGGGAGGCAAGTTCTTTGGAACACTTTTTCAAAACAACTGGTGGAATTCCATCTGGGCCTGGAGCTCTGTTGGTGAGAAATTGTCTAGGATGGATTTTACGTATCTTGTCTGTATTTTAAGTGGAACAATTTCGGGAGAGTCAAGTTCTAGTACTGGTACGTTCTGGCTGGCTTTCTCTATGGTAAAATTTCTGGCAAATGTATTGGTAAAGATTTCTACTTTCTCACTCAGGTCAGTTGTAATGTTGCCATCTGAAGATTTTAGTGGGGAAATGGATGATGATTTGTTAAAGTTAGTACCCGTACTGAAAGAATTGAGAGTTGACCAGAATGGTGTTGTCATTAGGGTTGTTAAGTAGTTTTGATGCTTGATTTTGAAGAAAGTTTTATTAAGTGAGAGTTATTACAGCTTTGGCATAGTTTCTAGCAATTTTAAATTGAGAGAGTGATTGAGATGTTTTTTATTTTAAGTAAGAGTTATATGCTTTTTTTTTTTTTTTTTTTTTTTTTGCTGTTACTCTGGCACAGTTGCTATCCAGCCATTTTGGAGGGTTCGATCTTTTAGTGAACTGTTGACTAGGTATGAATAAATCCATAGCAGCTAGTATTAAGTCGCAAATGTGGGACTGGGCAGAATTGACATTACTAGAGAAGAACGACTGCCATGGAATGTCACCAAGATAATTTCTAAATCCATCCCAGTTTGCCCTATCAAAGTGCCATTGGGTCACCCTGACAGGTTCAGAACGGGGAGGTTTGGGGGCACTAACTAAAGAGGTTTTGTACACAGAGAAAGGCCAAATGCAGAGTACAGGATCCAGTTTATTTTCAACGTTTGGCCCACCAGGGATTCTTCAGGAATAATACCAGTGGACAACACTCCACTTCTTACATAGTCCCTAACCTGGCTGGTGACCTAAACACAACAAGGAAACAATTATCTGGCTAACCTGGCTGTTCGATAGTTAAGAGGTATGCCAATGGCTTTGCTATGGATTCTTTATGTTAGCGAAGCCATTGGATACCTCTTAACTATCGAACAGCCAGGTTAGCCAGATAATTGTTTCCTTGTTGTGTTTAGGTCACCAGCCAGGTTAGGGACTATGTAAGAAGTGGAGTGTTGTCCACTGGTGTTATTCTTGAAGAAGCCCTGGTGGTCGAAACGTTGAAAATAAACTGGATCCTGTACTCTGCATTTGGCCTTTCTCTGTGTGTATTGTTGCAGTCGTAGCTGCTTTCTACACATAAAGAGGCTTTGATGAGGTTGTGGTCAGAGGATCCAAGTGGAGACAATACCTCTGTCCTGTATTGATCTGCATTATTTGTCAGGAACAGATCCAAGAGAGGGGCATTATGGTCAGGATTATTTGGTGTTTTGGTTGGTTGCTTTACCAGCTGCTTGAGTTTAAACGATTCTGCAAACAGCTCGCTCTCTAGACCAGCATCGTCAGTCCTGGCAGAATGCAGTACCGGTATGTTAAAATCACCCAATATGGTAATTTCGGTGCTAAGGGCAAGGTTAAGGTTACTCAACTACGCAGATATGGAATCAAATACACTGAGTTCTAAAGAGGCATTGGGGGAGCAATAGACTACACACATGTATCTGGTAATATTTTGACAATTTAGTTTATACAATGAGTAATCAAAACTGGATGCAGTGAATTTTAAATTGGTGTCAACTGCCTATTGAGATTTGATATAACAACAGGTGCCGCCCTTGTTACGGAAGTTTGTGAGGAGATGGTAATCGGGAAAACAAAATGAGGATAGTTCAGTAGAGGGTAAGATTTGTGGTTCTATGAGGAATAGGGCCAGAGGGGATATGGACTGTAAGAAAAAATGAACTTAATTTAAATTGGTGCTAAGACCACGGATGTTGGTGAAGAATAAGGCCGCACTTTCACTTCTCCAGTGATGAGCATGACTGGAAATTGTAACAGTCACTGCTGGCACAGTCGCTTGATGGCGAACAGGAGGACCCTGTGCCACCAGCCCTACCCTGCCAGTAGTGGCAGTCCAAGGTACCACCTCGTTTGATAGTAATATTGCAGCGGCCATTGCTAAAGAGAGTGGGAATAGAAGGTGTGATATCTTATGTGCATGTAGTGTGGTGTAGACAGTTGAAGGCAGGTATTAAGATAGTATGCTGGCCTACTCTGTGTAAATGAAAGCATTGGAAATATACAGCAAACGGAGATGGTCAGGATCAAGTCCTGAGGGCTGGTGAAACGGGAGCTCCAGCTCTTCCTATCACCAGCTTGCCATCCACCTCGGGAGTACTGCCCTGTTCGACTGGTGCTACAGTCTACTCCCATGTCTTACTCCAATACGTACTGGGAAGAAGTCAAATGTTCCTCCTCTGATCTTGACAGAAGTGTCTGAATTCAGCCAGCAGTCAGTCAGATTATCCTTGTGGGGGATCCCACGAGTCACATGAGGTCCCATAGCGCCTCCTAATATACCACATGAAACACCTTCATGAGATCTACACAGGCTACAAGCAGACCTTGTCGATACTAAAAGTGGTGTTCCATGAAAACTCGAGGAGCTTGAATGAGGTCAGCTGTTGACTTTTTGGGCATAAATCTGGATTGCTCAGGCCTCCAAAACTTTAGTAAATGGCCCTGGATACACATCAGGAGAACATGAGTAAGAATCATGCTATGTACACTGATGACTGTAATTGTATGGTAGTTACTACAATTGTATTGATCTCCTTTCCCTTCCAAGATGGGGGTAACCAATCACCTTGGCCAGTCAGGAGGAACAATACTAGTCTGACAAATGGCTTCTGTGACTGCATATAATGCCCTGATTATGGCTTCACTCCTAATTTTTATCAGTTCTGCCAGGATGCCATGAACACCAGCTGCACTACCACTTTTCAACCTATCCACTACCTTCTTGACTTCCTCTGAAGAAGGCATGGTACCACCAATTGGTGGGAGAACAGTCAATTATTGTACACCACCCAATGCAAGCCCTTCACTGAGAGGTTCAGCCAGATACTGCTCAAAGTACTCAGCTCGTTGAGCCCTATAGTCACTCACCTCCAACATAGGTCATTCATTTGCTCTCCAGATTTACCTGAGAAGCAGATCTGGAATGGAGCTTCTTTAGGGTTCGGGAAGCAGGCTGAAGGTCATTCACATGAAAACAGCCCTCCACCTCCTTAGCGGTTTCCCTGACATACTGTACTTCTCCTTGCCTCTTTTCAACAAAACTTGTGTCCGTCAAGACACACGTCTGTACTACCCCCAATTCCTAGCCAATCTAGCAGTATGACTCTTCTCAGTTGTGGCCATTGTCCCCAGTGAGACAAAATGCCTACCTGATCTCGGATGATCTCCAGTGCACTCATCAGCTACAACCAGTGAAGCAAGTTAAAAAGGATCCCAATTTTTAACAGGGTCTTCGACAGTATTGAACATCTCACATCGATCTGAGACTACAACTGCATACTCAGAAGCACACTCTTCATCCCTGAAATTTTCAAGATGAAACTGTTTTGGGCAGTCTCTTGAGCTTTTCTCAGTTTTGATTTGTGCCCTTAAAAGTAACAATGTCTGTTATCAGTAGCAAACAACTCTGTAGTCCTAAACACCCTGCAATTCTGAAGGATCCTCCAACGAGTTCTAACAAAAATGTGGTTAGTCTCCTTTACAACCCCTTCAGTACTGAAACACCAAATGCAGTGGTGAAAATCTGACCACTCGGACCAGGTTGCAACAATTTTCAATTTATTGGCTTTGCAAAATCCAAAAGGCAAGAACTATTGGAATTCCTGGTTCCAGAAGCCTTCCTTGTCAGTGCCAGTAACTGCATTGAAGTTGCTCAGTAACAAGAATGTATCCCGAAAGGGGTACTGTTTCACAGCTGAGTCAAGTTTGGCATACAACAGATTCTTCTCTTCAAGACCATTTACTTGGTCCATACACGGCAGTGGGATGAAGCCCAAGGAGTGCTTCAACCTCACCAGCATCACACACTCATCAACTGAAGTAACCCTGTCGACACAACTGACAAAGCGAGCAGCAATTGCCACAGTTACTCTTCTAAGTTGGTGACCATCATCACAACCAGACCTGCAGTGTGTATATTCATCACTACTGATGTCACCATGCCTGGGGCACCTCACTTCAGATAGTGTTGCTATGCAAACCTCAAATCACCCTAATTCTCGTGAGAGCAAAGGCAGTCGATCATTTTTCAAAATGCTTAGAAGACTTCAAGCCACCAGTCGGTGTGCTTTCTGAAGATTGATCCCGCATTGCTCCTCAGTACCGAACACGTTTAAAACAGGATTAAGCCTATGGGGTACACCCCCACATCATCCAGCTGCTGGTTTCCAGCAGTCTTTACACTGCATCATCTTAAATGATGCCAGCATGACAGGAACCCCAAAGCTCCATCAGACTGGCACCTAAGGAGGGACCCCCAGGCAAAACTGGGTCAGGGTTAGACAGTCCAGACTGACCCTGAGCCCCCTCACTCTACGTAATTCGTGTCAGATGTAAGTTTTTCCAGGAAGTGGATGCACACCCCACCCAAACCTCCCAAGTTAGGGGAGGCCTAATCAGAAGAAGGTGAGGAATCTCTTTCAAGGGCTACCTGGGTTTAGAGTTTTCCTTTTCCCAGGTGGTCTGCCAATCAAGGCTAACGACCTCCACCTACCCTGACAGATGGCTGTCGTCTTACGTAGCTCATCAGTTCTTTGACAGTTGTTTTTAGTTCTGCAGGGTGTCTAACCACCTGCCTCATTTGCCTAGGCTAGTGGGTTGCCAGATTAGTCACCAACAAAACGACCATGTGACAGGTAGTACTGAATTACATGTTACGTATAGCAAAACAATGTGTAACCTGAAGTTTGTTGTCAAACTGTAGGTCTCATGAGGATTGCCAATATTCATGGAAGAGACAAGGTAAAGAAGAACATTCGAAAGCAGGAAATGGAGAGGGGACCTAGATCAGGGATATTCAATTGGTGGCCGTGTGCCAAATCTGGCCCTTGAGTCATTTTTGTTCGGCTCTTTGACTGACTCAGAATAAAAATAAACTAATAGACAAGCATAAAACAGAAAGTTTTGCATTTTTCTTTGTATATATGAATTTTGCAGAAAATGTAAATGCAAACAACAACAAAATTCTTTTTTCCTTCTATGTAGGCCCTATGTTATTATTTTCTAAATACAAGGAAGAAGGACCCAAAGACCAGGAGCCCGCAAACAGTTCCTTCCAGGAAAAAACAAAATACATCTGAGCCAAATTCAAGACCTGTTCATTTCGAAATGCCTGGACACACTTCTTTTGAAAGACTGGAGATCCTAGGAAGTAGGAAATACAGGCAGAGGGAGACAGTTCCAGAGCTGACCTGTTAAATACATGAAGGAATGGGCGTAATGGTTAACTTTTGCCTTAGAGAGTTGGACAGAAAAGGGATGAAAGTTTGTTGCTAGACAGGTGTTATGTGCCTTTTGTAGTGGTGGAGGGCCGCAAGCAGACAGTTCAGAGGAGCTGTGAAAATAGAAATAGAGATGCAAAAAAGATATGGATGCAACAGTGTGTCGAAAAGACAGAAGTTGAAAGGAGCCAGTAAGAAGAGGAGGGTTAATGAGATGAAAAGCCTATGACTCCACGTTGTTGAGAAGAGCTGTATGTGGGGAGCCTCCCCTCACGTGAGTGTTGTACTCTATACAGGGGCGAATAAAACCTATTTATAAAGTCAACAATTGTGCAAGGGTAAAGAAAGTATGGCACCTGCTTAGCACACATAATCTCTTGGAAGTAGATTTTACAAGAGATATAATATGATCTTTCCAAGATAACTTCCAAAAAAATGGAACCCCAGGTATATTTAAAGATGAGGCAGGATTGAGATGGATATTATTCAACATTAGCAGAGATTCCTGTGTAAGCTTGTGTCGGGTTGATAGGTGTAAGAACTGAGTTTTAGAGCATCAAAAACAACAAGATTACGTTTACCCCAATCAGAGATACGAGCAGAGTCAGACCTCAGGTGTCCTGTAACATCATCCCTTGTTTGTTGAAGTAACTGCTGAGATGGACGCTGCTGGGGGCAAATGGAAAGGTGAAGGGTGGAATCATCAGCATATGAGTGGATAGGGTTACATATACAGCTTGGAAGGTCACTGATGAATAAAAGGAAGGGAGACGGTGATAGGACAGAGCCCACTGTTCTTATTTATAGGAGAACAGTGGCCATCTACAACACTAGCTATAGAATGACCAGAAAGGAAACTAGAGATGAAGGCACAGATCAAAGTATAGAAACTCTAAGAAGGCAATTTTGAAATTAACATGGCAACTACTGCATTAAGTTTCCTGGTCTACCCCCACATGTGCAAAAAAAAAAAAAAAAAGGAACTATCAAAAATAATTTTTGCTCATATGAAATGAAAGAGTGGATGGAAAGTATAGGAAAAACATATATGAGTTCATTATTTGCCTTAGTTCACCCTTGGTGAAGTAATGAAGTTATGTATCTGACCTCTCCCCTCCGTACGGTACTAACAATAAGGAGATACTGAGGATGCATGGGTGGTGGTGGGAGGTGCAAGTGGTGACGGAAATAGCTCAGTTTAGATGCCAAACATCATCAGAAATATGCCCATTAAAAAAAAAAAGATTGCTTATATGATGTATGTAGCGGATACACGTTTTCCATCATATGAGGTACGTTGTATCTATTGGGGTAAAGATATGTGCCAGACTCAATTGAAAGCCTTTGAGATGTCAAGTGCAATGGCAAAGCTTTCACCAAAGTCCAGAAAGGAGGATAACCAGGAGTCTAAAAGGTAGGTGTGAAGATCCAGCTGAGTGTCCCCGTCAGAACCCATACTTATGATCAGCAAGAAGGTTGTCATAGGAAAGATGCTTTTTTTTTTTTTTTTTTTTTTTTAAGAGTAAACTCAAAAACTATTGAGACACAGGATGTGAAAGCAGTTGGACGGTAGTTAGAGAGTTGGGAATGGTCACCCTTCTTTGGGATAAACTGAATGACAGCAAACTTCCAGCAAGAAGGAAAGGTAGAAGTTGACAGACAAAGAAGAAAGAGGTTACCCAGGCAGGGTATAAGCACAAAAACACTGTTCTTGAGGTGGACAGAAGGGACCCCATCAGGCCCATAATGAGGCCAGTGATGGCAGAAAATACATTAGTTGAACAAATTCTAATGTCAGCCATGAGAAGTCAGAGGGGGGGAAGTGATGAAGGAACAGCACTGGAATCATCTGAGGCGGAATTGGAGAAAGTCTCATTGAAGAGTTCTACTTTATCAGTAGAAGAAATAGTTACAGAGCAATCATAATGAAAGAAGGAATGGAAGGATGATGCTGTAAAGTTATTTGAAAGGTTTTTAGCAAGGTGCCAGAAGTGGCGATAAGAATTCGAGTTGAAGAGTACAGAGCATTTAGTACAAATGAAGTTATTTTTAGTGGTATGAGGAACAGACTGAGCACAGTTCTGGGCAGAAACATAGAAGAGTTGAGATTCAGGAGTGGGTTCGCTCTGGTACGTTTTGTAAGCCTTCTCTTGTTGAGGACAGCATTAGAACTAGCATGATTAAACCAAGGTTTTCTTGCATTAGTCAAAGGATACGAAAAAGGAATGTAAGCTTACATACCCGAGAGAATAACCTCTGTAATAAGCAAGGCACGCTCCTGGCCCTGGAGGTAATAGTCATTCCAAGGAAATAGTGCCCCTCTCCGTAAAAGAAATAACTTAAAGTCAAATGCCCACCCCTTTCGGGATTATGGCGTCTGGCAATAGCTATATATATAGATAGAAAATCAAACAAGTGCTTCCTGAGGGCCTCCCAGTCAGCAGCTCCAAAGTGTTAAAGCAGCTGCTTCTTTGGAAGGTCCACAGGATAGTACAGGTTAAGGTGATCAGATTGTGATTGGAAGAGCCCAATGGAGAGGAAAGATTAACAACTTATGCAGAAGAATTAGTTGCAAGGAAGAGGTCAAGTATGTTGGAACTCTCTCCAAGGCAGTCAGTGATACAGGAAGGGTGCTCTACAAGCTACTCTAGGCCATTAAGGATGGAAAAGATGTAGGCTTGTTCACCAGATGGATAAGTTAGAGGAGAGGTGAGCCAAAGGTGGTGATGAACATTGAAATCTCCTAGAATGGAGATTTCAGAGAAGGGAGAAATGGATAGGACATGTTCCATCTTAGATGTAAGTTAGTCGAAGAATTTTTCATAGTCAGTAGAATTAGGGGAAAACTAAACAACAGAGATATATTTGGTTAGAGAATGACAGGAAAGCCGAAGCTAGAGGGTAGAGAATTCAGAAGATTCAAATTCAGGAACATGAGAGCAAGATATGTCGATGCGAATACGTAGACAACAGTCACCTTTGGGTTTGAAATGAGCATAGAAAATGTAGGAGGATACAGAGAAGGGTTTGCTATCAGCCGCCTCAGACAGCTGAGTCTTTGTCAGGAAAAGAAGGCGAGGTTTAGAGGAGGAGAGGTGGTGCTCAACAGAGAGAAAGTTAGAGGAAAGGCCGCTAATGTTGCAGAAATGAAGAAGTGAGTCAGACAGTGCTTTCAAGCATTTTGCTGGGTCGTCACCAGGAAAGGGGTGGATAGTGGGGGCATTTGGGGTCCCCTCCCCCCTCGGGACATCATGGCTTGATCATGAGACGCCATTTTGTTGAATTTTGAATAGGAAGTGTAGTGTGTAATGTGCATGTAGTCTGGTGTTACGAATAAGAGGAACATGCTGGCCTACTCTCTATGTTACTGAAACACTAAAAGTTCAGCAAAGGGGCGTGGTCAGGAGCTAGTCTTGAGGGCTGATGAAACAGGAACTCCAGCTCTCCCTGTCATCATCTTACCATCCACCTTAGGGGTGCCGCCCTGCTCGACTGGTGCTACAGTCTACTCACTGCATTGTTAGATAGGGAGAAAAAATACAGGTAGAATAATGTATGGCCCTATTGTTCATCTGGGTTTCATAATTCGCCCTATTTCTAGAGTAGTTGAATAGCCGTGACCTACATGAAAGAGTTATATGAACGTGCCAGTGACTCAGCTTGTTCATTTCCACTAATCGTTATATGGCTAGGGAACCAAAAGAAGCGAACTGACTTTTCTAGAGAGAAAGATGGAACAGCCACTCCTGAAACTGGGTCATCAAGGGATGAGAATGAGGCGAGGTCTGTGACGAAATGATCACACCGAATCAGAGAAGATAACATAGGAGGAGAAAGAGAATGTAGGATGAGACTTCAAATGAAGAGAATAAGGTGCTGCAGTGATAATGCCTAAAACGGGAGAGAGAGTACCTTCAGAGGAGTCAGAGAATACAACAGAAAATGTGACACCATGGCAAAACTGAGGGCTGTCAGTAAAGCGTCAGAAGAGTGAAAAGACATGCTCAATAAAAAAGGGAGCAAAGAATACATGACGGGAGACGAGACTTAGAACAAGCGAGGAAAGAAGGACACAGTATAGGAGAAGGCAGAAGCCAAAACAGGAGGGCAACTGATCAAAGGGTAAGAATGGGAGGAGAGGTAAAATCAATAAACTGAAAAATGTGGGGATCTATGGGAAGTATAAGTGTGCCGTACGAGAGTTGGACGTGAGACCGGCAGCTAAGAGTGACTTGCACTCTATGAATGGATTTAGCAACTGTAACTAAGAAAGAATAAGAATGAAGACGATGAAGCGTGGCCCGATTAGCTGTCCATAAATGACAAGATAGCATTTGCAACAAGCAAAGATGCTGAAAAGTAGAAATTTAATGCATGAAACACGTGCATTCTAATTAATTAGGAGTCAAAGGTTAAGCTAAGAAAGGTAGTACAGGAGTGGTAGGGTAGAGGGTTGTTATAAGGGTAAAGAGAAGGTTTAGATATGGTTTATGAACGGGTCAGCGTCATTGTACAGGACTTAAAATAACGAAAACCATGAGTAGTAGGCACACTGAGGCAGCAACAGTGGCAGAATGTTGGATTGGAGATGAAGTAGGTCTGACTTTGCAGCATAAAATCAAAATCGTCAACATACATTGACCGAAACTGAGGAGAGGTAGACAGGAACTCAATCTACAGTATCTATCTATTGCCAGACACCTTAATCCCATATGGGTGGCCACAAACAAATCGCCTCCACGTCGCCCTGTCTCCCGTCATTTTACTGCCCTGCTCTCAGCTCACACCCTCCACCCTCACATACCTCTCCACTCCATCCCATCCTTGGCCTCCCCCCCCTCTCCCCATCCACCCTCACATACCTCTCCACTCCATCCCTCCATCCCATCCTTGGCCTCCCCCCCCTCTCCCCCTCCACCTCACTCACACTCTCCTCGTCAGTCTCTCACTGTCCATCCTCTCCACATGGCCAAACCACCTCAGTGTGTTTCTCCTAACGCTTCCTATCACATCCACATCCACACCACAATGCTCCTTCATATCCTCATTTGCCAGTCTCTCCATGTGACTCCACATGCTCCTCTCAAATAATCCATTTTCACTGCTCTCACTATTGACTTGTGTCCCTCCCACAAGGTCCATGCTTCACTTCCATACGTTAGAGTTGGTATCACAATACTGTCATGTAGTAACTTTTTCACTTCCCTGCTCACTTTCCTGTTTCTTATCACTTCTTTCAAGGAAGCAGGAACTTTTCTTCCTTGTCGTACCCTGTCAAGCACTTCACCCTCCAAACTTCCATCCTTACTCATCACGCCACCCAAGTACTTAAACGTACTCACATTTTCCATTTCCTCATCATCCAACCTCACTGTACATTCACTGACTTCACTTCTCTCAAAGGCCTTAACTTTACTCTTCCCTACATTCACCTTTAGATTCCGTTTCTTACACACTCTCCCAAACTCATCCACCAAGCCTTGCAGCTCCCCTTCGTCTTCACAACACAGTATCATCTCCAAACAACAGTACAGGGAGTTTCCGAACACTGCCCACTCTCATTAGGGACACTCCAACATCCACTGCCCCACCTTGTATCTCTTTTATAACCCCATCCATATACAGATTGAACAACCATGGAGACATGACACATCCCTCTTTCAACCCAACTTTCAGACAAAACTGAATCACTCAGATCGCCATCCACACGCACTGAAGCCTTAGGCCCCTCATACATACTCTTCACAGCATTCGACAACTTCCCATCTACTCCATACCTGAGGTCGCCAGCGAAGAAGGACCTTACATGTCATGATAGCTAATGAGAGTAATTAATGTTTAAAGTCTTGCAATAATTACCGACACAGTTTTGACTGAACTGGTTAATTATAACACACCAAATTATTGCTCTGGGCGAGCTCTGTTTAGTCATACTCTAAAATAAAATATAAAAAGCGAAATTCTTATTATATCAGAAATTAAATAGTTATATCTATTTTTCTTGACCCATAGAAAACATTTGCATAAGCTAAACATTATGTTACCAAATAAACCTCTTAGGTGAAAGCAATAAACTATATGTTTTTTTGTTTTTTTTTTATCTTGATCCTATTAGTTGATTTATAGCGAATTTTAATCAAAATTAAGATATGGCGGGGGACAGGGCGACGTGGAGGAGATTTGTTTGTGGCCATCCAGTACGGGATTGAGGCGTCTGGCAATAGATAGATAGACAGACAGAAAATTAAGAAATACCGTACCGGTACTTTTAAACGAGCCTTTCAGTTTAATAAAGTCATAATGTAATAAATACATAAACAAAAAAATTTTAGCATAGCATTTATTCTAGGAACACTCATCAATCCAACAAGGCCATTATGCTTACGAGGGTTGAGTGATGGACAGAGCTAGTAGTCCAAGAGGTCGTCATCTGGGTCAGACTCTATGTCCCCAGCAATGTCCCCACCTTGCAGTTGCTGCTGTGTTGCGATTATTTCCTCAAAGAAGGGCTGATGAGCTTGTACATACTGTGTGAGGTCCTTAAGGTCTTTCAGTTTCTCTGGAGTCATCAGAACTCCATTTGGATATTTTAAAGTGAGCACTATGTTTGCAAGATTGAACTTTGCAACATCGTACTTTTGAGCACGACCTTTCTGGAGCTTCATTTTCACAGGTTCTTCTAAGTCTCCATACAAACACTTGACTTACAATTCCCATCATGTAAGTGTTTGTTACAGTGAATTTCTTGGCATTTTAAAGCAACAGCTTTTCTGCCTCATCTTGGTGATACTCTTCTGCATGACACTGTAGTCCAGAAAACTGTCTTTGTTCATAACAGTTACATTAAATGGGTGTTTTTCTCTGCATTCTCGCATGTACTATACATAATGCGGGGATTGTACACCTCACCACCTTTTAACTTAAGTTCCAGGTTACCAAAATCACGGTCACAAGGTAAATAAGAGTGACCAGGTCCCATGAAGTCATGTTCAACAGCAGAAAACCTATTACCATGGATCCACCGTAGGTATAAAAGCACTATGTTGAGGCTTTTGTTCTGCCCACCACAGTTGTCGCTAAAGATAATTAGCTTGCACACATCATCACTCACGTAATTGATCACAAACTGGTTCAGGCAAGAGCAAATTTCACTGGACCCACGTTTGGCCTGAGTCTCATTCCGAACATAGAAAAAAAACTCACCAGTCTTCACATTATGAATACAGAAATTATAGGTCCACATCTTCCTCTTATAGTATTGTGCTCCTGAGGTGAGTCGAGGTGTTGCAAGAGTCTGCTGCATATCCATAGCAATTACTGTGATTCTCGTGTTTGTGTCACTTTGATAAGCTTCCATAATGTCATGAGATACCTTGGCAATGGCTAAGTGTCTCTATCCCATTATCCTCAAGTCACTGATTTTATCATCATCCTGGCCAGGTTTCAGTTTTTCAATCAACACTTTGTAGGAGTCACAAAAATTGCAGGTGTCTGAGCGGGGAGGTTCTACACCAATGTTAAACTCAGAATTAAATATTTTGAAGAACATAAACAGTGATACTTTGAGGTGTGATTTCCCTTCTATCTGTAAATTTTCTATGTAGGCATTATACAGAGCAGCTATGGTAGAACTAAGAGATAGATAGACGCGATTTGGGCTGTAGCACGTGAATAGTGGGAAATGCATGTTGGTAGAGACTGTATGTAGGCCCTGATAGCCTCTAACTTCTCCTCTGAGATCTTGTTGTGTGGCATTTGTTTCCCTCTTTGGTCCTTTTCTATAACACCAGTGCCTGACTTAGCCACTTTTGCCATAACATTACGCACACGCATATAGGATATGGCATGAATATTTAAGAAAGCAATCTTACAAACAGTCACTGGCTCGTTTTCCACCATCATACTATAGTACAGAGTCTTTTTCTTTTTCACTCCACTTCTTTTCACATCAACAGCCTGCACACGAGATACTAAATAGCTAGACTGTGCATTGTGGTCTCCTAAACCCCAATAATTTTCAAAAATGAGTTGAATATCTGCTGGCCTACTTTAAGAAAACACTGAGTCCTGCAACCACAAGGAGGACCACGTTTACGTGCCGCCACATGTTTGTGTGTTTCCCTGCTAACATAGGCATCATCCCTGTCCCTTTTCTGCTTTACTACATATTATTTCCATGTGTCAGGCCTTTGCCGTTTTCCTTGGCTTCACTACACATTCGTCTGCACTTCCTGATGTGCTAGACTCCATTGCTGATTGTTTTATCACAGTAAATCCACGTAAACCCCCCTACCCCCTGGGGGTAGGGGGGTTTTCAAGAATACTCCCCCAGTATCCCTGCTTGTCGTAAAAGGCGACTAAAAGGGTTGGCGGAGGGTTAGTGCCCCTCCCCGGAAAACAACTAACTAAAAAAACAAACAAGAAGCCTCGGACAAGGACTGACCAAACGATGACGACCCAGGACCGGACAAAGGACTTGGTAATGAGTACATGGAATGTAAGAGGAGCAAATGATGAGGTGAAAGAGAGAGAGATTGTCCAGGTGCTTGAGGGTGCAAAAGTGGATGTATGTGGAATAACTGAAACAAAATGGAGAGGAGAAAGTGTGAGAGAATGGGAGTATGGATGGGGTATATGTGCAGGAGTAGATGAGAATGAGAGGGCAAAGGAAGGAGTGTGTATAGTTGTGAGTAAAAGATGGAAGAAGAGCATAAGAGAGTATGGATCAGTTGGGTCAAGGATTGTGTGGGTAAAGTTGAAAGTTGGAATACAAATGTGAGCGATTGTGTGTGTGTATGCGCCAACGCAAGATCGTGCTAGAAGAGTGAGAGAAGAGTTCTGGACAAATGTGGAAGTGTGCATGGAAAAGTTTGGAAGGAATGAGAGAGTGTTTCTGATTGGTGATATGAATGGTAAAGTTGGTAATGTGAAGGTGGATGGAATAGTTGGTGAGTGGGGTGTGCCTGCCGAGATAGATGAGAATGGGAGTGCGTTAGTGGACATTTGTGCTGGGAGGGGTTGGTGATAGCCAATACCCTCTTCAGGCATAAAATGATCCACAGGTATACATGGCGAGTGATGAGAAGGGTGGGTGGTGAACTGAATGAAAGGAAGGCAATGATTGATTATGTGTGTGTGGATGAAAGGATGCGAAGATGTGTAAAGGATGCAAGAGTGTATAGAGGTTGGGGTAGTGGACTTTCTGACCACTACTTGGTGGTGGCCAGAATTAGGATGCAAGTGAGATGGAGGAATAGAAGAAGGGAAAGACGAGAGGAAGGAGTAGTTGCAAGGAGAGTGGAAAGGTTACAAGAGGATGAGAAAAAGGCAGAGTATAAGAGAGAAGTGGAGGAACGATTGGGCAAATATGAATTGGAGCAGATGGGAGACGTGGAAGGTGTGTGTAAGATATTTACAGAAGAAATATGTGCAGCATGTGATGTGGTGTGTGGAAGGAAGAGAAGACGGAGGGGGGTGCAAGGAACAGCGTGGTGGACTGAAGAGGTGAAACAGGCTGTGGCACAAAAGAAGAAAGCATACAATGAATGGTTGAGAAATAGGGGCGTGGAAGAAGTTGAGAGGCGGAAGAGAGAGTTATATGTGGAAAGGAAGAGAGAGGTGAAAAGATTAGTAAGAGAGAGTAAGAAGAGAGTGGATGAGGAATTTGGAAGGAATTTGAGTGTAAAGTGGAGGGACTGTAAGAAAATGTTCTGGAGAGAAGTGAAAAGAGTAAGACAGGGTGGAAGTGAAGTTAGCAGGGGAGTGAAAGATAAAAATGGTAGATTACTAGTGGAGAAGGGAGAAAAAGTGAGCAGATGGAGAGAACACTTTAAGGAATTGCTGAACGTAGAGGATGGAAGTAATGCGAGTATAAGTGGCTGGGGAATGGCTGGGAGAAGGAGGGAGGTGAGAAGACAGGAAGAAATCAGTAGGATAGAAGTTGTGGAAGCAATGAAGAAAGTTAAATCGGGGAAAGCCCCAGGAATTGATGGAGTGTGTGGTGAAATGCTGAAGCATGGGGGAGAGATAGTAGTAGAATGGATGTGGAAGATGTGCAGATTGGCCTGGGAGGAAGGTAGAGTCCCGGAGGATTGGAAGTCAGGTATAATTATTCCCTTGTACAAAGGAAAAGGGGAAAAAGAAGTGTATGGTAATCATAGGGGCATTTGTCTTCTTAGTATAATAGGAAAAGTGTATGGTAGGATACTTATAGACAGAGTTAGAGAAAGAACAGAGAAATTAGTTGGGGAAGAACAGGGAGGCTTTAGGAAGGGAAGAGGTTGTGTAGATCAGATATTCATTCTTAGATCTTTAGTGGAAAAGTTTCTAGAGGAGGGAAAGAAGTTGTATGCGGCTTTCATGGATTTGGAGAAAGCATATGACAGGGTGGATAGACAAGGATTGTGGAAAGTGTTAAGAGTATATGGAGTGGATGGAAAGTAGTTGAATGCTGTGAAGAGTATGTACGATGGTGCGAAGGCTGCAGTGCGTGTGGATGGTGAACTAAGTGAATTTTTCTCTTTGAAAGTTGGTTTGAAACAGGGATGTGTCATGTCTCCATGGTTGTTCAATCTGTACATGGATGGGGTAATAAAAGAGGTACAAGGTAGGGTAGTGGATGTTGGAGTGGCCCTGGTGAGAGAGGATAGTGTTTGGAAACTCCCTGTACTGTTGTTTGCAGATGATACTGTGTTGTTGAGTGAAGACGAAGGGGAACTGCAAGGCTTGGTGGATGAGTTTGAGAGAGTGTGTAAGAAACGGAACCTAAAGGTGAATGTAGGGAAGAGTAAAGTGATGGTCTTTGAGAGAGGTGAAGTTAGTGAATGTACAGTGAGGTTAGATGGTGAGGAATTGGAAAATGTGAGTACGTTTAAGTATTTGGGTAGTGTGATGAGTAAGGATGGAGGTTTGGAGGGTGAAATGCTTGAAAGGGTACAGCAGGGAAGAAAGGTTGCTGGTTCCTTGAAAGCAGTGATAAGAAACAGGGAAGTGAGCATGGAAGTGAAAAAGTTACTACATGACAGTATTGTGATACCAACTCTAATGTACGGAAGTGAAGCTTGGACATTGTTGGAAGGACACAAGTCAAGAGTGAGAGGAGTGGAAATGAGTTATTTAAGAGGAGCCTGTGGAGTCACGTGGAGAGACAGGCTGACGAATGAGGATATAAAGGAGCGTTGTGGTGTGGATGTGGATGTGATAGGAAGCGTTATGAGGAACACACTGAGGTGGTTTGGCCATGTAGAGAGGATGGAGGGTGAAAGACTGACGAAGAGAGTGTATGTGAGTGAGGTGGAGGGGGGAAGAGGGAGGGGGAGGCCGAGGATGAGATGGAGGGATGGAGTGGAGAGGTATATGAGAGAGGGGGGTGTGAGTTGGGAGCAGGGCAGTGAAATGGCGGGGGACAGGGCGACTTGGAGGCGATTTGTTTGTGGCCACCCCAAACGGGATTGAGGCGTCTGGCAATAGATAGATAGATAGAAATCCACGTAAAATGTAGGTAATCCAGCTGCAGTACTTTCACGTGGAAGGAGGATGGCGTGACTCAACCAAAAGCATGTGGTAGGACAGCTGTGATTGGCTGAGCGTGCGGGTGTAAACAGAGAGGCTTGTCAGGAGCGCTTTCATTGGCTAGTCATGGCTGGCGAATAGGCTTCTCTGGTACACGATTTCCCAAGTTAATCAGTGGGTTTGGGAGGGAGAAAGCAAGCCACTCTCGACCTTATGTACAGCTGAAAAATGGACCCTTTATTATGACTTGTTTCACCATGTTGAGAGAGGAGGATTTGCGCAGAAACATACCACGCACAACTCAAAACTGGCAACTCAGGCGTGTAAGCTTCTACTCTGCTATATTCTTAACCCGTTCCGTACCCACAAAGTACGATGCACGTTGCAACTTTTTTTTCACGTTCAGTCCCCATAACGTACAATGAACGTTTTGCTATAGCAAGGTCCGTCGTTTGCACATTTATTAAATTTTGTGGGTGATTTTTGGTACATATGCACGGGACACCTTCCTTTACCCAATACCAGGCGGGGAAATGCCTTACCATTCTTGACCTTCCACCTCACATGCGCCATTGTTTCGGCAACTCACCTATTATCAGTGACCTGGCCAGTAAAGACATGTCACGCCACGGTACGAAATTCAAGACCAGAGTGGTTCCCCAGTCGATGACAATGTGAACGACAAAGTTTACATAGCGTTAGAGGAAGAAACAGAAATGATGATTAGGTAATGTCGTCAAAAAAGGTGCGGTATGTTGATGTGTTTGGTGAGTGAAACAACGCTTATATTGCCTATATCACTGTGTGGAAACAATTATGCTCTTGTACTACATATTAATTCGTACCAAAAAAAAATAATAATAATAATAACTATTATGAGTGGTTTGGAATCGTTACCCCACCCATACAACACGTTTTCTCTGGAGCCAGGCCCCATCGAAAACTTAGCCAGGTGAAGGTACAGTATTGTTACCTGTAGTGGGACTTTAAACCTCAGGTGTGCTATTTCTCCACTTATAAAATGTGGAGGTTTGAGCCCCCCCCTAAAAAAAATCGAAAATTTGTCGGGTTTTGGGGATGAGTTTTGTAATAAATTAGTCGGTACGAGGAGGGTTAACACTTTCCACAATCCTTGTCTAACCACCCTGTCATATGCTTTCTCCAAATCCATGAAGACCACATACAACTTCTTTTCCTTCTCTAGAAACTTTTCCACTAAGGATCTAAGAATGAATATCTGATCTACACCACCTCTTCCCTTCCTAAAACCTCCCAGTTCTTCTCCAACTAATTCCTCCGTTATTCCCCTAACTCTGTCAATAAGTAGGCCTATCCTACCATATACTTTTCTTATTACACTAGGAAGACAAATATCCCTATGATTACCACATACTTCCTTTTCCCCATTTCCTTTGTGCAGAGGAATAATTATACCTGATTCTAATCCTCCGGGACTCAACCTTCCTCCCAGGCCAGCACATCTTCCACATCCATTCTACTACTATCTCTCCTCCATGCTTCAGCATTTCACCACACGCTCCATCAGTTCCTGGAGCTTTCCCCATTTTGACTTTCTTCATTGTTTCCAAAAGTTCCATCCTACTGATTTCTTCCTGTCTTCTCACCTCCCTCCTTCTCCCAGCCATTCCCCAGCCACTTATACTCGCATTACTTTCATTCTCTATGTTCAGTAATTCCTTAAAGTGTTCTCTCCATCTGCTAACTTCTCCCTTCTTCTCCATTAGTAATCTACCATTTTTATCTTTCACTCCCCTACTAACTTCACCTCCACCTTGTCTAACTCACTTTACCTCTTTCCAGAATATTTTCTTACAGTCCCTCCACTTTACATTCAAGTTCCTTCCAAATTCCTCATCCACTTTCTTCTTACTCCCTCTCACTAATCTTTTCACCTTTCTCTTCCTTTTATACATATAACTCTCTCTTCCGCCTCTCAACTTCTTCCACGCCCCTATTTCTCATCCATTCATTATATGCTTTCTTCTTTTGTGCCACAGCCTGTCTCACCTCTTCATTCTGCCATGCTGTTCCTTGCACCCCTTTTCGTCTTCTCTTCACTCCACACACAACCTCACATGCTGCACATATTTCTTCTGTGAATATCTTGCACACATCTTCCACGTTCCCCATTTGCTCCATTTCATATTTACCCAATCGTTCCTCCACTCCTCTCTTATATTCTGCCTTTTTCTCATCCTCTTGTAACCTTTCCACTCTCCTTGCATCTACTCCTTCCTCCCGTCCTTCCCTTCTTCTATTTCTCCATTTTAGTTGGACTTAGATTCTGACCACCACTTGGTGGTGGTCAGAAAGTCCACTCCCACAACGTCTTTATGAGCTTGCATCCATTACACATCTTCGTAGCCTTTCATCCACAAACATATAATCAGTCATTGCCTTCCTTTCATTCAGTTCACCACCCACCCTTGTCATCACTCGCCATGTATACCTGTGGATCATTTTGTGCCTGAAGAGGGTATTGGCTATCACCAACCCCCTCCCAGCACAAATGTCCACTAAAGCACTGCCATTCTCATCTATCTCAGCAGGCACACCCCACTCACCAACTACTCCATCCACCTTCACATTCCCTACTTTACCATTCATATCACCAATCAAAAACACTCTCATTCCTTTCAAACTTTTCCATACTCACTTCCACATTTGTCCAGAGCTCTTCTCTCACTCTGCTTGCACGATCTTGCGTTGGGCATACAAGCACACAATCGCCAACTGATCAATACTCTCTTATATTCTCCTTCCATCTGTTAATCACAATACACACTCCTGCTTTTGCCCTCCCATTCTCACCTACTCCCGCACATATACCCCATCCATGCTCCCATTTTCTCACACTCTTACCTCAAAATATAGTTTCAGTTAATCAACATACATCCACTTTTGCACCCTCAAGCACCTGGACAATCTCTCTCTGTTTCACTTCATCATTTGCACCCCTTACATTCCACGTCGCTATCCGTAACATGTCCTTTGTTCGGTCCTTAGTCGTCAACTTTTGGTCAGTCCTGGTCCGAGGCTTCTTGTTCGTATTTTTAGTTAGTTGTTTTCCGGGGAGGGGCACTAACCCTCCGCCAACCCACTTGCTGTCACGTAAGGAACACGTGTTGGTTGGTTTTAAAGTTACCACCCAGTTTTGTAAATGGTTTCCTGGTTTACAAGAAATCATTTGGCTTGCCACTCAATGTAGAACTACCCTAAAAAAAAAAAAAAAAAAAAAAGT
This sequence comes from Coenobita brevimanus, assembly GCF_032717465.1. Lineage (NCBI taxonomy): Eukaryota > Metazoa > Arthropoda > Malacostraca > Decapoda > Coenobitidae > Coenobita > Coenobita brevimanus. The sequence goes on from NC_137009.1 coordinate 34,612,438, forward strand.
ACCACTACACTAAGTGGGTGGATGATGGACGTCCCCACAGACAGGAGATGATATCATTTATAACGTTCTACGGACTCAGCCCCTGGGTGACACCTTTATGACGGGGAAATGCATATGAAAATTTGACTTCTGGAGGGATGTAGGAAGTTCAAAAAGAAGGAACATTATGAGAAAAAACCTCTGTGTTACCATGAAGATGAAAGGAATGATGACAACAAAGAATATGACACGTCCGAGTAGTGCCGAAGACATTTTCTAAAAAAAAAGAAAAAAAAAAAGAAAAAGGTATCAATGACAGATTGGCAGTGAAAAGGCAGAACTGATAAAACATTCAAGCTGAAGAGTCAAGCATCTAAGGCATTGCATGGCTGATGATGCCTAAAATGTAAGGGGGAAAGACGACAACTGGAGTCAAGGTGCCATATGAGTCGATTATTATTCTTCTATTCAAGCTCACATAAACAACTAGTCAGGGCCATGGGACTGTAATATCGAGGAAAGTGATCAGCTTTAGCAAGTTTGAGAAATGCGAGGAGGATCGCTACATGCCCGTCATGAGAAAGGAAATCCTCTGTCCGTTGGTGACGAAAGCTTTTCCTGGCGGCACGATTTACATAGAGGTAACTTGTACAAGCAAAAGTACACCAAAGAATACGTATGACAGTGGATGGTTCAGTATCACGGGGAATGGCAGCGAAGGGAGGACCTAAGATTCGAATGTGGTAGTTGGACAATGTTTCATGTGGAGAGGAAAAAGAGAAAAGAGGAAGAGGTTGTACATATGAGAAGAAAACAACTCCCAGTCAGCAACATGTAACTGCCAGTAGAGTGGGCTAGGAACGGGGTAGAAAGAGGCAAGAGTAAGTTCGAGAGGGAAGTGATTACTAAAAAGATTTTCATCACAAGCCAAATGAAAATATGAGAAATTCAAGGTGAACAAAGAAATGACCTAAGCAAGAAAGGAATCGAGTGCAGGGGTCGAGGTGAGTAGGGGTGCCTGTGTTAAAGATAATCTCTTGATATGAAACTGCTTTAATAAGCCTGCCCTAGTGCTAATCGCTTATTCATCTCACGGGAATGCCGGAAATTTAAGTCACCAAGTAAAAGAATCGGAAGGGAAAGGGAATTAAGGAGGGTGAAGTTTGGAAAGGCAAAATGTTTAGAAAGAGGGAAATAGACCTAAGAGTGATTAACTGACGGAGAAAGGCACGAGCGAAAGTGATAGGGACAAGAAACGAAGTAGCAAGAGGTTAAATGGAAACATAATTACAGATAAGGAGGATGATGTAATTTGAAGAAGGGGATCCAAGAAAAGTATAATGAAAAATAAGAACTGGGGAAGAATGAAGGAAAGTTTCCTGTAGAAAGAGAAGAAGATTTTTGATGAAGAAAAAAAAAAAAGGTCTGTGATGGGCAGGGATTCCTCTGACATTCCGCGGAAGAAGTTTCATAACAAATGAAATAGAAAATTAAGTCCAGGAGGAATCCAGTGGTTGTTTATAGCATTGTGAGCGATAGTAACCAGTAGGTAGAGGTAGATAAAGAACGGAAGCGATTGTGAAAGACAGGGAGGATGTAGTGATCATGGAGGAGAGTGGCAGGACAGAGGATGACACGGAAACAGAAGACGAGAGAGAGAGAGAGAGAGAGAGAGGGGTAGGCTCAGGAGAGAGAGGGGAGTGGCAGGGACAGAGGAGGGAGCGGAATGTACTTCTGCAGGTAAAATGGTAGGCAAGAGAGAGGTACAGTGAAGGAAATTAATGATACTTTGTAAGAATTCAACTTCCACAGAAGAAGATAAAGTCTGAGTGGAAACTGGTGAAGAATCTCCATGGCATTGCAGTTTGGACGAGGGGGAGTGCTGGGGAGGCAAGGCAGTAGATGAACAGGGGGAGAGGCCGGGAGTACGAGACGGGGAGGATGCGAAGTTATGTTTACGTTTGCCTTCTTGGGGAGAAGATGAGGGAGGAGAAGACAGGAAACACAATGAATGGGAAGAAGGTTGGGTAGAGGGAGTACATGTAACAAGAGAGGAAACAGAAGAAGGGGAATCAGGAAGGGAGACAAAAGCGGTGAAAGAACTGGAGACAGGTACTAAAGATATCACTGGAAGCGCAGGAGACATGTGACGCAGGAGTAGTACGGACCACACGTTTATAGATGTCATGAGAATGACGTAAGCTACGTGCTTGGCGATGGACTTCTCAAAGGTCAAAGGGAAAGGCCAGTTTTTCAATGAATACAGGACATGCCAGTCTAAAAATTATAGACTGTGTATTTTCAGTAAAAGGCTGTATGTCGATCATAACAGTTCGGCAAGACGGGATGCTGTACGTGTAGCCTAGGCAGAGGAGGAGTGTCATGCCTGAGCTCAACTGGGGCAGACCGCCCGTGATCGGCAGTACTTGGCTGGGTGGCCAAAGCGGCAGCAACAAGAGCACAGGCAAAGGGGAGGAATATATTCTTCAACAGAGAGGACACTGCCCCCGATGATGACAGAAGGGGAATATTATTTTGGAAATGTTGGCTGGCTGTTAGCAGAGTCTACGACGATGGATAATAAAACAATGGACTGAGAAAACTGGGCGTTGTTGTTCTGAAAGAATGAGGCGAATATCATCAGTGGTCAACAAAACTTAGATTAGCAAAGGAACAAAAGTTGGAAGATGTACAGTGCCTGTAGAGGAATTTAACTGGGCAGCTGGAGAGGGTGAAAGAGAATTACCAGAAGATTCAACAAAAGATTTGATATTTTCAGCATGGGCTGCACTTAGCAGTCTACGAAGATGAAAGCCATTGGGCCACACAGAGGATGTGACGTCATTGCCTACTTGGCAAACCAGAGAGAGATGAAGGGAGAGGTTATCTGTACGTGTCGTGGTATTAAAATATTGAGATCAAGTCTAGGGCCTAATGAGAGAGGTGGTTAATGAAGGGTTAGTGAGAAGGGAAGAAGGATGAAGACGGGAGAAGGAAACAGAAGACAGGAAGGGTAGACATAGGCTGGGATGGAGGCAAAGGGTCATGAGGTGGGAGCTGTTGTAGGTAAATGTATGGAAACAATAGAGATGAATTGAGGTTTAGAATAAGTAGTGAAATCGAAGAAGTAGCAGGAAGAGGAACCGGAGTCGTCATCGAGGTCAAAACATCAGCAGGAATGGGGAAGTGGGAACTTGAGGCAATTGCCAGTACCATCTATGGAAAAAAAAAAAAAAGCATCGTTGTTGCCAAAAAAACAAACGATCGTGTGTATAGAACTTGGAGTCAGAAGGGCCTGCCGAAGATGCAACCAGATATCAAGCTCTGAGCATGTACTCAGAAACCTACGCAAGAGGATAGCAACACACTGTGGAAGAGTCCCACATCACCATGCTGCGCCAGCAGCCGATGTCCGAACATCCTATATCAAAGCCACAACACCTCTATATACACAGCTGTATCCCAGTGGAGGTCCAATCACTGGGGTGGTGTCGAGCCACCATGACCCCTACAATTGGCAAGATCAACAGCCCACGGGTATACTCCAGTCCTTCTTGTTGCAAGAACATAAGGGCCAACAACTAGCATTGTGATGAATGTGAAAAATTCTACACCATTTAATGTCAAAGACAGGATAGATAGAATAGAAGAAGTGGGAAGAAAGAGGCAACAGTAGAGGAAAAGGACCTTGCAAAAATAATTGAGGCAGAGACGAGGTCCCAAGAAGACGGGAGAATGAAGAACTGTGTGGAGAGGGGGTAATGCGGCGTCCACCCAGCAACCAAACCTCCTCAGTCTACCGTTCAGCCTGCCAAGGTACCCTGCTAGAGCTACCCCACACGTCAATCCCAGTCGACGTGTCCTAAGCTCCCCTACGACATCAAGCAAGGAAACCCCTGCTCAGGAAAATGCTTGTACAACTTCCTTGCATTTTATTTCTTGAATAACAGTATCCCAGTCTTATTTTTGAACTAATGCAAAGCGCCGTGCAAAATTTCAATATTTATCTTTATTCACAGTCAGTAAATAATAGTTATATAAAAACAGGAGCAAAGTGGCAGACTGCATTCAAGCAATAAAATACTTGGCATGAATAATTAATTTCACCATAAAAGTAAAGCTTCGATTATTCTCGTCCCTTAACACTGAAAGTGTCAAACACTCATTCTGCAGCGTGTATAAATACGCATTATCATTTTTTTTCGTATACTATTTTCACAGTAATTCATTGTTAAAATCAAATGTAATTAACCGCCAAGAAGAATTTTGGTTCCAAAGTGAAAAATGCAGAAATATTTAGAGTTTTACAACAGCAGCAATAAAAGGTGGTTGTTGTAAGACCATCCATTCATTCTGATGACCATGATGGCTATTCATTCCAAAGGAATTTCAGGCTTGCCATACTCTTCCGTTACCAAATGACAGGTATCTCAGTTAAATACTGAATGAGTAGCTATGAGCTGCTTTATTCACTTTCAGCATAAAGTTCCAGAAGGGTAACGGAAATTTGATGACACTGTACCGGAAAAAAAAAAAAGTTACAGGTAATTTATGAATAGGCTTTCATCTTAAACGTCCAAAATAAATTATGAAAACGAAGAGGGACAAGAGATTCTTCTACATATTCTTGTGTTGTAACTTAATTATGTATAATTCGCAATAACAGCGTATATACATAACAACATTTCAACGAGTAAATCTTTAGTCTAATCATATTAAAGCTATAAACATATATGTCTGTCTGCCAAGCTATCTATCTAAATATTTAGATACAGGTATCTAGATCTGCATATGCGGGATCGTCATAGAGAAATATTTGCATCTTTAAGGAGATAAGAGTTAGATTTCTGGTTCATATTCATCAGGCGTTTCACATAAATTAGGTGCTGTGAAGACATACCATTGCTAGTATATAAGTATTTTACACATATTAATTACTGACTATACATTAACCTTTATAAGGTAGTGTTTGTTAACTTGGAGATGATGAGAGCAGCTTTGTATTTGAAAAAAATAAAAATAAGCAACCTGTTTTAAAATACGGTAGATCAGAAGTCAGAGCACAACCAAGATCAAGGAAAAATGCATTTATGAGTACAAAGCTGCTTCAAGGACACAGTATCCAAGATTTTAAGGCTACTATTCGCAAGTATCCTTCCTGTTGCATATACACACCTTAAAAAATCCTAACACATCAACTCTAATGTAAATTAAACACAAAGGTACCGAGAAAAAAGACTTATATTTAACAACAACTTACACTAATATTCATAATCAAGTATCTCAAGGGGCGTAGCCAGCATTTTTTAATAATAGTCGCTCAGGGGTGGCCAAGGTTAATTATAGGGTGGACCAAGCAGAACTATTCAGGCTGTATCAACGGTATTTCAGAAATATGGGGTGACCACTGTGGTGGCCAAGGATTTTTTGGGAGCTCTGGTCACGCCACTGAGTACCTGAACGTTGAACAAGTGATTAAAAAAAAAAATTACTCTCTTGCGATAATTGCATTTCCGTGCATTTATCTCGTCCATGTTATTATATATATTGTGTCTTAAGAGTAATATTCCATATTTAAGGGACGTCTAGATAACAATCTTCTATCAGTGACGGAGCTATCTCTAATAAAATGTATTAGTCATCCGAAGACGTAACACAGCATTTAACGGACTATTAAAAATGCTCATTACTCATTTTTAAACAGTACGTTGGTTTTCTTGCGTTTGTTGGGGTGGGCGGCATTATACACAGTCTTATACTCGTATATGTCGAATATACAACCATGTAACATTAAGCACACGATGGCTGAAACACTTTTAGTTTTAAACACCGCATGAAAACTTCTACAATGATGGGAATCGCATGTTTAATAGATTACCATGTATATTGTAGCTGGTTGGATATGTGCTGAGGTATAAATGGCAGCTTCCATCAGTATAAAGTGCTTGTATACCTCCTGGTTTAGAGTGTCCGATAATAAAGATCATTCATGTGTTGCTGCTTTAAAACACAATTAGAGAGACTCGTGGCTGTAGTGAAGACTGAAAGCCAGTTTTATATTCCTCTCACGGAACACGACTGGAAAAGCTTGATTGGAGTAGGGACTGAGAGCCTGTTTCAACCATACCACTGACTGATCTAGTGGTAAATACAGAAGCTGGATTTACACTGAAGACTTTGTGAGGTATGAAATGTCTGTCACACTCCTGGTCAAAGTTTGGACATAAAGATACCAGAAGTTGCTGATGTGCTGCTGCTCCGGGCAACAGTTGGAGAAATTTGACAGTTGCTGTAGGGACTGGAAGCCGCTGATGTACTACCGACCCAGGACGCATTTAGAGAAATCCACCGGGGCCAGGTTTCATTCAGTCTGCCAGAAACGGAATCAGTAGTAAAATCACAAATGGAGAGGCTCAATCAAACTGGAATCTGGATCAAAAGAGGAAATTTTGTGAACTATAAAACGCCTGTGCAGCTCCTTCTTTATAATGGGGCTGAACGATACTTAATGCTGTGGATGTGCTCATATTCCAGGGTACGATTGGAGAGTCGCGACGTCGGTAGTAAGGATACAGGGCCTTTGTTCCCTCCCTCTGCCAGCGTCTGATCCAGCGATAGACAGTTGAGAGGCTGGCCTCTGTCTCAAGGGCAATCTCCATCGCCGACTGACCTGCCAGCCACAGCCAGATGATCAGCTTCCCATTCGTAGTCACTGTTTTCGCCCTGCTCGCTCGTCTTTCCATGTCGTCTCTATCTGTGTTAATCAAGACGTACAGTTGTTGATGTACAAAGGTAATCATTACAGTGGAAAGGTTGTGCCAGCTGTAGTACCAGCTATTGTTAAAGCAGCTCATTAAATACAATGATCTCTTCTTTCATGTTCATGGTTCATCTCCAAGTAATTTTACTGAGCGGCAAAGTCATAATTTAGGATGTGGTAATCATTTATCATTATATTCGGTGAGAGATTAAACTGTCTCCAACTAATAATGACATTTTTTTTTTTAAATATAGGAGCGAAGAACAAGAAATGTTTCATGAGCTGAAAGGGGAATGTCTTTATGTCGGCATCAAATGAGATATGAAGACAAAGAAGTCAGGTGTAAGAGTGTGACTTTCCAGCTTTTCATCACCGAATCCTACAATGATCTACCACGAGGTAGAGCCACCTAAGGTAAGCTATTCAGTCTTGACATTCTATTGCCTCTGTCCAAGGTTGCACTCTCCAATTTATGCATGCAACGTCAAGTGGTTTTTACCTTCCACTTGACATAGTCAGATGAGGGTGTTGCTATACCTGGGGTCCATAGGGTTGGGCGGCACGGCAGCTGCCCGGGTGTAGAGATTTCGTTTCCGGGCCAGAACTTAGAAAGTTTTCATTCTTGTCATGAAATTTCAAATAGTTACGTCTGGTACTTTTCGACAGGTAGTATTCTGTGTCATAAGTAGTTCTTTTGAAAATAATGAAAAAAAAAAAAAGTTTCCAGGCTAGGACTCAAGATGCTAATACAGGTACAGGCTTCAAACCCTAAAGGAATATGTTTTAAAATGCCTTTTGGTATTAGCATGGGATCATATAATGTTATGAAATTGAAAAATACATAAAACAGATTATGTTAATGAATTTTTCTATTAAAACTTTGCAACTGTTAAAGATAGGAGGCAGAAATCGTACATGATAAATGATTATATGAATATCTAATTTTGTATGAAGTTTTACGACTGAAGCTGTTATGTTATCATAAAGAGTTCCTGAATATACGAAAATAGTACGAATCTTATTTTCATCAGATCTGCTCATAGCTTCACTATTACAATGGATAAATTACCCAAATTTTAAAGTTTTAATGTCAGTGTTATACAAGGGAGGGGTGGGGTGAGGCCCGTTATGTGCTTGGTTAGGTGTGCAGAGAGGTGGAGGGTAAGTGCTTGGTCAGATGGAGGGTTGCAACAGCGTTGCATTGTCCAGGTTTTTCAATTTAGAAAAGACCTCCTGGTTCTGAAAGGCATAAAAAGGCTCAATCTGATTCCCCCAGTTGGAAAAGTTTCTCCGGAGCTGCATAAAATCGCCAAGAGATGGCAAGAGTGGAATGAAGGATATTTCCTTGGCCTGAGTGAATTATGGCGAGTTACAAGTCATTCATTCTTTCCCCCTGCTACTCCTCATTTGACTCACTGTGTCACCCTCTTGATACTCGTCTAGTGCCTCAGTTCACTCCAGTCTAAGAACAACAGTACTGCTTCGTTGCCATGATATGAAATTAAAATTAAAGTTTCTGAGGAATGATAATTAACAGCACTGTTTCATATCGAGTTTAGTGACACATTTAAAATTTAAGTAACTTAATGAAAGCGTGACATTGTTTCGCTAGTGTTAAATTTCTCTTCGTAACATTGAGCTGTTACAGTTTTCTTTCAGAGGGGTTTACAAAAGATAGTTAATTAGGTTTGTTATTATCTGTAAACTTTGCAAATTTTGAGCCTTCTTCATATATATATATATATATATATATATATATATATACATAGAGAGAGAGAGAGAGAGAGAGAGAGAGAGAGAGAGAGAGAGCTGTAGTGTCACACTCTTGACCGTGTGAGAATAAGCAACGTTCTCTGCTCGAATATGTTGATTCAGGAAACTCTGGTACGATAATGATTTCACAAACATGCGAAACACTGTTTGACATGAACGATAATCTCTCTCAGTCATAAACACATACTTCAAAAAGTGTTTTGATTCCCAGAAATATGATACACTTGTGAAAACATTGTGAAGTGACTATTTTGAACAATCTGAATTATATGAGAATATGGATGAAGTATTCACGCACATTCAGTCATGGCCAAGATGCTGTTAAAATCCTTGATATACTTAATTTTAATTTTACTTTGAAATGTTAATGAGGATCAGGTGGGATCTGTAATAATACCACTCTATAGGTAAGCCGCAGACTTACCAAAGGTGTCGATAGAACACAAAATCATGACAATATAATAAGAAGGCGGCATCATGGCAACCCTCCCAGTCAACTAGGCAGTCATGGCCACTTAATGCAGTGGCTCTGTATGGCACATGACTGGAATGCATTATTTATCAGTTATTTTGCAGTGTAATTTATCAAAAAAAGAAAAGAAAAACTATTCTGCCAACCAAGGAGGATCGGATGAAACAAGAGCCACCTGCTGGTACATGGGATGATACAAAACAATGTATCATTTTGATGTTGGAAAATTTAAAGATTTTCGTAATCTTTTCACTAAGAGATCTTTGCTAAGATGAATAAAATCATAATGCCGACTGAAAGAATACAAGGTACAATACACCTATTAAGTGGGATAATTCTGTGGAAATTAATATTGTCTGAAAGCGTCCAACTTTGGACAATTATCGAAAAACGGCCGTATTCTCACTAAAGGAGCAGGTTCTTTGACACATCTTTGCTGTTGTTGTTTTATGGGACTACGCACATCTAAAATTAATTGAAAATGTCTTGTTCCAATCTAGTAACATTTTCAGGCTCCAATGTCTCTGTATTTAAAGTGAATATTATCCAAAGTGAATATTATCCTTTTCTATTTAAATGATAATTCTAGAGGTGTCCTGACGAAGAAAAGGTTAATGTTAGTATTATCTTTTCACCTTAACTTGGCCCAGATTTTCAACTTATTTCACATGGCACAACAGCAAACAAAGACAATCCTATGGTTCTACATCCTGTCCATATCACTCCTTCTTGACTAGCATGTTACCCCAGAGATAATCTGTTGTTACAGTTCAGCATTCAAGAGATGAAGTGAGTATTTTAGTCCCAGTTAAAGATTGCATAATAATAACACTTTAAATTTGTATGTGGAACTATTTCGCAAATTAAATCACCTGATGTTAGCTTGAATACAGTGCAAGAGAGGTTCGGCAAGTGGGAGGGGGATTTTATTAATACTGACGTAGAAGATATTTGAAAAATAAAAAAATAAAGCAAATGTTTCTCCTTTACTGCGATAATGCACTCATATACTTTGTTCCTAATATAAATAGATCACTGGTATATCAATTATCCTGTGAAAGGTTCTGGAGACATGCGTGTTCATTATTGGGCGGCTTAACTGCCTGGTCATAAAATCGTTCCTCAACTACCTCCCTATTCCACGAAAGGAAGATGGTTGATTGAAGGGGAAGGACGACACAATCCTGCAGTCCACCAGGCTCACGTTTCAGATAATAGAGCCATAAGAGAACCATCATCAACAACAACAGCAGCAGCAAAATCGACACCCACTGAAAGCCACCCATGCGTGATAGAGTTATTGAAATCTAGCCTATATCCAATCCCTCCAGTAAAGCCTACCCCAAGTTGAGGAAAATAATCTTGCAGAAGTAAGAATCTAATGTAACTGGCATCCACGAGTTCTTCAAACTGCCATGCCTAGAAGTAAAGTTGAAGGAAAGAAACTGTTCGGGGGATGTTTAATTGAACAGGAAATGGGCACTCCTCTAGGAATGAGATGGGGAGGCATGTGACTGAGGATGGTGTTAGTTGGAGGGAGGGCAGCCTGATTCGGGAGTACTGGGTGGCATACAGGCGTCTTGTTTTTGGTCACCCCTTCCACGATTAAGGAGTCTGGCTACGGCAATACAGATGGATAGTCTAGGAATTGTTCTTATCACAGAAACTTTCAACCGAATTATCTTTTTTCACTTAGTGAATGGTATGCTCAAAGTCCTTTTTTTAAATTTATTTATAGTTATTTTGTTAGTAACATGAGTACGAGTACTCAGACTGTGTTATTAGTTTTCTCATTTATCAGGTTAACAAGTAAAAATTGTATATGAAATTTTTAATGTCCTCAGATGTTTGGTCAGTAAGGTGAACATGGTCACATACTGAATAGCCACTGCAAAATCCGACTTGCTCTAATTGCCCAGCGTCTTTCGTCAAATACTCAGTAACTCATTTTGTCCCTATTCAGAAATCCGTTTTGGTTTGCTCCTTGCTCTGTCCAGACGATTTTCAATTCAGGTTAAGTTAGAATTTTCGACCTGTAGGGGACAGATATAGCCTTCATTAACTCCTTCACTGTAAGCTGTCTCCCCTAAGCTGCATGAAAATCTAAGGCGCACACACACACACACAAAATCGAAGTAAGGTTAACGTAGACTATTATAATTATGAAGAGGATGAATGGCGTAGTTTTCCATTGTGTGGGTACTGCGTGGACTGATCAGCATTTTGTGAAGAGTTTTGTCATTTTGTCACTTAATCTTCAAAGGACTTCGGAAATATTTTTCTATCTATCTATCTATTGCCAAACGCCTTAATCCTGTAAGGGGTGGCCACAAACAAATCGCCTCCATGTTGCCTGTCCCCCGCCATTTCATTGCCCTGCTCCCAGCTCACACCCCCCTGTCTCATATACCTCTCCACTCCATCCTTCCATCAAAATCACTATATCTTTGTTGGCAGATAACAGAGCAACGTGGTGACAATTTGTATATGGCCATCTCTTACAGGATTAAGGCTTCTGGAAATAAATGAATATAGACAGCTAGATAAATTACCCTCTAAAATATCTGACGAAGTATATTTAGTTAAAAGAATATACCTAAAGGTCAGATTTAGATGCATATAAAACATGAAATTTAATAAAAGTCGTTTGTTATCGGTGTGAACCACTTTATATACAGGGTGGCCCGGGAGTGATAATATTGGAAAACAATGAGCGAATTCTTGCCCCCCCCCCCCCCGAAGAAAAAAAAAATCAAATTACATCCACATCTCAAGCGTTACAGGACCACAGTTACTGATGATGTTATGGGTGAAAATGGTTTTCTGCATAATTTACCCATAAAGGTATCAGCCATTGTAATCCATTAACGGTTAAGATTTAGAACCATGCTGTTATTGCACTGTCTGTATAGAATTCCCTCATCTCTCATTTCCCATACTTTTGCCCACTCCTGTATATCTCCGGGGGCAGCAATACGATAATGCTATAACACTTGTGGCAGTGACGGGGCCTACACATCTATACTCACAAGAACAGCAGGTGTAGGTGTGGTGGCCAAGGCGTGGGTGTGGCCTCAACTGATTCTCCCCACGCCCCTTCCAGCTTATATAGTAGGTGACCCTGACTCACCCTTCCTGACGTGACGCACGGAACCTGTAACTGGTTAACATTCTCTCTCTCTCTCTCTCTCTCTCTCTCTCTCTCTCTCTCTCTGATGATATCTTTTAATCAGTTGACAAGTAACTTTGTAACAAAATGTGGAAAAATTTTCGGAACAAACATCCCAATGTCATATTTGGCTTCGTGTATGGAGGTGTAAAACATCAAAAGTTCAAACTGAAACTAAAGACATACTTATATCATTGCATAACAGTCCATTGTGCGAGAGATTATTGTCTCTACCTACACATGACACTGAGGTATGGAATGTAGAAGTAAACCAATTTTTTATTGACTGCAGAAAGTGATAATTTTAAATGTATTTACGATTTTAAGATTTGTTGTTTAGTTGCTCCAAAATGTGTACACAGAATCCTCTGTGGCAGAATAATGCTTACTTTAAAACAAACCTTCAAGACGGAGATGTATATAAGCTTATAACATGGAGAATGCGTGCTGCAGCAATCTTTTGTCGAGTTGAGCTTAGAGTAAAAAAATGCTAAAAACCTATTAGGCAGTACCAAATCACGAGACTGATTAGCACTATGCGCTCGCTAAACACTCCGGTTGAAGACCATTTGGGTTAGTCTGCGGGCATGGGCCGCCCACTTTTTTTCCACCCCATTTACTAGGACATGAACACTAAATCCTAAACGATTATGTGTGTATTGAGAAACATATTAGTCTAACTGACTCTTACGTCCGTGATCATTTAAGAATTTTAGTATATTGATGTATAATTGGACTGAAAACAAAAGATAACAAGATGCTCTCAAAAGTGTAACGCTCAGGTCGTAATATCGGTCTAAAACGTATTTCACGCATATAGTTGGCACAAGTGACTTTGGAGCAAGTGACAAAAAAAGCTGGCAAATAATAGTGTACATGCAATGAACTGGAAAATCTTCCTTGCTTCCGATATACTGCATATGGCATGATTAATAAATCATGCGTCAAAACTGAGCAGTAGTGTGTTTTGGCCAGAAAGGTGTGCTTTGACTGTGTTAAAGGACATCACGTTCGATCATATAACCTTTTCCCGTACCCTTCACCTTTGACCCATTGCCCACAAAACTGAGGTAATTCATCTTTATCCGACTTTTAACGCATCCACCAAGATTAACTTAAATCGGATTAAGAGTGCTGAAGTTGAAACTGCCATACGACATTGATATTTTATATGATGTTATGAAAATAAGGGTTTTCACATTCCACCAACTTTGAATCTTTCCTCCAAGTTTCATTCAAATCGAATAGAGTCTTAGTTACTAACTTCAGTTTTTACCATGGTCTGTGACCTAGCATTCTCAAATCTGAACCATTTCACTTTTCCCTGCTTATAACACTTTTGACCAAGTTTAATCAAAATCGGATCATAACTCCCTGTGATGATTCGATAATTGGCCCATGGCCTATGAACGTTTTCACTCCCAGTTTAATCACTCGCTCCTCTGATGGTCATAAGTAGTACACCAAACTTGGTGCTGTTCTGTCCAACAGACTTTCCATAATCATGTAAACAGAAAGACACAGACAAGCTAGACCAAACACATTAACCTATTGCATAATAACATTATCAGTTTATATTTTGAATATTGCGTGGGATCTGTTCCTACATACAGAAAACTTTGAGAATACACAGCCAACGCTTTGAATATAACGTGGGACATGTTTTTGCCTTAAAAAACAATGAAAATAAACTATAGCTTGTGAAACGCTGCAAGCTCTCTAACGCATTCATTGCTCAAAGGCTCTGTTCTCGTCTAGTTACTTGTAAGCTCTTTGCCGCGTATTCATTGTTTGCTAAATTTCTTAGTTCTCCGTACCATGTCACTAAATGGGTTGCTCTAATTGTAATTTTCCCTTACCGTTATTCGTGTACTACCGTGTGAAGCTGTTATGTTACGCCGCCTTGTATCATGAACTATTGTCAAAGAAAATATTTTAACCGCTAATTAGCCAGTTTATAAATTGCGTCATTTATTCTGTTGCTTTCTACTAAGGTTTTAGGTTAAACATTTTTCAGAATATTGGAGAATAAGGAATTTATATACATATATGCTGAGGGGGAACCACCATCCACTCATTAAATATAGTGCTGCCGTCAGGTTACTCTACAATGAGTAGCAAGCCAAATGGCTTACCCAAACCCAGGAAAACATAATTACTACACCGGGTGGTACGTACATAATATAATGACTCCTGGTGGCCTAGTGCGTTAAGTGCGTTAAGGTAGCCCAACTAGATGCAGCCCGCAAGGGTTATTCTCTGACGGAAGGTAGGGATCTGCTACTCACATAACACTGCTCAGGGAAGAGTGAGGCTGATCACCCTCACGTTAAATGTCAGTACGGTGTAGCCCAGTCCCGGGCTTCTACACTACTGTTGGTACAGGAAAGGCGAGGATAAATACAGTATACATACATATATATATATATATATATATATATATATATATATATATAATGAAAATCTATGTAAGCAGAGATACTATATTTTATAATAAAAAAAAATTAATAACATATATGTATAAATAAGTACATATAAAATTTCACATATATGTATATAAGCAATAACTCTCTCTCTCTCTCTCTCTCTCTCTCTCTCTCTCTACATATATATATATATATATATATATATATATATACATGAGGAGTAGATTGTAGCACCAGTCGAGCAGGGCAGTACTCCCGAGGTGGATGGAAAGCTGATGACAGGGAGTTCTGGAGCTCCCGTTTCATCAGCCCTCAGGACTAGTTCCTGACCATCCCCCTTTGCTGAACCTTTTCAGTGTCTCAGTTACACAGTGAGTAGGCCAGCATGCTCTCCAGTACAAATTTCTCTATCTACACCAAACTACATGCACAGTACACACTACACTTCCTATTCAAAATTCAACAATAATGGCGTCTCTTCATCAAGCCTCGGAGTCCCCGGGGGGGGGGGGACCATAAATGCCCCCACCATCCGCTCCTCTCTCGGTAACGACTCGAGTTTTTTTTTTTTATGCGAAGAAGAAGGAACCAAAGGCCATGAGCCCGCAGTAACAGTTCCCTCAAAGAGAAAAACAAAATACAATAGAGAGCCAAATTCAAGATCCGATCATTTTGAGATGCCTAGACACACTGCGTTTGAAAGACTGGAGATCATAGGCAGCAGGAAATACAGACAGAGGGAGACAGTTCCAGAGCTGACCTGTTGCATAAATGAAAGACTGGGAGTAACGGTTAACTCTTGCATTAGAGAGTTGGACAGAAAAGGGATGAGAGTTTGCTGCCAGACGGGTGCTACGCGCCCGTCGTAGAGGTGGAGGAATGCAAGCAGACAGTTCAGAGGAGCATTGATCATTAAAGTAGCGATAGAAAAGAGATAAAGATGCAACAGTGCGGCGAAGACACAGGTTGAAGGGAGTCAGTAAGAGGAGGAGAGTTAATGAGACGAAAAGCCTTTGACTCCACCCTATTGAGAAGAGCTGTATGTGGGGAGCCTCCCCACACATGAGAGTTGTACTCCACACAGGGGCGGATAAAACCCCTGTATAGAGTCAACAATTGTGCAGGAGTAAAGAAAGAGCGGAGTTGGCTTAGCACACACAATCTCTTGGAAGCAGATTTTACAAGAGATGTAATATGATCTTTCCAAGATAAGTCCCGAGTAAATGAAACCCCAAGCATGTTCAAGGATGATGCAGGAGTAAGCTGAATATTATTAAACATTAATGGGTATACCTGTGGAAGATTTTGTCGGGTTGATAGGTGTAAAAACTGAGTCTTAGATGCATTAAAAACAACCATATTATTTTTACCCCAGTCAGAGATACGAGCCAAGTCAGACATTAGGTGTGCCATAGCCTCATCCCTTGTTTGTTGAAGCAACTGTTGAGATGGGCGTTGCGGGAACCGAATGGAAACATGAAGGGTGGAGTCATCAGCATATGAGTGGATAGGGTTAGATTTACAGCTTAGAAGATCATTGATCAATAAAAGGAAGAGAGTTGGTTATAGGACAGAGCCCTGAGGAACACCACTGTTGATAGATCTAGGAGAAGAACGATGGCCGTCTACAACAGCGGCTATAGAACGACCAGAAAGGAAGCTAGCGATGAAGGCGCAGATAGAAGGATAGAAACCGTAGAAGGGCAGTTTGGAAATTAAAGATTTATGCCAGACCCCCCCGGTGGAACATGGTTTCATCGCCCTGGTGCTTGCCATCATGCCAGATGGATGGCTAAATTTGTATACTGCATCAAAGTCTATCTTTTCCATCATCAGACGAGCATCACACTGAAGCAAGGCCGTAGATTGAAGAGGTTTGTTGTGTTCATCATGAAGCAATACTTGAAATCATGGTTCATAGTAACAAAAGCAGCTCTAGCTCCAGCAAACGATCTGAGGCTTCCACAGGAATTGTCAATTTTACCTGATAAGGACATATCACAAATCTACTTGTAAGCATTTGGTCGTCACTTGTGGTATTTTTCAGAGCAATTGGTTGAATTGGCATTATTTTTTATCCAACTGTTGACCCTAAAGAGATGCGAAAAATGATAATGGCTTTTAACGAAGAAGATAGCAAAGATTAACTAAAGAGAGCAACAGTTGAACTTGAGGCAACAGCACTGAATCAGAAAACAGTTTCAAGTTTTGTGGCCAGTAACACTAAGATCTTCACACCACATGGCCTTCCTCATTCATTCCTAGAATTCGATCCATCCACATGGGAAAGTCATGAGTGGGAGTTGGGTTCCCATGATAGTCCAGAGGCTACAGGTAACAAATAACTTTGCTGAAAGAGGGGTAGCACTGATTCAAGAATTTAATCCAGTGATGACCAAGAACGAAGATCGAATGCAGTTTCTTCTCCAGGTCGTTGAGCAACACAGGCAAGTGCATCGAGACGCGAAGAAGGCTACAGCTGGCAATAATGACAAGCCATAAAACTAGGCAACAATGAGTGGGAATTGGGTTTCCATGATAGTCCCTCACCCCCCGAGAGGGGATAATACTCAGGAAAGAGGGAGACCAAGGTGACCCAGTGGCATAATAACATTACACCAAAACTGTATAACTTTGAACATGATGCGGCACCAGTTAAAATTATCTAATAAGCATGAAGATTTCCATATACCATTTTTTTTTATCAGTGGGAACGAAGTCCTGCAGCAGCTGAAGCAAATTTTTGAAGTTGAAAATTAAGGACCACCCATATATATATATACACATATATATATATATATATATATATATATATATATATATATACACACACACACACTAGGTGCTACCCAAAAGTTCCAGTGACTTGAATATTGTAGGAAAATAAGTTACTTCTTAGTTCTCACTGTTGCCTTCGAAGCAGTCCCCTTGGGCATGTATACAGTGGTCCCAGCGTTTTTTCCACGAGTCCATGCATCCCTGGAAGGCTTGAGGCGTGATGGTCTTGAGCACCCCCTGTGATTTTGTCTGTATCTCCTCAATCAAGGTAAATCAATGCCATTTCAATCGTAATTTCAGCTTCGGAAACAGGAAAAAGTAGCAGGGGGCAAGGTCAGGCAAACACGGTGGGTAGGGAATTCCTACTGTATTAGTGGAAGCCAGCAACTGCCGGACAACAGTTGATGTTTGGGCGGGGGCATTGTCATGATGCAGGACCCAGTTTTTGCTCTTCCACTGTTCTGGACAATTGCGGCGATGTTCCCCCTCAGACGCTGCAAAACTTCACAGTAAAACTTTCCATTGACAGATTGACCGGGTGAGACGAATTCCTTGTGAACAATCCATTGGATATTGAAGAAAACGATCAACATCGACTTGACATTGCTGCGCCATTAGTCCGCCATTGCAAAACCGCCAAACCACCTACATACCACGTTATAATAGTGAGCGTAGCTCAACAACACGTCTGCTCACAGACACGGCTGGGGTCACACTGAGGCACAAGGGGTGTTGCTGACTCCTCGTAGTGGCAAAGCCAAACTGCAAACAGTTGGCTACCTGTGTTCAAATTACTGGAACTTTTGGGTAGCACCTCATATATATATATATTTATATATATATATATATATATATATATATATATATATATATATATATATATATATATATATATATATATATATATATATATATATATATATATATATATATATATATATATATATATATATATATATATATATATATATATATATATATATATATATGAAGAAAGGTACGGCATGGTGGGATGCAGAGGTAAAGAAAGCAGTGGAGGAAAAGGGAAGAAGTGGCTAAAGTCATTACAGGACAGATGTTCAGTTGAAATAAGAACTGAATATGTTGAGAGCAAGAAGCACGTAAAGAGGCTAATTAAGAGGAAAATGGAGGTAAATGAGGATCTAGGATGAAAAATGAATGCATACTACTTTGAAAGTAGACAGTTATTCTGGAAAGAGATGCAGAAATGTAGAAGTAAAAGCAGAAAGAAATGTGATGGTGTGAAGGATGTAGGTGGCAGATTATTAACCCATGGAGATGAAGTAAGGATCAGATGGAAAGAATATTTTGAATGCCTGATGAATGGGAATAGAGAAAGTAAAGCAGCTGTAAACATTATTAGTTTTGGGGGAGGGGGTGCAGAGAAGGAATGTAGTACCAGGAGAAGTGACACTTGCACAGGTGAAGAGTGTTGTGGAGTGGCTGAAAAATGGGAAAGCAGTTGGGGTTGATGAAGTTTCTGCAGAGATGCTTAAATGTAGTGGAGAGAGTGGAATGAAATGCTTGTTGGAGATATGTAAGAAGGCATGGATGAGTGAAACCGTGCCTGCAGAGTAGAAGAAGGCTGTGATTGTACCCCTATACAAAAATAAAGGTGAGCGAAGTGAGTGCAAGAATTATCTTAGCATAAGTTTATTGAGTGTGGGAGGGAAGGTATATGGAAAAATTATATAGAGAAATTAAGAGAGATATAAGAAGTACTAGTGAGTGAGGAACAGGGTGGCTTTAGGAGTGGCAGAGGGTGTGCGGACCAATTATTTGCAGTGAGACAGATAGTTGAGAAGGCTTGTGAGAAGGACCATAAGGTGTTTATGGCATTCATGGATCTGGAAAAGGCATATTACAAAGTGGACAGAGAAGGATTGTGGAAAGTTTTGTCCATGTACGGTGTAGAGAGTACGCTGCTAGGTGCCGTCAAGAGTTTTTATGATGGTAGTGATGCACGTGTAAGGGTTAATGGGCATCTAAGTGAATGGTTCACGATCGGTGTGGGCGTGCGACAAGGTTGTGTGATGTCCCCATGGTTGTTCAGTATATATATATATGAATGGGGTTATGAGCGAAATAAAAACACGAGTAATGGAGAGAGGGATGTCGTTGGTAATGAATGGTGATGGATGGAATATCTCAGATTTGTTGTATGCTAATGATGCAGTAATGCTTTCAAGTACCGGGAAAGAACTTGGTAGGCTAGGGCAGGGTGTTGCTGATGTCTGTAAGCGTCGTGCCTTGAGAGTAAATACAGAAAAGAGTAAAGTGATGGTTACTGAGAGAGAAGGTGAATCCCAATGCAATGTTGCAGTGAATGGAGAGAGACTGAAATTGATGAGAGAGTTCAAATACCTGGGTACAGTGACAGTAAAGAGAGGAAAATGTGCAAAAGAAGTTGAAAGTAGAGTGACACAGGGAAGAAAAGTAGCCTGTGCAATGAAGGCATTGATAAGAAACAGAGGCTTGAGTGTTGTGCACGAGGCTTACATGAAGGTGTCTTAGTGCCAACTTTAACTTATGGATGTGAGACTATGGCGTGGCATGAAAATGAAAAGTAAAGAGTAAGAGCAGTGGAGAAGGGACTGCTGAGGAATGTATGTGGAGTACAGAGGGTGGATAGGATACGAAATAATGTGATTCGTGAAAGATATGGAGTGAGGAAGTCGGTGGACACCAGAATCGAGAAGAGTGTACTGAGGTGGCATGGTCATGTGGAGAGAATGGACAACAATAGAGTTGTGAAAAAGGTATATCTGAGCAAATTCGAAGGACGGAGGAGGCGAGGTAGGCCAAGGAGAAGGTGGAGAGATATCATGGATGAATATGTGAGGAAGAGAGGTTTGGAAGTCGGTGAGGCTAGAGAACTGACAGGAGATCGAGCTGGCTGGATGAATGTTGTGAGGAGAAGTGCATGGTCAGGGATTTTGGCATGCCTTTTTAACATGGTAGTGTCTGGATTGACTCTGTCGGATACGATTATACGAAGCTACAGAACGTGGTGAATTTTTTTGGCATATCCGATAAAGCCAGGATTCCGAGGGCTTGAATGATGAGTGAATGGAAGTGTGGCCCATTGGATTGGGGATATTTTGGGCTGTCCCAACATTGCTAGTCCTCACCCTGCTCTAGGGTGGGAAAGGAGGTCCGGATGACGCCCAACAGGCGATGGTCAATAGTGTGGGTTTACCCCAGCGGGAGATGGTCATTAGCGAAGTCGCCCAACGGATGATGGCCAGTGTCATCACAGCCGGTGTTTGTTTGAGTGTGGCCACTCAAGGGAGGGGGTGTTGTCACTGCACGCTTTATTGATAGTAAACGTTTTGCAGTAGTTAATGCAAATGATTTACATGGGTTAAGATGTTTACACAGATCACTGATCATTAATTAAGAGTTGAAAATACTGCTCATTAACATGTTCGGCCCAGTGGTAAACACATGGCGTGAGGAGTCATAAGAGGCGAGATAAGGGGGACCATACTCTAAACGTGTCTGTCATCACTCACGACAATGAGTTGCTTACGGCATAGAAAGTGCACGAGGAGAGTATCAGTCTGCAGGTTGAAGCTGGAAAGTTAACATAGAGTCCGTGAGCTGATGTGGCTGGGAGTGTAGTAACATTTATTTCAGTCGCCACATACTCTACCCGTCGAGTCACAGGCCCTCACCACGTAAGTTGCGTCATTACGTGTGTGGTAACATTTAAATGTTTAAGGATTTATGTGGCTGTGGCAAGTACATTCGTGTATGTATGTATATATATACCAGTGATTATGATGGATATGATTGACCAGTGTGCTTATAAAGATAAAGATATGATGTTTATGCTGTTTGTTGAACGCTAAGTCACACAGATGTACTTTAGAATCTCTCTCTGTTGTCGCAGGTCTGACAGATACTGTATAGGAACAAGTCCACCTCACGGTGGGTGGACTCCGGCATAGTAGTGTGGCGCTTACAGTTATGATTATACGGAGATCATAATTTCTCTGTGCCACAGCTTAGTTAACTCCTGCAATCCGGCGACATGTAGTACTGACTGATTATTACTGGCTTCAGATAACAGTATTCAACTTACGAATGATACCTTGTATTGATGGGATGTGTGAAAGCTATATCCAACCCCTCTGTTTGACATGTGTGCAGTTTATGTTATGAACTTAAAAAAAAATCAGAGAAGGTATTGGGATGGCAACACTAATGCAAAATAGGTGACCAAACCTAAGCAAGATAATATTAAAATATGCAGCTAACATTTACCATCAAGAAGATATTACCGAATATTCATTTGCACGTGTTTCTGCCAGAGAATTTAAGATACATATTTTCAGTCTGTTTGGTGATGTATCTGTAACGGTAGCAACTCTAGCGTATGTTTACGGGTGTTTTTGCCTCTTATTTTTTTTTAATAAAATATAAACTTGAACAGAATACGCAGTGCCCTCACTAGTTCAGGAAAAATCATTCACTGAATGACTTGTATTGTGCAGTGAAACACTGTTCCTTATTTCTTCACTTACCAAGTGCCTTTTTCACATAATACTTACCCACAAGTTTTAAAATGTGCTCTAAAGAAAGACACCGCTAAAGAAAAAAAAAAAATCTCTACACGTCCGAAAAAAAGCCATTTGCAGAGGCCATAGGGGCACTGTGACAGTCAACTACTTGCGTCGTTGTGTGGTCTCTAGCTTGAGCTGCTTTGCTCTGCCAAATGTACCAAAGCGTCCCCCACCCCACCATACCAGGGTAGGGAAGGATGAACCAGTTTTGAAAAAGTATTTTACATTGCCTATCTTGCAAATACTCCTTTGGCCCACACCGTAGTCCTGCTTTCAGATGACTGTAAGCTGCGTGATAGGCCAAATGGTTTCCTGTAACCCAGGAAACCATTTACTATGCCGGCTGGTAACCACATAATACAACTAGAGATACTTGGTGGTCTGATGGTTTAAGATGTTGCAACCAGGTTGGCCTTTAATGGTTTTTATCTATGGGATGATTGGAATTTGCTGCTAACATAATGTCACTCAGGGGAAAAGTGCTTTGTCACTCCTGAAAGCATGCTGGGATTAAATATCGCAACACCAGGCCATTATGCCCCTGATGGGATAACAAAGGAGTGGATGATGGGCAGATGAAAGGATGAAATAACGTAATGAAAAAATGTCATCATACTGAAGGGTTGGCATTGTCGAATTCTTATATTTCAGGTGCGGAAACGGAGTCCAATGCCTGACTCTAATTCTGTTTAAAAGCCCTTTTATCCATACAGACAGAGAGATAGAGAGATACACAGATAGACAGATAGATAATTTATTGACCACAGCAAACATACTGGAACAAATTAATAAAACTTATTGAGGTTTAGGAGTCCAAATCATACAAAAAAAAAAGAGACAAACTTCATACCGTGTTTAATATATCTATATGTATTTCTCTCTCTCTCTCTCTCTCTCTCTCTCTCTCTATTTATATATATGGAGCTCCCTTTTCATCAGTCCTCAGGACTAACTTCTGACCACCTCCCTTTACTGAACTTTTTCAGTGTTTGAATAACACAGAGAGTAGGCTAACATGCTCTCCAGTACAAGTTCCTTTAACTGTCAACACCAAACTATAGCACCTCTATACTGCACACTTGCACTCATCAGCTGGTGGCTCTTAGGCGAGGCACGTGGGTTAACATAGGGGACAACAACAAAAGAAGTAAAACAGTCAGTAGGCAAAACTATTTAAAATTTGTCATTTGTCCATCCAACATAAAAAAAAATAAATAAATAAAATATACACATTCATACAAGTAATAAAACCACAACCAAGTAGTAAGTCACATCACTCTGATCAATACGGTTTCCTTGAAGAAAGCCATAAATTTATCAGTCATAGTAAGATCCGCATCACCCAGAATGGTGGAAAAAGTGAAGGGGATGTCTGTTGTGCCGCCCTGAATTATAAGGTACTCTAGTTCGGTGATAAATTGCCGACACCATAGGATGAAATAACCGATAGATAACACCACACCACAGATTTCACAGAGCGGCGGAAAATGTCATTCAGTACATGGCAGTATATGAGTGCATCAATCGTGCCAAAACTCTCTCTGCCAGGCGACTGGGATGGTTGGCAGAATCCCAACTGCCAAGAAGTGGCTTGCAAGTTACAGTTGTATATTTAGTTTGGTCCACTGACCTTGCCACGAAAGATATATTGATTTCTTTCTGAGTAAGAGACACGACCCTAGATCGCTAGGAATGTCCCATATCAACTTGAGCTCCACAGCCAACTTCGCAAGTGTCAACCGCGCACTGCCATAGCCGACAATGACCGGGCACCCAGATCAGTGCAAATTATTTGTCGCAAGACTGTAGTTTACTAGTGATGCAGACCAGGGTCTCATGAGAATAGGTAGTGCAAGAAGCAATTGCCTGAAGAGCTGGCTTTGAATCTAAAAATATGACAGACAAGTCATATCTACAATTTGAGCATAGTCTATGGGTGTATCAATGGCAAATACTTCAGATGTAAACACAGAGGTATAAGTAGGCAACTGGAACCTGTTGGCACTTTCGGTTGACCACTCAACCAACGACCAGTAGCTTATCTCTGACCAGTGTTCTAACTAATATACCTGACAAGCAGATTAGAAAAGTTTGGGTAAACCATCTAGAAGAACACAATATGACAACAGAAAGGCAGTTCGGTTTTAGAACGGGATGATCATGTGTTACTAATCTATTAAGCTACTATGATAGAGTTACAGAAACATTACAGAAAAGAGAAGGATGGGTGGACAGTATCTATCTAGATTTCAAGAAGACATTTGACAGAGTACCACACCAATGACTTTTATGGGAAGTGTACCATCAGTGAGGAATCCATGGCAACCTGTACTGTTGGATGCAGGATTTTCTCAGAAAAATGGAAATGAGACCAGTACTAAGAGAAAATTACTCATCATGGAAGGAAGTGATTAGCGGAGTTCCATGGGGCTCGGTGCTGGCACCAATGTATTACTCGTATTGCTGATGATGCAATAATACAAAGGAAAATTACTAACACAGATTCTTACACAGAGCTACAAGAAGAAATAAACTTCATGAATGGAGCAATAATTGCAAATGGAATTTAATGTGGACAAGTGTCATGTAATTAAGTGTGGTAAAAGTGAAAAAAGACCATATTGGGATTATAAGTTACGAAGGTCAACCGTACACATATCAGAAAGGGAGAAGGACCTATAGTCGGCCTTGCTCCCGTAAGCGCCTGTGGTGTGGCTCGCACCTGTTTACAATGGTGCCACGTTTCCTCAACTTGCGATGTGAAACGGAAGCTATTTATGTACAAGGCATCACAAATTCGATAAATTCAGATGAATAAAACTTACACTTGTGTATTTTGATGGATGAATCAACAGTAATCTAATTATGCATAAAATATTTATACAGTAACACAGAAACATGGCATACATATTGTACAGTGTTGCTAAAAGAAATAGCAGTCACTTTTAATGTTTTTTAGCGTAGTTTTAGGGTGGTTAATAATATTACAGTTATGGATATAATAGAATGAGCCTGAAAAAAGAAGAAATATGCCAATATCCAAAGTAAAAGAAATAATTCATATAATTCTTGTGAGTGGCAGCACTGACAGATAGCTTCCCTACAGAGAGAGAGAGAGAGAGAGAGAGAGAGGCAGGAGAGGGGCATGCATTGAATGCATTGTCGGCATCACTAAATATAACAAAACCAAATTAACAAATGAAAGCACAATTATAAATAACTTATAAAAGAATCAAAAGTACTCAGGGTGGCTCACATTTCCCGCCATGTGGTAGGTGAATCCAGCCCCCTTCCCCTTCCCTCCCTTCTTAATCCCTCCTGGGTGTCTCAGGTCAAATCCCCCTTCACACTTCCCCTCCCCCCTGGACCACCACCCCAACAAACCCACATCCACACTCCCACCCACACCTACACCCACACCCCACTACGTCGGGGTGTATGAATCAGTAACGTAACAAACCTCTCAGCAGACAGTAACTTTGACACTCCATCTACTACTAAATATAACAAAACCAAATTAACAGATGAAAGCACAATTATAAATAACTTATAAAAGAATCAAAAGTACTCAGGGTGGCTCACATTTCCCGCCAGGAGAGAGAGAGAGAGAGAGAGAGAGAGAGAGAGATAACGGTATAGAAAACGTGGCAACACTGTACACAGGTGCGGACCACACCACAGCCGCAAACGTGCGCGAGTCCTACTATAGGAGTGATTATCAATAACAGACTATCTCCGGCCGACCACATCAGTGAGAAGGTACGTAACATGTATACACTGCTTGCTAATATGAGAATAGCATTCACATATATAAATGAAGACATGCTGAGAGACATAATATCATTCATCATAACAACCCTGGAGTATGCATCAGTAGTCTAGAATCCTCATCTAAAAAAAACACATAGATAAGATTGAAAAAGTACGAAGGGTAGCTACAAAGAAAGACTAGAAAAACTGAAAGTACCAACACTATAATTATAGGAGAGAAGGAAAGTAGGAGACATGATTATGCTATGTAAATACATCTCAAGGAAAGAGAAAATAGACATAAATAAATATATAAAAGCTATGAAGAAGCACCAGCAAAAAGACTCCAAAAAAATACTTAAAAAGAGGGGCGTTAAAGACGTAAGGAAATTCAGTTTCCCAAATAGGGCAATTGCTTAGTGGAGTGCACTACCGAATGATATAGTGTGTGCCAAAACTGTCCATAATTTTAAGGATATATATGTGTGATAGTAATGGTTTAATACACGGGACAGTACGAGCTTGACTCATTCCTGTAAGGATACAATCAATTATGAACAATTTAGGTAAGAACATTAGCACCCACACATTCACTCGACTTGGAGCCATCGGTGTACAAGTGGTGGGACCCTAAATGATGCGTGATAATATTATGGAACAAGTGCTGGGCCTCCGCTTCTAGCACCTTGGTATTTGGTGCTAGAAGGCGCTCCCAAGGCGCTATATTTTTAAAAACCAACAAGTCACGGTCATTGAGGTCCACACCAAGCTCCTGAGTTAGTAAATGGAGGCGAATGGCATGTGGCCACAAAAGATTGTGGTGCTGAAGCATGGAAATACAGGCCACATGCCGATATCATGATTTCCAATGGTTAATAATTATCTATCTATCTATATACGTACGCTGCTTCCCCCATGGAAAGGGAGGTAGCCGAGACAGGACGACACACTCCCCATTTACTCATCCATTCAAACCCAGTCATTCGCATCTTAGCCCCAAAGGGGAGAAGGGACAGATCCTCACTGCACCACACCACACATGGGTCAACTGCATAGTGCAATCAGTGACATCCACAGCAGGGCCCGACAGCAGAGCTGGTTTACCCCTGCCACATCATAATACACCCATCCCTTTACTCGCACCTGACCTGACTAGCTAATCACACCAAATGCGGGAGAATATCCCCTCAGGGCTGCATCATCATTTATTCATTCACAATTTCTCTCCATTTATTTCTGTCACGCACAGCCACTCTTCCTTGCTCAACAGACATCCCTCTCGCATCCAGCCTCTCTTCACACTGTCCATCCATCCTATTCGTGGTCTCCCTCTCAACCTTACACCTCTCACATCAGATCTAGTTATCTTTTTCACCAATCACTCATTATCCATTCTCTCCATATGCCCAGACCATCGCAACACCCTCTGCTCAACTCTACCAGCCATCTCCCGAACAACTCCAGTTCTCCTTTGCACTTCATCATTTCGCACTTGATCCATACGCGTCACTCCATACATACTCCTCAGACACCTCATCTCCATTACATTCAAACTTTTCCTCTCTGCTACACCCATATTCCATGTTTCAGCCCCATATAACGCAGTCGGTACCACAACACCCTCATACAGCCTTCTCTTTACATCCATTCTAAGCGAACAACATCCAAACACTGTTTTCATTCCTCCCAGCACCTTTCCACTTCATTTATTCTAAACTTCACTTCTGCATCTATTCTTCAATCCATAGCAACACGCGACCCTAAATATTTAAAACACTCCACCTCCTCAAGCAACTCACCATTCAAAACTATATTCATCCCCCTACCATCTACCAACCTCGTACACTTCATCACTTTACTCTTATTCTTACTTTCAATTTCCTCCTTTCACACACCCTTCCAAACTCCTCTACCAACTGTCTCAATCTCTCCTCTGAATCAGCCACCAGTGCAGTATCATCTGCAAACAGCAGCTGCTTAAGATTCCACTCTCCACCATCGACATTAACCAGACTCAGACCTCCACCTAAAACACTTTTTTTTTTTTTTTTTTTTTTTTTTTTTTTGTGTCCGACACTTGCATTCACCTCTCTTACAACACCATCCATATAAATATTAAACAACCAAGGCGACATCACACATCCCTGTCGCAGCCTCACTCTCACGGAAAATCACTCACTCACAGCATTTCCCACTCTTACACACGCTCTACTATTTACATAAAAACTTTTCACCCCTTTTAGTAACCTACCATCAAGTCCAAACAATCTTAAAACAGTCCACAAAGCCTCCCTATCAATTCTGTCATACGCTTTCTCTAAATCCATGAATGCCCAAAACACATCCATGCCTTTCGCTAAATACTTTTCACACATTTGTCTCACAGCAAACACCTGATCCACGCATCCCCTCCCTCTCCTAAAGCCACACTGCTCATCACCAATTAATCCCTCTGTACCCTCTCTAACTCTCATAATTAACACTTTACCATACACCTTACCTACAACACTCAACAGACTTATACCCCTAAAGCTAGTATATTCATACTTATCACCCTTGCCTTTATACAACGGGACCACACAAGCACTTGCCCAGTCAATGGGCACCATACCTTTCAGAAAAGCACACATTCAACAATCTTACTAACCAGTCAACAATAGTCACTCCACCACCCTTCAGGCATTCAACAGCACACCCATCCATACCTGCAGCTTTCCCTGTTTTCATCTCCTTTACTGCCTTCTCCACTTCCTCCTTCGTGATCAAAGAATCATTCAACTCTCCCAACACATTTATTCCTTGCACCCTTCCTTCTGCCACAATCTCAGCCACCCTTTCATCCTCTACATTTAACAATCTTTCAAAATACTCTGCCCATCTCTTCCTTACTTTTTTTTTTTTATGCGAGGAAGAAGGAACCAAAGGCCATGAGCTCGCAGTAACAGTTCCCTCCAAGAGAGAAACAAAATACAATAGAGAGCCAAATTCAAGATCCGATCATTTTGAGATGCCTGGACACACTGCGTTTGAAAGACTGGAGATCATAGGCAGCAGGAAATACAGACAGAGGGAGACAGTTCCAGAGCTGACCTGTTGCATAAATGAAAGACTGGGAGTAACGGTTAACTCTTGCAATAGAGAGTTGGACAGAAAAGGGATGAAAGTTTGCTGCCAGACGGGTGCTACGCGCCCGTCGTAGAGGTGGAGGAATGCAAGCAGACAGTTCAGAGGAGCAGTGACCATTAAAGTAGCGATAGAAAAGAGATAAAGATGCATCAATCTCAATTAATATCCTTCCATCCTCTGCTTTTATTCGCTCTTCCTTCCCCGACTTTCCCTTACGCACCCTTTTCACCTCCTTCCAAAACATTTTCTTATTCTGTTGAGAATTCTCAGTCAGCCGCCTACCCCACCTCTCATCTGCTGCCACTTCAGCATCACGCACAGCTCTTCTCGACCTATTCCTCCTTTCCTTATACCTCTCATATGACACCTCATCCTTCCTCTGCAACCACACTTCATATGCACGTCTCTTCTCTGCCACAGCCATACTTATTTCCTCGCATCACCATTCACTTCCTTTTCTTACACCACCACCCACACATCTCACACCACACACCTCTTCTGCATGCCCCAACACAGCACTCTTAACCCTTTAACCGCGGGCATTGTTTTGCCCCGACTGGTCTCTCCCGCGGGGGTTTCAGCCAAAATGTAAACAAACTTTAAACCTTTATAACTCTGCACAGAATAAATCTAGAGCGAAAAATAAGGTACCATTAGAAAGTACTAACCTTCGGCTTTGCAATGATGTAGGTTTCATGATGTCGTTGACTATCACTGGATGGGCAGTGCCGGTAGAAGTGAGCGATCTAAAATCACTATTTTTCGCTCATACACCATTACCTTCGCTCACACACCATTACCAAATGCCAACCTCATTCTGATAATAATACTATAAACATATATGAACACTGCACATACGATAAATACCCACCCTGTGTTCACTGAGGCAGGTAAAAGGCACTGTAATTGCCCGCACTTCACTGCCATATCAGCGGTGTTGTAATCACTATTTTTCGTTCACACACCATTACCAAATGCCAACCTCATTCTTATAATAATACTATAAACATATATGAACACTGCACATACGATAAACACCCACCCTGTGTTCACTGAGGCAGGTAAAAGGCACTGTAATTGCCCGCACTTCACTGCCACATCAGCGGTGTTGTAATCACTATTTTTCGCTCACACACAATTACCAAATGCCAACCTCATTCTGATAATAATACTATAAACATATATGAACACTGTACATACGATAAACACCCACTCTGTGTTCACTGAGGCAGGTAAAAGGCACTGAAATTGCCCGCACTTCACTGCCACATCAGCGGTGTTGTCACTCACACAGCTGGACAGATACTGATGCGTGTTGGTCAGGGGTGGGGAGGGGGGCCTGGGGGGTGGGAGGTGGGGGCCCGGGGGGTGGGAGGAGGGAGGTGGGGGTCGACTGGAGTGAAAGACCTTAATAGCTACTCTCCCTTGAAACAATTGGCGCACGGAAAAAACGCGGGGTATTCAAAATATTCACAAACATTTGAGAATGACACCTGCGGTTTGGTCCAATTTTTGCAATGTCATTCTGGGATGACACCCGCGGTTAAAGGGTTAAACAACTGCCATTCCTCCTCCACACTGCCATTTTCCTGATCTTTCACTGCATTCCACTCATCTTTCAATTTCTCCTAATACTCTATCATTTTCTCTCTTTTATCCAACTCACTCACTTGCAAAACCTCCCTACCACATCTAACCCTCCTAGCTCTCACCCATATCATACCTGCTCTTAACTTTCCCTCCACCAGGTAGTGGTCAGACATACCTCCACCCTCCCCTCTCAAAACTCTCACATCCAACAATCTTCCTATTACATTCATAGACACAACCACATAGTCCATTAAAGCTCTATCAACAACCCTTCCACCCTATGCCATATGAAAAAGCCAGTATGAAAAAGCCAGTTGGTCTCGGCGAACACAGACGGAAGATACAATTGCCTCCAATTCCATTCGAGCTACACATGCACGGCTCCAAGACATTCGTAAAAATTTATTCTGGGAGACATGTTATTTGTTGGAATTGGGGCAGGAGCTAGCTCTGTGACTAGAATGAGGAGCGGTTGGAAGAAGTTCAGGGAGCCTTTGCCTCTCCTGACATTGAGAGAGCTCTCCGTCAGTGCTTTGGATCTTTGTATGCAGCATGTGTTCTGAGTGTAATGTTGTATGGTAGTGAGACCAGGTCAGTAAAGGAAGAGGATATTCGCAGGCTCAAACGTACAGAAATGACAATGATCAGGTGGTAGTGCAGTGCGTCCTTGACTGTAAGGCCTGGGGGAGCTAGGTTTACGGTAGAAGAGTTGAGAGGTGGGATGGGACTGGAGTGTATTTTGTTGTGATGAGGAGAGGTGGATTGAGATGGTTTGGGCATGTTGAGAGGATAGGGGATCATAAATGAGTGCAGAATGTGAGAAGTGTCAATGATAGGGGTAAGGTAGTGAGAAGTAGACTGAAAAAGACCTGGGACAAGGTCATTGAGAGTGACCTCAGGGCCAAGGGACTAAAGAGAGAAGCTGCCAGAGATCGAGCAGCATGGAAAGCCGCCATTAGGTGACCAAGGCTGACGCATGCAAGCATGTTGGAGCCTTCAAAAACGAAAACGAAATCCAGCCCCCTCAATATGGCACCTGATGCCAGTCCATACTTTTGTCCAGCTTAGACCTAGTACGGAACTTTGTCATCATTCATAAAGATTTTCTGTTG
This sequence comes from Coenobita brevimanus, assembly GCF_032717465.1. Classification (NCBI taxonomy): domain Eukaryota; kingdom Metazoa; phylum Arthropoda; class Malacostraca; order Decapoda; family Coenobitidae; genus Coenobita; species Coenobita brevimanus. The sequence goes on from NC_137009.1 coordinate 34,643,962, forward strand.
GCTTCCCAAGTTTTTCATGGTAGATACTTAAAGGCATTTTTCAGTTTATCATAATGAACAATCATATTATTACATTATATTTAAAGTTATCTTTGATTATGCTGCAAGATCTGAAATTTGAAAAGGTATTCCATGATTATGCAAACCCAAACGCAAATCAGAGATGTTACGACTGGTAAAAACTGCAGTGGCACACTTTGTAATGGAAAACTTAAATCCCCACTGCAAGACCAAGTGGCGGACGGAATCAATGGCTGCTTGAATCCTCCCAACCGGAAATTGTGCACAATCGTCAGCATATATTGAATATTTAAAATTTCTTGGAATGGGAGCTGATGACAGAATATAAGTGATAATAATATTAAACAAAGTGGAAATAAGCACACTACCCTGAGGCACCCCATTTTCTTGGGTAAATATTTCCGATATTATGTCACGGGGCAGTTTGACAGAGAAGTTTTGGCCCTTAAAAAAAAAATGAATTTAAAACAGGAAATATAGGCTACCTTTTAAAACATAAGCGTTGAGCTGTATTAGTATACCACGTCACAACATTAAGTCATAGGCTTTATGGATGTTCAAGAACATCCATATCATGAACTCATTTTTTTTTTTTTGGGGGGGAAGGGAAGTGCCTCGGAAATGCAATGCTCCGAATTCAGTAAGTGATCTAGTGAACATCTACATTAGTGTAAGGTATATTGTCAATCATTTAACAAATTCTTCTATTCAAAAATGAAAAAGATCTTAGTAACAATTCGTTCCAAGACCTTCCATAGACAAGAATTCAATACATTAGGACGAAATGAAGTGGGATTCATTAGCTGACTAGCCTGTTTGGGTATCAGTATGACGTGTGCAAAGTGCCAAGAGTTTGGAAACGTTCAGGACGCCCTAAGTTTTCTATACAATGCTTACAGCTTAATCAGGTTGTCCTGATTGAGATGGTGGATCATTCCTTAATTGATGGTATCTGGTCCAGGGCTGGTGTCTTTACAGGATTTCAGGGCAAGGACCAGTTCATCTATTGTGAACTTCTTGGTTGTACGGAAAGTCTCCTTCTTTTGTAACAAATCTAATATTTGTAGCTCAGCCGTGCGTTTATGGTCTTGAAAAAGCTACTCATAGCTGCTTACATTAGAAAAACTTTGGCAAGGATATTAGCAACGTCCATGGGATCGCCAAAGATTTTCAGCTGCAGAGTAGTCACAGGGATATAAATGCGTTTATTATTTAATACCTTAATTGTAAACCAGACATTATTGAATGGGGTTAAGCGATTCGCATGGACACAAAACACCGTTAGGAGTCACGTTTAACCTTTCTGATTTATTTCTTTGCCTCATCCCTTGCCTGTTTGTGTGCAATAAAGTTTTGCTCTGTTGGCTGACTATGAAAAATTCTGTATCACGTATTACGTCCCCTTAATGTCTGTCAGCAATCCGATGTCCACCGATTAGCTCTATGCTTTGCATGAATTAGAGAGGTCTTGGGAATAACAGCCTCAGCCACGTGATATATGGAATTGGTTAAATTTTGAACAGTTACATCTATGGTCTTCCCAGAAATATCTACATTGGCGATCTTTGAGAAGTGTCCCCATTCTGCTTTCTTAAAGTTAAATTTTGGAAGTGACGAGTCTGAAAAGATGTCTTATGTATATGAAAGACGGGTGGGTAAATGATCGTTTCCCAAAAGTCGTCATAAGGATTCCACAAGATATCTTGATATATATATATGGGGAGGCGGGAAATAAGCCTCTGGTCAAAAGTTTTTCAGAACTGTGGGATCATCTACACAAGTCATTCTACTATCGTTCAGAAGACTGAGGTTAGACTGTAGTATTTAATCAGCTACTTGCACCCGATGGCCATTGATCCTCAAGCTACCTCACTAATAGTGATGGGCTTTGAAGTCTCCGAAGACTAACTTATTTTCAAGAAGGTGGTCCAAAGGGGAAGTTAAAGCATCACCATCAGTAGAGAGAGCAAACAGACTTATATGTCATCAAATTTTACCCTGCACGCGACAGCCTCCAGAGTAGAATTTACAGCCACTTCTGTTTGTGGATGTGATATGTGTGTGTATATGGCAACTCCGTGACCACCATATCTTCTTTATGAGAGGAAGTGTTTGAACTGTGGAAGATCAAGGTGATCCTCCAAGCACATCTCCAGTACAAAAATAACGCCTGGCCTGGGTTTAGATAGTTAGATTGTTATACTGTGTAATTTATTCCTAAGAGTCCTACCATTCCACTGTAACACGGTATATGAGACGGTTTAAGATTTACAAGGTGGGCCATTGTGTGTGTGTTTTTTTTTTTTTTTTTTTTTTAATGTGTCCGACTCTGGGCATAGGCTTCGCTTAACCTTTATATGCTGCCTGCCACCTGGCGAACAACTACCAGGGGACCTATCCATGTGCTTGCTAATAGAAGTCTCCATATGATCATCAATAACATGGCTCCCAGATTCCCACAAGGAAGATCTGTTCATTCATTCCCTCGCTGGAGCAAGAGCACGAAGTACATGTGGACGTGACTGTTTGGTAAGTGTGGTCATATTAATCTTACTAGACTTGCTAGACTTTAGTTTAGGCCGTACTGACTGAGAAGCAACAGCAGCAGCAGCCTGAAAGTAAGAACTTGCAGCAGGGATATCAGTAAGTGTTGGAACGTACAGGAGGAGCAAACGAGAGAACAAAAGCGAATGACAAGAGTGATGGGGACAGGGTCAGCCTGCATCTCCACCATGCACATCACAGGACGGGACACAACCGCCTATGCATAGGAGACACTAGGTTTGGGAGTAACATCCAACACCCTCACCTTCTTCCTTGCATCGCAAAAGGACATGCCCTCCGCTGCCTTTACTGTGCAGGCCTCCTTCTCCTTCCACTTGTGGCAAGTCCTCAGGCAAATGGAGGAAGCACCTTTGCAATGAAAGTAATATACAGCCTCAGATGTGCAGTGTTCAGCATCATGACCCTGAGGTGCACACTTACAACTGCAAAGCCCGACAAGTTCATTATGTCTGTATAAATGACATCTTGATACAACGAATGAGGTTAGGATATATGACCTGACGTTAACAATTTCGCAACCATCTTTGACATGGGCTTGGAGACAAACTTTGCCAAAGATCAAGATATTGGTGGCAATCTCATTACCCTCTCAGAATCTAGTTATAAACCGAGCATCAACTGCGTCCTGTTGATCACGTTCACGTATGATCTCGTCCTCTTCCATAACCATGAGGTCCCTACAGGTGATAATATCTTTGAAGGAATTCATGAAATGCGGAACCCTCGGCTCGACATCATGACAGTGAAACTTCCACAGTTTAAGCAAGTCCTTAACCTGGGAGGAGATTCCATTTTTTACTTGAATGTCTCCATTAGCATTTTTTTTCTTTAATAGTTCTACCTCACCAGCACTGCCATCAATCACCTTTTTAATAATGAAAGGATTGAGACTGGCCAAGACAGTAGAACTGACAGCATGGAAAGTAATAAATAATGCGTTATTCACAGGTTTGTCAAACAGGGTACGAGTCTGGAGCTGTTCAGTCTGGAAGTGGTTAGTCCGTCAGGGACATCCCCCCCAACTCCCTGAAGGGGAGAGAGGCGGCAGGGGCTTCCACCAAAGTATTCACTTCCCCGTTGTGAAGATAGTGGGAAGCAGGAGAAAAAAGCAAGCGACATAACTCCCGGGGTATAAAAATTATGGCTGAGATTGTCCCCTCGAACCACTCTCGGAAGGCCGTGTTTGTGTCCACACATACCCCAGAGCGATCGGTAAAGGGGGGGGGGTCACTTCGGAGATGAGTGAGCAAAAGCAATTTCAGTAATTTGATACAAACACATATTGTATCTCTAAACAGAGAAGACAGAACAATGAGTACTGCCTAGCCTAACTTTAATGCACTCTATAAGTAATAATAATAATATTAATAATAATAATATTATTATTATTATTATTATTATTATTATTATTATTATTATTATTATTATTATTGCCGATGCAGCAGCCTTGTAGCTAGGAGGGAACAGGCAATACACGCCCGCACCCTCCACAGCCGTCGATCAAAGTCAGCAAGGTTCAACTCTCCACTGTTGCTATGTTACAAGTACTGATGACCATACGGGTGAATGGTGAGGGACACCACTTTTCGCTCATAAGATGATTAACTGTAGCTCGGTAACATTTGAGAATCTGACCCATGTTGTGACAGCATTTTCTACTTATGTCAAGAATAAACCTATGAAATTTCTTCAATATTTCTCAGGAGTCTCTCTTTAAACACGTCATCGAGTTGTTGTTGCTGTTGTTATTGTTGTTGTTGTTGTTATCGTCCCAGTTATATATGAATGTGAATTAAGGAATGACAGTTCACTTTTTTGGTTGAAAATGAATTTATGCGTCAATCTACATGAAACTTTACTGGATAATAGCTATGATACCTACTTAAGCGTGTAGAAAGTTTCAGAACGATACATGAAGAAAATAAAAAAAAATATTCAGTAAAATCTTAATATATTTAACCTAACTTGCACTGACTACTGCTCCTGAGTAAACATATAATCATTTTAAATATATCAGTGATTAAATTAATCATTTACAAATAAAGCTCAGGGATTAGTTTTGCCAAATATAGCAATTATCCAGTAAAATTTCATGTAAATTGATGCATGATTTCATTTTCAAAAAAAAAAAAAAAAAAAAGAACTGTCTCCCCTTCAGCGAACTATAGACTGAAGTTGCCATTTACTGTAGCCCATCATTTTACTTTCCTGGGATAGGGATGGAGATGAGGAACGTTTGATGAACCGGGCCACTTCACCTACCGGCTATGCCAATGCCACCACTTGAAGGCATCTCTTTCCAGCACCCGTCATGGATTGATGGAGTTAAGCTCTTTTCTACAGTTGTCTTTCACACCCATTTTCATCCACTATCAGTGAATCACTCCTTTTCAGTGTAAAGCAACTACACTAAGTCATCGCTGTATTTGGTGGTAATTTGCTCCAAAATATCACAAGTTTTTCCACATGACTGGTAATATAAGTCAAGAGAGACAGGTAAATCAGCTTTATAAACGAAAGAATGGAAATTAATGTGGACTTTTCTGTTATATGTAGACTTAACAGCAGAAAAGAACATTGAAGAGGGTGGCAGGTAATGATGTTCTGTATGTAAGAGTGTATCTAATAATTAGGTTTCAAACCACTACACTCCAGGGGTAAAACTGCCAAACAAATTTACGATCGATCAGGTGCTGGAGAGGGGCGCCTTCACGGGGTGGCATCGAAATAACTGGGTGGCTCAAGTGTCTGTTTATAAGAACGTCCCTCACCTACTTCCCTATCCCCTACGCATAGGGCAGGAAACTATTGGAAGAGGGCAATTTAAGCCTGCAGTCCACGGGGTTGACATTTGAGATGAACCTAGGGTAACAACAACAGTAATATTGATTCCCTATTGCTACTGTTTTTTTTCCAATAGGAGCAAAGAAAGCAGGATATCAAGTCTACTCATGTATCCTGTTCCTCCTAAAAAAGGAACAGGAGAAGAAGATATCTTAGTTACGATAGAAAAACGGTCGCAAATTACATCTGCTTTCTAGACGAAGTACATGGACAGGGACGATTGAAATTTTCCCATTTCCATTTGTTTCTGCAAAATCATTACCTTTATCATCATTATCCACCCCTAGTTTGGGGTGAAATGAGGTCCGGAGAACCTGAAAAGCTTTACCGAAGGAGATACAAAACAAACTTGACTCAGTTCAATGGATCAGACTCCCATTCACTAACCATTCAAGCCCTCGGAATTCTGACGTCACCTGATCAAAGTTCAAACTCATTTTTCACGTAGCTCCACCTTCACCTATCTGGCAGAGTCAAGCCGACGATTATATAAATTTTAAAGAGGTGCCAAACCTGGTCATGTTCTCCGTATCAAATGTATCCAGTGAGCTTCATCCTCTGACATTTCCTTAAACTAATCAGCTTTTTCACACACACACACACACACACACACACACACACACACACACACACACACCTCTAACAAACTAATTAACTCTATTATCTTTTCTTTCCACCTGGTTTTCGGTTTCCCTCTCCCTCACTCATGCATCTCCCTTTCCTATACTCTCCTTGTCAGTGTCTCATTCTGTTTCACATACCCTCCCATTTTATATTTTCATCTAGTTCTTGGTCTCCTTCTGCTTCTTCTCCCATCCACCTAACTCTCATATACTCTCCAACTCGGTTTCTCACGCTCCGTTACAAATTGTCGCATCTACTGTAATATCAGTTTCGTTTTCGGTCTCCTACTCTTTCATCTGTTAAGCACTTCATGCCGTTTCTAAATCAGGTTGATATGTGCTTTCATTCCTTGCCAGTTCTACTTTAAACCATTGGTCTAATTCAATCGTTTCATGATACTTGGAAACTTTGGTATGTAGACTGGCTTTAAAAAAAAGTATACTTTTTAGAAAGGCATAAATTAAAGGACCTAATTGAGGTGCTTAAGTGGATGAACCGAATAAATAAGAGGAATAAGTGTATGGTACTAACATTCAGAACTCAAACTTATGATTTCAAACAAGATTAATTCGTTCTTAGTAAAAACGGATGGGTAGAAACTGGTTTGGCAATAATGATATAGTTGCTGCCTCTTTCACTGAAAGCATCAAGCATAGATCAGATAAGCCAATGACAGGTAAGAATTGGGTCTAAAAATGTCCTATTTACTGATTCATTGTATGTCCTCTGTACATGTTTCAGTATGATACCCTCTTCTCCTCTCTTCTCTCAGGCTTTCCAGTACACTTTCCAAGTCGGAGTTTTCTATGTTGTGTGGTGTTCCATCTCACTCTTTCCTGCTGGTTTAGGCTGAAGGGTTTCGTGGGCTGAGAGAGTTTTATTCTTTGCTATCCTTGTTATTGCTCGCCATTAGCAAAGCGAAACGATATTGCTTTTGCCCGCGTCTGTATGTGTGTGTGTGTGTGTATGTGTGTGTGTGTGTGTGTGTGTGTGTGTGTGTGTGTGTGTGTGTGTGTGTGTGTGTGTCTGTTACCATTGTATCTCATGAACGGCTCGAGTTACCAACATGAAAACTTCAGGGAATCAAGATATGGCCAGAATCTTGGACGAGTTCGACAACGGGCAATCTGGGTCAAGGTCAAGGTCACCAAAATGGCTTAAAGGTCAACTAGTTTTTATTGCCCGCCTTTAGCACCATTGTATCTCATGAACGGCTTGAGATATCAACATGGAACCTTCAGGGGTATCAAGATATGGCCAAAATCTTGAAAGAGTTCGAATATGGGCAATCGGGGTCAAGGTCAAGGTCACCAAAATGGCTGCCAAATTTCAACTAGTTTCATTGATATGGATTGCCTTTTTGTGAAATGCTGTAACTAAATTCCATATTGTTTTGAGAATTTTCTTCACATTTGGTTTGTAAGTAGCTTGTAACTTGCATATTCTGGTGGGCGATTAGCATTCGGCTTTCGAATGCTTTTCTTTCATCTTATTCTAGTAATTTTGTCACACTTGTAGGAACTGTATGGGCCAAATAGCCTAGTGCAGTTATCCTTTCTTATGTTCTTGTATTACCAGAACATTTATTACATTATTTTCTTGATACTTCCAGATAATTGCCTTCAGCTAAAAAAAAAAAAAAAAAAAAAAAACAATCTTGTACTGACAGGGTTAATGAAGGTTGTGTCAGACTCCTCCAGTTCGAAATTTCTCTCTTATGTTTATCCACAGCATCCAAGAGTGGCCGTAATATAAGAATGCCGTCCTCTGAACGAAATTGTTAATGAAGTTATATCTAACACCTACAGCTCAAAAAATACCTCCTATTTGGAATGAAATCTAGTCATAGCAGCTTTAACTCCTACATCATTAACTCCCATTCTGTATTATATTCTTGTTACCTCCCAGTGACTTTATACTGTGTAGTCTGATGCCGTTGTAGTATGAGAGATAATGGACACTATACATATCTCCTCCATTTCGAAGTCGCTTTTAAACTCCCTAAAGTTGTCTGTAATGATCAAGATTAAAGAGAAAAAAAATACGGCATTGGTTTGAAATGGTAACCTCAGCCTGATGACGCATTTTGTGCCTTATGAGTAATCTTGCCACTAAAGGACAATTGTACGAGTATTTCGCTGTGGGCAGAAAGTTCGAACTGTAATGGGTGAGGGTGGAATGGCCATCATTAACATTTTCACTGCTAGACGTAATTCTGATAAACTGTCTAGAAGTAATAAGAATAAATTGGAGGGAAATGCATCACTAGATATGAAGGCATTAAAGCCATAGACGTTAATGAGATAAAAGTTAAAATATTCACTTGCCGAAAAGATCAAGTTCTTTGAAGCATAACTAACGCCACTAAGCAGATTATGAAGATAAGAAAAAAAAGTAGGAAGTTCTAAGTTTTGTGGATTCAGACAATCAGTCCCCCCTCCCCCACTTACACGTAACACTATCGTATTTATAGGTTAAGCCTTTGACTATTAGAGTTTTTCTCTTTGAGCAACATTATTTGGTGTTGGCCAAAATAAACTACCTAGGTGTGCCAACAGGAGGAATAGGATTGGGTAAAACAAAACACATGCAGTAAATGCACCGTCCACAGCGAATTGGTTAATGGCAACAGAATGTAACCCGTCCATCAGACAGGGCTATCGGGAAGGAGAAAGAAATAATCTCGATTTGCTTGAAATAAAATACAATAGATGGCATTGTATTAAACGAATAATAATGAAGCATAATAAAAGACAGGAGTAAAAAGAACATAAGTCATTATCATAAACATATATTTCCAAGAACTTACCATTAGGTAGTTTAATGTCTGAAGAGTGGGTACATTTTTGTGATACTAATTTTTGTATACGAGAAATGTATCATGGGTAATATAAGTATGTCTGTTAATGGGTGTAAATTAACTGTGCAATTAACAAGTCTATAGAAGACACGCCTCATTTTATTATATACGGGACAGACAAACGTCTCCCATACGAGATAATGGAAGGTAAGCAAATGCCTGTAATTATACAGTTATGAAGATAATCCTAAACTTCGTTTACGTGAATTCCAAGAGACAAAGATAAAGAAACAATTTACTATGTCCAAGGAAGAAATGACGAACTCATTTAATAAGAAGGCAAAAGAATCAAATCCAAACAAAGGCATCATTCACACTAGAGACAATAAACTGTCACCGAAATTTGAAGGCTCATACAGAGTAATTATGAGAATTGCCAGTAAGGTATTATTCATCCCACAATCGAGTGATGAAGAGAAACAAATTCACATTGATCATTTAAAATGGGTCTCATGAAATTTAGCTTACAATTGCAAGACATCGGATACAACCGAAAAACCTAGTAAATACGGTGGAAATAAACCGGACGAGATCAATAAATACCGGAATAAATTACAATCGCATACCAAACATACAAACATAGGTGCAACTAATACAGCAATTACCATAACAAGGCATTTACATGACGTAGGAATCGATTTAGACTCCTTTATAAGTAATACGCTGAGCAATTTAGAGCAGTCATTTTTCTCCAAGAGCCAGAATAAAGTCAAGATAACTGAAAGGTTCATCATTAGTATCATCATTCCTAGCATGACTTACTAACATCACTGGATTACCTATCTAATAAAGTTATTCACTCGGTAGGTAAATAACCTAAGAAAGACAGAGAAGTCAAGTCAATCCATTGTGGAGAAAGTAAATGCACTGAAAGGGAATACCACACTTTTCCAACACTTCTCAGTGGTCATGGAACATACTGACATAATAATACTTCAGTTAGGCAATACCAGAGCTCGTTATCAAGCTTTCATTAAAGGCGTTGATAATGCTGGTAACAGTAAGGTCACCATTAACTTACTATTTACAATCTACGTCAGATAATCAGTCAAGGCGTAAATAAACATGGTTTGAAACCTTTGTTTGAGGAAAGGAATCTGATGTTACATTATCCATACAAAGAAGGAACACTCACACAAACATCAATTATAGTTCATGTCCCATTCATAACAAATGATTTTTTCACAGTCTATCAAATATGCCCTTCTCATTCTTAAAAAGATGTCTTATTAGTCACCATCAACACCAAGGCAGAAATTATCATGGTCTCCAATAAACAGGACACTGTCACCTTCGCTACTGAAACAATTCGACATAAATATCGTACATCACTGCATGCACTTCACCTTTGTCCTGCGTACATATTCATGTTTCAGTCAGCTGAGACAGTCCCTTGTAAAATGGCTATCATAAAGAATAACGACATCCATCATCATTGCAAGTTCTAGATAAACTCATCCATTATCAATGCATTGGACATTCACAGTTCTTCTGTTTCACTCAAAATACATCAGTTCTCGTAACTTGCCCAGACACACCACCAACCCATATATCAGCATCAGGTTTATACATGTCACCAGATTACTGTTCAGCACTAACCCTTTCATTGTCCACCTTACCTACTAGAAACCACTATGCTATTCTAATCCACACACACAAGTTCTTCCAACCATTACCTAAGATGAATTTAGATATGAGTACACATATTAAGTTAACTTCACCGAGGTTTGAAGCCATGCAACTGATCAATCAAGCAATGCAACTTTGGAAGGAATATATTACGATCATGTTCAACCCATAATATGTTTATAGTCCAGCACCAGTCATCGTTATAATTTTCTCCATCATGTTTGCTATAATAGTACAGTATTGGGTATGCGCAGAATGCAAGCTGTGATTGAAAACTTGCAGACAATAGTCCAAAACTATGCGTTACAAGTAAGACCATGTAAATACTGTAAATGCTGTACATATATTTTATACAAAATAACAAAAATATGGGGCTCCATATAGCATAATATTTATCTGAAAATAAACTGTGCAACAATATTATGTCAAGATGCATGTATCCATTTTACAGTATGAAACAATATTACTAGGTGTCAGATAAATAGAAAGTACGTCAAAGATGACCGATTCTTGATACGACTGACTACTGCAGACTTACCACAGTATTGCTATTGTATTGCTACTGTATATATATATATATATATATATATATATATATATATATATATATATATATATATATATATATATATATATATATATATATATATATATATATATATATATTATATACTTTACAGTTACATTACTACTTACAATTTTACAAGATTAAGATGAATACCGTGTATTTACATAAGTATTTAATTGTTTAACCTTGTAACATATTCCTGTTCACTCTGTAGATTGTAAGACAAAGGCAGGTCGTAGGGACGACAGTTTGGCGTGACCGAGCGAAATATAGGCATTAATTGCACAATGTCATAACTATAGGCATTATATAATCACAGCACAATATGTAATAGGCAGGTAGATATGTCAAGGTCATCAGGAACAGAAACACACACATCCTTTGACCCAGACTATCAAGAATCTCAGAATGAATATCAAACACTTGGTGTACCTCACGGAAGCCAGCTGGCTTACGTAATGGAAACGTGCTAAACGGAAATCACACACACATACGCACAAACGTCAGCTAGTTAGAAGCCAGGCTATGATATATACCCAGATACCAGGTGTGGGGATCAGTGAAGGAATGGGAAATGAGAAGAAAGCAGAAGGAAATTAAGCAGAGTAGGAGGTAGGAGCCAGTAAGTGATTAGCTGTCACTCTAGCAATTAGTGGGTCACATCACTCTGTCTGTGAACATGATACCTGTATCACAATAAAACCCCGTAACCCAAGAGTGTCTCTACCTCACCTCCACTTACGATACAAGAGACAAACGCGGGAGTGAGACATAGGAAGACATACCAATATACAGTCACCATGTTATCTGATGCCTTACGACTCTTTACATTGGTAGCAGGTGCCTCGCCAATCTAATACAATCCCAACTCCTAGATACAACTATTTTCTACATTTGGTAGCAGCAGTAATCTACGACTCTCTACGGTTCTCCACATTATTGGCACTGGTGGCACCTACCTATGTAGATAACTTCCTACCTACCTATCTACCTATCGATCCTCCTTCCACTGTAAAGAGGTTGTGCCGTGCAAGGAACGTTGTTACACAGGAGCTCACTGCAGAACTTGACTGCGCTAAAATCAGTGACTGATTGGCAGTTCACGTACTATCCGTGGCAGCTTCTGCCTTGGGTCATGAATGCTCAGAGTTGGCAATCAGTCGGTCATCGTTCAGGTTTAGGCAAACCCAATGAAAAGAAATGGCGGAGAAGATCCAGGAATCTTTTGCTAGTGATAGGAGCTTAATTGTAAACTGGGATGGGAAAATCCTTTCACTGACACATAAGAAACTGCATAGCTTCTTGGTGTACAAAGATTTCTACGGGGACTGGACAAGCAACGGCTAATGCTGTGATGAAATGTTGCAAGGACTGGAAGTTATCGGAGGAGGTGGTTGGTATGAGCTTCGATACGACATCCTGTAACAATTCTTTACTCATATGATTTTTTTTTTTTTTTAAGGAGCATTATGGAAAATTAGTATTTCATGCCTGAATTTTATAATACTGCCATTTAGGAAGACGATGAAAGCAACTGTATTTTTACAGCCAAAATATGCAACCTGTCATGGAGCGAAAATTTTTTCTATCTTCAGTGTTTTCGGTTATTTCCATTAAGGTACAATGTAGCTCATAAGAATTGTATTGCTTTTGAATAGGTATGTATATCACAGCCATAATAATTCTTGCAAACACAGTTACACTAAAAACACTATTGTAAATCGTACATGAGTGTAACAGAAGCTTTTCAGTTAATTCTTGCATCCTTCAGAAAGATTTACCAAACTTAGAAGAGGGGTCATTGGAGGCTGTACCAAACCTCTCCAGATCGAAATATCTCTTATAAACTGAAAACAGAAAAAGGTTGACGGTAAAATGAATAAAATATGAAAGTCAGTACCACATCGAAGGACTGAATGAGTCTTGTACAGAGCCACAATTCACCACACAGCAGTTTAAAAAGCAAATCCAGTTTATTTACTGGTCAGAACATATTCTTCTTCATACTTGCAGGCGGATCCTTTAGAATTGCAGGGTTTTCAGGAGTGCAGAGTACTTTGCTGCTGATCACAGACTTGTTGTTGCTACTCTAAGGCTACAAATCAAAACTGAGAGATTCTTAACATGCAACGAAAAAAGGTTCCATCTTGAGAAACTCGTGGATGAGAAGTGTGCATACGAGTATGTAGTGGCAGTCTCAAATCGATTTGAAGTGCTCAGTTCTGTTGATGATCCTGTAGAACGGTGGGATACCATTAAGTGTGCTACCCTGGCAGAAGCTGATGAGTGTACTGGAGACTGCCCAAGATCAAGGAGTGGATTCATCTCACAGAGAACGCTGACCACAGTTGAGGAGAGTCATGCTGCCAGTCTGGCTGGAGATTGGGAACTGTACAGACATCTGTCTCAACAGGCATGAGTTTCACTGAGAAGGACAAGGAGAGGTATGTCAGGGAAACCGCTGAGGAGGTGGAAGGCTGTTCTCATGCAGATGACCTTCGACCCACCTACCAAGCCCTAAAGAAGCTCCACTCCAGACCCAGCTCTTAACCTGAGATGTCCCGTCGACGTATGGCTACGTTGCAACATTTTGCATTTGCCAGTCCCGTCGACGTAATGATAAATCGTGCAATTGCAAGGTCCCTAATTTGCACAATTTTCAATTTTCGCGCGTGATTTTTCGTACGTATACACGGGACACCTTCCTCTATTCCTCTACAAGATGCCAAGCAGGGACAATGCCTTACACCGCATAACCTCCCCCCCCCATTGTCTCGGCAATTCACCTGTTACCAGTGACCTGGCCAGTAAAGACATTCAGGTCCAGAGTGATTCCCCAATCGAAGACAATGTGGAGGACAAAGTTTACATAGCATTAGAGGAAGAAGCAGTCAGAAATGACAATCAGGTAATGTGGTAAAAGAAGGTCAGGAATGGAGATGAGTTAGTGAGTGAAACAATGCTTATAATGCCTATATTACTGTTTGAAAACCAATATACTCTCGTACTACATTAAAATCGTACCAAATAAATAAATACCGTTTATGAGTGGTGTGGAATAGTTATCCTCCCATAGAACTCGTTTTCTTTGCAGCCAGCCTGATAGAAAACCCCGTAAGGTAAGGAGGTACTCCTACCTGTATCGAGTATTTTAAACCTCAGGTGAGCGATTTCTCTATGAATTTCCAATGTTTCTCACCAAAAGCGGAAGTTTTAGCCAAAAAATAATTTTTCCAAAAATGATCGGGACTGGGGGGTGTCGGAGGTGCGAAAGTGCTCAGGACATGACGGATAAGTTAACTCTGTTTGGAGAGCAGATGGACGGCTCGTGTTGGGGGTAAGTGAGTATAGAGCTCGTTGGGCTGCATAATTTGAGCAGCTGTATTTGGCTGAACCTCCCAGTGGAGAGCTTGCGTTGGCTGATATACGACCATTGACTGCTGTCCTACAACTAACGAAGCCGTGCCTTCTCTAGATGATACCAAGCAGGCAGTGGCTAGGTTGAAATGTGGTAGAGCAGCTGGTGTTTGTGACATCCCACCAGAACTGATCAAAGCTGGGGGCGAAGCCATGATCATGGAGTTACATGCAGTCATAGAAGCCGTTTGGCTGACTGGTATCATTCCTTCTGACTGGACAAAGGTTTTGATCACCTCTATCTGGAAAGGAAAAGGAGACCACCATGACTGTAGTAAATACTATGGTATTAGAGTGCCTATTGTGCCAGGCAAAGTTCTTGCTCACATTCTACTGGTGCATGTCTGTCTTGAGTTTCGACAAGGTCTAGCTGCCCATGTGGATCTCAAGAAGGCATTTGCATCAGTAAATCAGGAGGTAGTATGGGAACTCCTGCGACTCTGTGGGATCCCTGCAGGGATAATCCAACTGACTGCTGGCTTGTAGTCACTGAGAGTGTTGTCAAGTGTGGAGAGGACCATCCGACTTCTTCCCAGTAAGTTCTGGTGTAACAGGGATGCGTCCTTGCCCCCACACTTTTCAACACATGTATGGACTGGATACTGGACTGGGCTGTGAGTCAAAGTCACTTTGGAGCATCAACTGGCACTTTCAGGGTTGCCAACCTTGAATATGCTGATGATGCAGTTATCCTAGCAGAGTCTATGAAGACACTACTGAATACCCTTGAGGAATTTCACAAAAATGTGAAGCCACTGGAATTAAATTTCTGTTTGGCCATGACCAAGGTCCAGTCATTTGGTGGTTTGTTGGATGAAACAGTGCAGTCTGCCCATGCATGTGGTGAGGATATAGAAGTATTGGAAAGATTCACTAATCTTGGTAGTGTGGTCTGCAACAACGGTAGATCAGATAGTGAGATCTCTCGTCGCATTGGTCTTGCCTACAGGTTTATGGATTCACTCATTTTTGGTATTGGCGCTGTCGTTATTTGTGTAGAAGGACGAAAGTTCCCATCTTCAAGGCGTTGGTGCTCCCGGTCTTATGGCTGTGAGACATGGACACTAAACAGTGGCTTAAGGCAACAAATTGACTTTAAATATCTTTGCAGGATCATGGGATATTGCTGGTACAACCTGGGGCGTAACAAACAACTACTCCGTGAAACTGAATCGAGGCCTATTACCCACATAATACATCAACACCATCTCCAGGTAAATGGGCATTTGGCCTGCTTTCATGAGGTTTAGCCTGTTAACGGGGTTATCTCTGAATGAGTTAACCAAGGGTGGAGGAGGCCAAGGGGAGAGCCACGTAACTCATGGCTGGAGCAGGTCGATCACTCCTTTTGGGAGATACTAAGAGAATAAAGAGTCGCAGCCTGGACAGCTGCACACGGGACCTGTGTGAGTGGAGTAGGAGGGGGAGTGAGGCTATGTGCCCCGTGGTGTTTGATCCTTCTTGATTGATTGATTGACATAATCCATGTTATGGAACACAATTTAGCATACTGTAGCATTTTCAAGGCAGTTCGCACATTAAATCGCTAAAAACATTTTAAAAATCAGATATATTTTGAAAAAAAAAAAAAAAAATCAGCGAAACATACGTAACACATTCTTATGAATGAGGCCAAGTTTTCCCAAATATGTCTGGTACTTACTAACCGAGTACATTTATACCTACTTGCGTGGATGTTATTATGTTCAGAAATGTACACTCTACGAAAATTTGCAGTATCAGCATTTCAGATTTAAATAGTACGTTACAGGGTATTTATCCCCTAGATGCTGGTTTCCATAATTACTGAAGAACCTAAGAACTCATCATTATTTAAATATACTAATACAACTTCAGGACTTCTCGATTTGTTACATCGATATTGAGTAATAGCTTGTCTAACTTGAGGCATGTCAATAGATCATGTTAAATATTTTTCAAAATCAAATCTTTCTCTGAACTGGACGAACACCACATGACATTGGTCATATCTGTATGCCCGGTGATTTACCTCCTTTTAGTCATTTATGCGTTTCCTATAATCCTTTTAATTATGTAAACCATCCATCTGAGACGTATTATATAGCCATTCATTAATACTGTCATCGATATTATTTTCATAAGTAATCATCTTGAGTCAACGGTTTCAGATGTAAAAAAAAAAAAAAAAAGATAATATATCTATCACTATTGGAACATGTGTCCTCGGAATATTCTGAAGTAGATTTCAATATTCCTTTGAATGCCGAGACTGGAAATTTCTTATATGTTTCACGAATTCTTCCGTACTTTCTTTTCTAATCTTTGTTAGCTCTTTCTTATACTTTTTTTTTTCTAACCATTTCACGGTGAATCTCTTCATCATTCCACACATTCTTCTTATGCTTTGCTTCATAGTACAGATGCCTCTTATTATTACAGTCAGCTTAATAATTAACATGTTTTCTCTGTCCGATAAATTTTTTATGTGCTCGGCTGTGATGAGAGCTTGTCCTGTAGGGTGCAGTAGTATCAAGTTCAGTGTACTTACGATTTCTTGTGTAATTATTCTCTTCCTGTTATTTCATTCACCTTTTCACATGTGATCTTATTTACACAGTTAACACACTATCTTCCCACCTTAGTCTTCCATTTTGGTTCCTATGACAAAGACATTATCAGACAAATCTATACTTTCACTGATACTATATGGTAAGTAAAATACTAATGGAATTTTACGATGCTTATCATATAATACTGGGTCAAAGTTGTGAACATCGAAGTGTTCTACTAAGCTAAGCCTATACGGTAATTCAATAACTTATTAAAATACAGAACTATCAGTTGTAGTATCTTTGGCTTTATATCTGTCTGTTCCCGCCATACCATTGATAATACATATTAATCCTTTACTCATGTTTAGTAAAGCATCTCCATAACCATGTCTCACAATGGCTTGATCGAATGACTCTACTGATAGGTATGTTGAGTGTTTACATAACAATATTCTAATTTCATTTTGTTAAACATTATCATTGCATAATGTGTCATCAAATCAGGATCAGCTCTGTTCTTCGCATGAGCATTCATGTTGCTTCATATAACATAATAAAATCCTTTTGTGCTATAACTCATGATCTCATTAGTTAGCTCACTGAACAATACCTGGTACCCGTAGGGTAGTATAAACACACTAAATAATATGATAGGATTGATGCATCGTAGGACATTTTTCTCTTTATTAATAATAATCAGATTGTCACATTGTCACACAACCCCTTCGCTCACATGCAGTATTTTAATATTTTATTTTTGCTTCAGCTTACAGGAGTCTGTTTAGTTCTGAGAATTTAGATATAACCTTAATTTGCTGTTTCTGCGGGAGGTCTCTCTCAAGCTGAATAAGTGTGCCTAAAGGTAGCAAGGACACTGGGCCAGTAAAATACGCCACCAGATTTAAGGAGTTAAGGATTCTTCTAAATCTCAAAGCTACTCAGTGGCTGCATTAAAATTTAGGTCGATCAGGTTTTAGTCAGGCATCAGCATTCTTGAGGCCCGTCTGGCTGACGGCTGCCATAGTGGACGTCATATGAACATGATTGTCCTTAACAATTTCCAGTTATATTATAATCGGCCTACTTTATTATGACCTAAGTTTGCCACCTAATTATGCAGAATGCTGAGCTGTTATACAAGATTAAAACAAATGGTGCTAGCCACGAATACGAATTATTAAAAGGAACTAGAGCCATACTTTTGTCTTATTCTGCTACTTGGCTAAGGAAATAAGGTGAATTGGGAGAGAAATTTTCTCCAAGTTAAAGTGAACGAATTATAGGTACAGTAAATGCAGACAAGCAGCTATTAAGGCAGCCTCAGTTTGAGTGCCAGGGCCTCATGGCACTGATGCCGGACTCGAACTCATTTTGACGCAAATGCATCCAAGCAAGTAGAAGAACATACATACATACATACATATTAATATATATATATATATATATATATATATATATATATATATATATATATATATATATATGCAGAAACTTCACAGTGAAGATATCTATGCAAAATAACGACGGGAGAAATGAAAGGAGCGACAGTGAATACATTCGTATATTATATCTTCAGACAGAATGAGACAGAAACGTAAAGGATACAGGTCTTTTAAGCAAACCCACAGCAGGGAGTGGCACACAGAACAAAGGAAGACTTGAATTAAAACTGATCGATACACAGAACAATAGGTACCTGACTTCTTACCTGTGGCTTAACTTATGCACATCTGCAGCAGGGAGTGGTACATAACAAAGGATAACCTAAATTTTAAAATGAGCAATGCACAGAACAATAGGCACCTGACTTATTTCCCTAGGGATGCACCTGACAAAATGGGGGTTAATACTGTGGCCTAACTTAAGACCTAGAGGCTTAATTCTAGGTGTGTCCCACACAGGTGTGACTGCACTACCAGGGGACGACAAGGAACAATCAGTTGTTAGTCTGGGGGGACACTACTTTAAAATTACTTCAGTTAACAATTTTTCACACTTAAAATGACTATAGCTCATGTTTACATTCTATTCATATGTGCCAGAAATTAGGCAACATTCTAGTACCTGTAGGCTACATTTCTTTCATCAAAGCTTTCTGATCTTGCTAGAATCATAGAGCCTGCCCAGTCAGTATGGTGATCACTAGATGCCTTTTGCGGAAATAAACCACTACTCTGTTGGGCTGTCCTTACACTGTATTTATGTTGTGAGATTCTAGTTTCCAAATCTTTTCCAGATTGTCCTATGTAAAATTTGTTACAGCTTTTACACGAAATTTTGTAAACAACGCCTGAATTACTGAATGGGCTGTTCTTGATGAGTTTTTTTTTTTTTTTATGGTTTTCTCATATTTGAATACTACTTGTACATTTTCTTCAGTATGTGAATAGTATGAAGAAAATTTTCATGGAAGGGGACGACAAGGGTTCTTTGAGTATTCTGGCGATCTGGCTTATTAGTTTTCTCTTTCAAAGAATCGTTTCTTGGCTGTATTGTGGCACTGAGTTAGTATACTTGGTGGATATTTTAGCTTCTTTCCAATGCTCTGAATCATTTTTCGTTCATCATCAAATAATTCTGGGTCTGAAATTCTATATGCCCTCAAGTACATAGAAATGAACACAGACCTTTTGACATTAATGTGATGGTTTGAATATTTATGCACATATGACATAATATCTGTAGGTTTTCTGTATACTTTAGCCCCTCCCGTCCAGCAGATATTGTCTTGATCGCTCCCCACAGCCGGGCATTCCCGACAGAAATCGGCAAAATCGTCTTATCTTTAAACCTTTATAACTCTTAGTGCTTAACCAGTTATAACAAACAAGGTCTCATATTACTCAACAATCCTTCGACTTCAAGCTGATGGCATCAGATGGTCCGTGAAGTGCAGACAGGGAGAGTGAGTGAGTGGGGAATGAGGGAAATAGTTGGTGTTTTTTTGCCGGTGTCCGTATGTGTGGCGGAGGTTCGGTGACACAACAAAGGCTTACACTAGCCCACCACACTGATATCACTTCGATGACACTTCCAGGACACCAAAATACACTACAAACACTGTTTCCGTGAATATTTTTCCATAATCGGTGGTACTGGGTGAATGAAGGCCGGTCACTGTAGCAACGAGCTTGAATTCAGGCTGCTCGTCTCCTGCCGCCTTAAAGACAGCCAGACAGACACTTGCGCTCTCTCTCTCTCTCTCTCTCTCTCTCTCTCTCTCTCTCTCTCTCTCTCACACACACACACACGCACACACACACACACACACACACACACACACACACGGAAATGTATGTTTGGCTAGGATTGTTGCTCGATTCTGGCACTGGTGAACGAGTAGAAGTCTGGGTATTGCAGCTACTAGAAATAATACTATTACTACTAGAAGTACAAGTATAACTACCACTACAACAACTACTACTAATACAACAACTACCACTACTACAAGTACTACTGCCACTACTACAACTACTACTATTATAACTACCATATCTACTACTATTACTACCACACCTACTACACATACTACCACTACTACTACCACTACAAGTACTATCTATCTATCTATCTATTGCCAGACGCCTCAATCCCGTACGGGGTGGCCACAAACAAATCGCCTCCACGTCGCCCTGTCCCCCGCCATTTCACTGCTCTGCTCCCAACTCACACACCCCTCTCTCATATACCTCTCCACCCCATCCCTCCATCTCATCCTCGGCCTCCTACAAGTACTACTACAAAGAAAAAAAATGTGAACCAAGTACCGGTAGTCATTTACGTTCTGCCCACAAACGGAAATACTTACCACTATGACTTTCTCTTTCCTTTGAGTTATATATTTTCATCATAAGAAATATGTATGAACAAATGTCTTCAGAGTAAAATAAGGCTGCGAGTTTATCATGAAACATACTTTCTGCCTCTATTATTCACAGAAATATACGTAGAGCAGTGAAGGCATAGTTTCTATTTCAACACAAAACAACATATACCGGTATGTACGAAATTAACTGATGCATAATACCCAGACTCCTACAACTTGGTCTTTGAGTGGAAATCAAACAGTCAGAACGGTGCCACCTCACTTTCAGCACACCACCACCTCGTCATACGACATTACTGTGGTCGGCGAGGTGAACTGGCGCAAACATAGCAACGCCGGAAGGCTTCCTTGCCTGCAGGTGTGAAAGGTAGTATTTCCATGAAATGCCTGCTGAGGTAGTCCCTGCACTGCAGGCAGTCAGGCAGTTGCTGTACACTGTGTCTCCATTTCACAGAAGGATTTACCTGTACATACTCTCCAGAAGGCCGAAAATTACACCCTTCTCGAACTGTATGAGGGATGTGCTGGTCTGTGTAACATCCTTGTACAGAATGAAGGCATTCAGTACACAGATGTCCAGTACATGTAGGAATGCCTTCTTATACCACTTACAACACCTCCTCAGACAGTCGATTGTGCCGATCTGCATATCTGATTTATCGACGAGTCGCTTGTTCTCGTTATAGTTAAATACAGCATCAGACTTGAAGACTGGCTGCCTCGTTATTCTATCAACCTTGCCTGTGTCAGTCAACTTATCTTCGTGGATCGTGGAGAGGACATTCGCCATTTTCTTATCATGCAAGTGAATTGCCAGGCGTTTACCTGATTGCAAGGTCCTGCACTCCCCCTTCACGGTGCCTTTAGGAAAGGATGGCCAATGCTTCCTCTTTGCACGGACAGTGCCACACGATCCAATTTGGTGTTCTTGCAGGTAGTTTGCAAGACGTGGTGCCATGTAATAAATATCAGTGTAAAGGATATGGTTGCCACCGAAGTACCTGTCCATTAGCTTCTTGACAACTGAGCCAGAGAAACCATGGGGATCGTCCTTCGACAACACCGCATCACTCGCTGTATACACAATGAAATCAAGCATGTACCCAGTCTTGCAATCACACAAGACAAAGAACTTATTCCGAAACGATGTCTCTTTGATGGAATGTACTAAATGAAGGCAAGACGTCCATTGAACAAAACAAGCGACTCGTCGATAACAACCTTCTGAAATGGCCTGATAAATGATCGAAAATTTTCCTTCATAATCTCCAGAATCGAGCGAATTTTCAATAGCCTATCGTTCAGATGTGGGCCCATATTTGTGGAAAAAGGCAGGTACTTCAGGATGCAAAGATATCGGTCATATAGCATATACTTACTGAATACTGGCGTTGCAGCGACATTGTCCACGGGCCAATAATCATGTATGTTATGTTTTCTAACATGAGGCATCAACATTGTCAATGCTAGACAAACATACATTTTGCTAACACTCGTTGTAGTCCATTCCTTCATTTTTGCACTCTCTCTCAGGTGCGAGGTCTCATCCCAGTTGAAGCAGAAATCCCTGATACTGTTCACTTCTTTCACAATGAACTCCATCACTGCTCTTGTGAAAAAAAGCAAGGAAGAAGTCTATTGCAGAAGAAGCTCTGTTGCAGGAAATTCTGGCTGCACACCTGCATTTGTGTCATCAAACCCAGGTACCTCAGGCTGAAACCCCGTCCCTTCCTCCCACACAAAGGTTTCAAACCGACCCATCCTCGGCTCCTGTCGTGTCTGCCGTGCACGTGGCCTGCCCAGTGTCCCGACACGGCCCCTAGCATGGTGGCGTGGTGGCGATTCCGCCGACTCACCACTAGATGAAGCAAATGATGATGCTGGTGACGGTGATCGTGGTAGTGATAGCACTGGTGAAAAGTGTCGGCGGGCACGTGCCTGCCGGTGTGCACCTGCACCAACATAACCAGATGGGCCAGGTTGTGGTGATATGGCCCGTGGTGAGGCAGGCCAGCGTGGCGTGCCACATGATGAGGCAGGCTGGCTTGGTGAGGCACATGGTGAGGCCCGTAGTGATGCAGGCCAGCGTGGCGTGCCACATGATGAGGCAGGCTGGCGTGGTGAGGCACATGGTGAGGCCCGTAGTGATGCAGGCCAGCGTGGTGAGGCCTGTAGAGATGCTGGCCAGCGTGGTGCGCCATGAGGTGAGGCCTGAAGTGATGCTGGCTGGCGTGGCGTGCCAAGTGGTGAGGCAGGTCGGCGTGGTGAGGCACATGGTAAGGCCTGAAGTGATGCTGGCCAGTGAGGTGTGCCACGTGGTGAGGCCTGAAGTGATGCTGGCTGGCGTGGCATACCAAGTGAGTGAGGCAGGTCGGCATGTTGAGGCATGTGGTGAGGCCCATAGTGATGTAGGCAGGCGTGGTGAGGCACGTGGTGAGGCAGGTGGGCGTGGTGAGGCATCTGGTGAGGCAGGTCGGTGTGGTGAGGCACGTGATGATGACTGTAGTGATGCAGGCCATGTGGGTGAAGGTGGTGATGATGGTGTATGAATGGAAATTTCCACCCTAGGCTACTCTAGTGCCTGGCAGCTCAGCCTGCAGCGTTTTCTCCCATCAGCCTCCTCGCTTCCTTCACTATCTACCTTCCCTGCCACTTTCTTCACTGTGCGTATATCACTCTCTACAGGATCATCAACTACATCTGATCCTTCATCATCAGAAAAGGCTAATGATCATGCAGAAGGAAAATATTGGTGCACAGTGGAGAATTCAAGGTCACTCCTCTCATCTGATGCATATTTATTCCATACTCTGCATCGCTATATCTGTTTCCTCAGAGAAGGAGTCACTTTCCCCACTCACAGTCGGCGATAATGGTATATCTAACTTCCTCCCTGTCGCACTATCACTAAGGCCTTTCCTCCGAGGGCCTTTCAACTTCATAAGTGTAGAAGTCGGTGGGCGCGGGTGGTCGGCCAAGGGTTCGGACACAGGAATATGGTTTTGCGTAGGTCTGTCCATCACGGAGATAGGCAGGCAACTGAAGTGTGACTGGGATGCGTGCAGGAGAGTTGCCAGCGGGCGTGGGTGCTGGAAATAATCAGTTCAATATTCAAACAATGGCGCGAATTACT
The DNA here is from genome assembly GCF_032717465.1 of Coenobita brevimanus. Classification (NCBI taxonomy): domain Eukaryota; kingdom Metazoa; phylum Arthropoda; class Malacostraca; order Decapoda; family Coenobitidae; genus Coenobita; species Coenobita brevimanus. The sequence goes on from NC_137009.1 coordinate 34,667,983, forward strand.
AGATCATGTATGCATGACCCCTGGATGGCCCTGGGAGGACCAGTAGACATGTCACCCAGACAGGATAGGTTATGGTAGTCTTCAAAACACTTTGGTCCCTGATAACTTTTGCATCCAAAAATGGCAGTTCATTATTCATTTCTACCTCATGAGTAAACTTTATCGATGGAACTATTAAATTTAATTTCTGGAGAAATTCATCAACAGAAAGACTGTTAGGGCAGAAGCACAGGATATCATCAATGTATCGGAGCCAATCTATGTTTTGCTCCTTTACAGAGGTCAGTAAATTTTTCTCAAAGTATTCCATGTAAATATTTGCCAGAACTGGGGAGAGCAGATTACCCATGGCCATACCAAATTTTTGTGTGTAAAATTTGCCTTCAAATGTAAAAGATGAGTTTACAACCCACAATTTAATTAGTTAGATAACATTTGCTGAGGGAATATCATCAGTGTTACTACTCATAATGCTTGGTAGGATGGTTAAAACATCGTCAACAGGGACATTTGTGAATAATGATTTGATATCAAAGCTAACTAATTTGTCGTCGTACATGACATTTAGAGATTTTAACTTTCTTACCAAATCCTCATTGTTTTGTATAAAAGAATTGGAGATAGTGCCTACAACAGGGGACGACAGTGTTACATGCCACTTAGAGAGCTTGTATTTCGTAGAACCTACAGAGCTTACGATTGGCCTGATGGGGTTGTTTGGCTTGTCAGTTTTAATCAAGCCATACATATATGGTGCCCATGGATTTTGCACTGAGAACTATTTGATCAAGTCATCCGTTCCTCTTAGTAAAGTCTTGATTTCTTTATGGAATTTTCTACCTTGCTTTTCAGTTGGATCACTTTTTAGTTCACTACAGGTGTTGGTGCCATGCAACAGTTCACTCACTTTTTCCTCGTAGTCACATTTGTTCATAACTACTACAGTGCAGCTTTTATTAGCTGTAGTTATATGCAGGGAGTCATCTTTTTCAATTTGTCCAAGGCCTTCACAAACCTTCTAGGAACAGAGGTGTTATTTTTCTTAAACACTGCCCCATATAAAATGCTACGAATAATCTCACAATTTTCATTTGATTGTTTTTCCATTTGAAACAAGGACTTTCCAACCTGCACTAGGTATATCTTCTTGCCATAAGAAAATGATAACCCATAACCTAAGGCACACTGGGTATCCTGAGCTAATTCTTTAGATGACAGGTTTATGATGCAATCTGGATTCATATGTATGTTCCAATAGCTGTTTTCAGCCATTCTTTTTCATTTCAGTTCATGATTCAGTTTCACACTAATAGTTTCATTGGTAAGAACCTGATAACAGTGAGAGAAAACTATTTGTTAATTTTCTATTGTTAGTATATTTCTAATACACTGTTTCTTGCAGTCTGAAATTTTTAATTTGCTGTTTGTTTCTTCCCTTGTGTTGGCAGTGGATCTTGTCACGGTAAGCTTCTCATAATCTCCAAATGGCTGTTCGTCCAGGCTGATGAGTCGATCCGGCAGAAGTTGCTCATGTATTACTTGCTGTTCTAGACACCTCTTAAAAATGCAACCTCTGCTTTGCTCGGTGTGCACAGAATAATGAAGAAATAAAGTCTTAAAAGAGAACTTGAAGGCTGGGGTTTGACTCAAGGAAAGTAGTGAAGGCATACCTGGTATCCATATTTGCAGAAACTTCACTTTACCGTGAAGATATATATGCAAAATAGCCACAGGAGAAATGAAAGGAGTGACAGTGAGTACTTTTTGTATATCTTCAGACAGAATGAGACAGAAACGTAAAGGGTAGAGGTCTTTTATGCACACCCGCAGCAGTGAGTGGCACACAGAACAAAGGATGACGAATTAAAACTGATCGATACACAGAACAATAGGTACCTGACTTTTTACCTGTGGCTTAACTTATGCACACCTGCAACAGGCAGTGGTACACAACAAAGGATGACCTGAATTTTAAAATGAGCGATGCACAGTACAACAGGTACCTGACTTTTTTTCCCTAAGGATGCACCTGACAAAGGGGGGGTTAATAATACGGATTAACTTAAGACCTAGAGGCATAGTGCTAGGTGTGTCCCACACAGGTGTGACTGCACTACCAGGAGATGACAAGGAACAATCAATTGTTAGCCTGGGGGGATACTACTTTAAAATTAATTCAGTTAACAATTTATCGCACTTAAAATGACTATAGCTCATGTTTACATTCTTTTCATATGTGCCACAAATTAGGCAAGATTCTATTACCTGTACATTTCTTTCATCAGAGCTTTTTGATTTTGCTAGAATTTTAGAGCCTGCCCAGTAAATACGGTGGTCACTGGATGCTTTGTGCTGAAATGAACTACTGCTCTGTTGGGCTGTCCTTACACTGTGTTCATGTTGTGAGATTCTAGTTTCGAAGTCTTTTCCAGACTGTCCTATGTAAAATTTGTTACAGCTTTTACACGGGATTTTGTAAACAAAGCCTGAATAATTACTGAATGGGCTGTTCTTGATGAAGGTTTATTGAATGGTTTTCTCATATCTGAATACTACGTGTACATTAAGTTTCTTCAGTATGTGAACAGTATCAAGAAAATTTTCATGGAAGCGGAGTACAAGGGTTCTCTGAATATTCTGATGATCTGGCTTATTAGTTTTCCCTTCAAGGAATCATTTCTTGGCTGTATTGTGGCACTGAGATAGTATACTTGGTGGATATTTTAGCTTCTTTCCAATGCTCCTAAATCATTTTTCGTTCATCATCTAAAAATTCCGGGTATGCCCTCAAGTTCATGGATATGAACACAGATCTTTTCACATTAATATGATGGTTTGAATAATTATGCTCATATGACATAATATTTGTAGGTTTTCTGTATACTTTAGTCTTCAAAACACTTTGGTCCCTGATAACTTTTACATCCCTGCTGCAGGTGTGCATAACTTAAGCCGCAGGTAAAAAGTCAGGTCCCTATTGTTCTGTGTATCGATCAGTTTTAATTCAGGTTATCCTTTGTTCTATGTGCCACTCCCTACTGCGGGTGTGCATAAAAGACCTCTACCCTTTACGTTTCTGTCTTATTCTGTCTGAAGATGTATTATACGAAAGTACTCACTGTCGCTCCTTTCATTTCTCCTGTGGTTATTTCGCATATATATATATATATATATATATATATATATATATATATATATATATATATATATATATATATATACCACAAATTTAAACTCAGTTCATTTTTTCCTTCAGTCCATATCCCCTTTGGCCCTTTTCCTCACAGAACCACAAATCTTACCCTCTACCGGTATATCTCCATTTTGTTTCCCCGGTTACCATCTCCTTACACACACTTCCGTAACAAAGGCGGCACCTATTCTTACATCAAATCTCAATATGCAGTTGACACTATTTTAAACTTCACTTCATCCAGTTTTGATTACTCATTATATAAACTAAATTGTCAAAACATTACCAAATATATTTGTGTAGTTTATCGCTCCCCCAATGCTTCTTCAGAACCCAGTGTATTTGATTCCATATCCACACAGTTGAGTAACCTTAACCTTGCCCTTAGCACCGAAATTACCATTTTGGGTGAGTTTAACATACATAATGTTGAATGGTTATTGCATTCTGCCAGGACTGACGACGCTGGTCTAGAGTGCGAGCTGTTTGCAGAATCGTTTAATCTCACCCAGCTGGTAAAGCAACCGACCAGAATACCTGATAATCCCGACCATAATGCCCATCTCTTTGGATTTATTCTTGACAAATAATCCGGATCAATACAGGATAGAGGTACTGTCACCACTTGGATCCTCTGACCACAATCTCATCAAAGCCTCATTAGTTAACCCTCCCACACTTCCCCGTTCTGAACCTGTCAGGGTGGCCCGATGGCACTTTGATAGGGCAAACTGGGATGCATTTAGAAATTATATTGCTCACATTTCATAGCAGTCTTTCTTTTCTACAGTGATCCCAATTCTACCCAGTCCCACATTTGCAACTTAATACTAGCTGGTATGGATTTATTCATACCAAGTCAACAGTTCACTAAAAGGTCGAACTCTCCAAAATGGTTTGATGGCAACTATGCCAGAGCAACAGCCCAAAAGTCATTAGCATATAACTCTTATTTAAAATCAAAAACATCTGAATCACTCTCCCATTTTAAAATTGCTAGAAATCATGCAAAAGCTGTATTAAATCTACCTAAAGCAAATTTTCATCAAAAAGCAAGCATCAGAACTACTTAACCCTAATGACAATAGAATATTCTGGTCAACTCTTAATTCTTTCATTAATGACTTTAACAAGTCATCTTCCATTCCCCCACTAAAATCTTCAAATGGCAACATTACAAATGACCCGTGTGGGAAAGCGGATATTTTTCCCGTACAATTGCCAGAAACTCTACCATAGACGATACCAGCCAGATTGTTCCAGTACTAGAACTTGATTCTCCCGAAATTGCCCCACTTAAAATACAAGCAAGATACGTAAAATCCATCCTAGACAATTCACCTACCAGCAAAGCTCCAGGCCCACATGGAATTCCACCAATTACATTGAAAAAGTGTTCCCCTGAACTTGCCTCTGTTCTAGCTAAATTAGTCAGACTATGCATACGCACTTCTTTATTCCCAAATTCATGGAAAGTAGCCAATATCCACCCAGCTCCGAAGAAAGGAAGTTCGTCTGACCCCTCTGATTACAGACCAATAGCTGTCACATCTTCTCTTGGTAAGGCATTTGAAACTTTAATTAATAGGCACATTGTTCAACATCTTGAATCCAACAACTTAATTAGTGATAGACAATATGGTTTTCGCCACGAAAGATCCACCATTGACATACTCAATCTCCTAACTCATACCATCCATCAATCAATTGATCTACATGGAGAAACTCATGCAGTAGCTCTTGACATTTCTAAAGCGTTTGACAGATTATGGCACCGTTCCCGCCTGTCCAAACTCCCTAGCTATGGATTAACGCCTTTTGTTCCTTTGATTTCTTCATATCTTAGTGACAGGAAAATAAGAGTAAAAGTAAATGATGTATATTCCAATTTCAACTCAATTAACGCCGGCGTGCCACAGAGATCAGTTCTGGCGCCAACCCTATTCCTGGTTCATATTAATGATCTCTTATATGTCACCCACAATCCCATCCACTCATACGCAGATGATTCAACACTGCATAGTTCATTCACACTCAGACACCCATTTACAAGTCTAATATCTCTACCTCTCAACCTCAGTACAGCGATCTCAATAAATCAAGACCTATCTACGATCAGTGCATGGGGACAAAACAACCTTGTCTTTTTTAATGGTAGTAAAACTAAATATATACAATTTACTAATAGACAGATATTGCCAGATCCGTACATTACATTCAGTGCTACTAATATTCCCATCTCCAAAAGTATTGAAATTCTTGGCGTCTCACTTAACAATGCCCTCAGCTGGACCTCTCATGTCAGATCACTTCCCTGCGAAAACTGCCTCAAAGAAACTTGGATTATTGTACAGAGTCCATAACTTCTCTCGTTGATGAGCAGTTAGCTATAATTTATTAGAGTAATGTGCGCTTTCAGCTTGAATATTGCTCACCCTTGTGGAATGGATGTGGAGAGGTTGCATTAAAACAACTAGACAAAATTCAGAACAGAGCTGTTAAAATTATTAACAACCCTGCCATTACAAATAAACTACCTCCCTGCAAGTAAGAAGGAATGTTGCCTCCTTGCATTATTTTACAGATGTTTTTTGGCAAATGCTAAGACGAAGTTGCGTCCATGGTGCCACCTCTCCATATCTTCCTTCGTGCTACGCGGGCATCTGGTAGTGCTCATGACTGGAATGTCAGTCAGCCATATTGCAGAACTTCTGCCTATCAGAATTCTTTCATTCCCCGAATTGCATCTCTCTGGAACTCTCTTCCCCAGAGTTATTTCCCTCCAAATTCCAACCCGCAGCTGTTCAAGTCTAACTGTTACAGATATTTTATGAACAGAGGACACCAATAATCTGGTGTATGGATTATTTTTTTATTTATTCATACAGTAGATACATAGACAGGTAGATAGAGATAGATATAGATACAGATATAGATAGATAGATAGATATAGATATAGATAGATATAGATACAGATATAGATAGATAGATATAGATAGATATGGGATCTAAATCTAGATATATATATATATATATATATATATATATATATATATATATATATATATATATATATATATATTGTTACATAGCCTATGATTTCATCATCCTTTGTCTAATTTTAACGCACAGATGCTGCATGTTTGATCACGAGCGTGTTCTGCCTCAGTCCCCCCTTCTACCGTTATAGTAGAGTAAGTCGACATCTCTGTTATACTTTGCGGGATTGTCATCTCTTTGTCCCCATGGCTTCATTTGCGCGTCCTCATTACAAGTTGTATCAAGCTCTCCTGGCCCCTATATAATGAGCTCAGTCTCTGCATCATTGCCACTTAGATCTGCTCCTCATTTTGTTCACATCTCTGTCCTCCCCTGTACAGATATTATTATTGTGAGTGCTCAAGAAGTCTCCAACCATCTAGCAGCTGTGTGTAATTTGAGTATAACTGTTGTTGCATTTTTTCTTGTACTGTATAGCATAAGTTTAATTTGTAGGCCTAGTGAAGTTTTTGTAATTCATGTAGGGTTCTTTATGTCAGTCATTTTTGATAATAGTTTGTATCTGTAATTATTTATCTGGCATTCACTGAGTATTATCTGGTATCTCATTTTATCAGGGCTGACTTAGATAAATTTACTCTTGCTAATTTCGTGTTAATAGAGGCTATTGCAGTTAACCATATATTTAACCTGTTTATTTGCCATTACATTATCCTTATGAGTCCTGAATGTTTTGTTGTTAATTTAAGCATTAAACTTTAACTTGTAATTTTACCTAACTCTTTTGTTTTTAACCTGGAACTTTACGGGACAGTAGTGATTTTTAGCATTCTCACTTAAAGTGTACATTATCTTTCTCTGTTCCGTAACAATATATATATATATATATATATATATATATATATATATATATATATATATATATATATATATATATATATATATATATATAAAATATGTGTGTGTGTGTTTGTGTGTGTGTGTGTGTGTGTGTGTGAAAAGGAGAGAAATAAAAGAAATTGAAAGAATAAGAGACGACAGAGAAAAAAAGAGGGAGAGGAGAGAGGAATGGAGAAGAGGGAGAGTATAACAAGGAATGGGAAGAAAGAAGGAAAGGAAAAAAAGAGGGGGGGAAGGATGCGTGATGTGTGGGGGGAGAGAAGGACCACTGGGTGTAGGAAGCTAGCAAAGGAAGGAAACAACTGGCGGGGGAAAGAAGAGAGGAATGGTGAGGGCAACGAGTAACGGATGAGGGATTAAGGATAGTGAGGAAATGGACGGGAAAGAAAAACAATGAGGACGAGAGGGGGGATAACAAAGGGAGGAGGAGGTAAGGGAAGGAAACAGGAATAGGGACACCACAGGGAGGAGCGAGAAAGGAGACGAAATCAGGAACGAGAGATGAGAAGAAAATAGAGTGGGAAAAGACATCTGGCGACAGACAGCAACACCTTAAAACCCGCGCTTTATGTTTATTTCTTCATCATTTTATTTTTTAAATTTCCTTTGTAGCGGACTGTCGTAACTTCTGAGCTTAACTCAAGTCGGGGTGACGTAACCTGGGACTTGACTGTACGTATATATATATATATATATATATATATATATATATATATATATATATATATATATATATATATATATATATATATATTCGTATATCAAGAGGCTGTTTCCTTGCTCAGCCTGGAATCGAACTCAAGTAGCTTCCAGACAAAAGAACTCTTTAGCCACTCAGGATCCTAATACTTTATGCCTGTACTCAGGAATTCACAAGTTTCAAAACGACTTTCACTTGTCCGAAAATACGAAAAGATGAGTAATGGGAAGACCATAGACAATAACTGATTTATTGTATGGAGTTTTTATAATGTGACTATAATACTGTTCTAGTGCTAGTTACTGAAGTTTGATTTAATGTTCAGAGACTGAAAAGTTCCAAACGGCTTTCAGTGATTTAAGTAGACAAAACCCAAGCTGTGTAACGAGAACACAGACATTATTTTGTTTGCATTATAAGCGGACTCTCCCAGGGACCAGACTACGAATGGTTGTCTCTGAGGCAGTAAATTAACTAGGAGTTTGTCACTCGTTTTAGATTATGCCAGCCAACCCCGTGCCGCACACTCAAAGCAGTCTGCACTGTCGTACTGTAATACTTGTTCACTGACGTAAAAATCGTGTTTACAGCCTCCAGACTTTTAACATAGATAAAGAATATATTGTATTCATATCTCAAGAAATGCGGTTAAAAGTCAAGTATTGAAATGAACATATACAAATGCGAAATATTTTCACTCTGTAGCTCTCAGGTATCATACAACCACATTCTCTCTCTCTCTCTCTCTCTCTCTCTCTCTCTCAGTGCGGTTTTAGAACTGAGTGGGGAAGCATTAACTGCTTCTCAGCCTTCCTCTCTCGTTCCCTAATCCCACCTAATGAGTGGCAGAAAATTATATGGAATTAATATTTTTATGTGGTTTAGTCGTTCATTTAGAGGGGCTGACTAGTACAGGGAGCTCTGTTCTAGTTTTTGGTTAAATGATTGCTATCTATTGCTAACCAACGACTGTTGAGTTATTGTACAGAGGAATGGACAGGTTACGAACGTCTTTCAGTGATTTAAACAGACGAAATCCAAGTTGGGAAATGAGAGGGGCACAGAGTCTCTCAACAGTGTGCAGCTGCTGTGGTGGGATGGTCTTGCGCCAGTGCTGACCCATGCTGACAGTGTTACGGTGAGTGCTGTACGGATCACTATTTATTGTGCCATTCGTGTGACTCAGCAGGAATCTGGAATAAATGGGATACTCAGCAATAGATAAACATACCGGTATGTTCCAGTATAAAAGTTCCTCTATTTTTCTACTGCGTCTACTTCACAAGACATGTCCGTCACTAGTATCCTTGGCAAATTATAAAAAGGAGTAATAACTATGCACAATGAACCATGCCAAGCCAATCTAATCTGAGGTTGTTAGTAAAAACTGGAATGTGCGACGTGGAAGAAGTAGATAATTTAATAATAATAATAATAATAATTTAAAACTTTCGTCTGTGCACAATGCCCACAGAGAGTATCGTTAATCTTTCTTTTTTACTACTGTTTTATGTCAAGCATTTTTTTCATTGGAATTACATATGAAATAATTATAAGCTCCATATTTGTGTTGTATGACAAATAAAAATCAAACATATATACTGGTATGAAATGTTAGTGAGGATTATTTTCGAAACTTCATCCCGTCTCAGAATGTAATGAGGGAAAACATATCGATAGCTTTGTAGGCAAGTTAAAGTATTAAAAACTGGAGGAATACACATTCAGAGCATCAGTTCCTGAAAGAATATAAATTTCTGAAATATATGCATTATCCAAACCAATCGAAATATTTTTTCTATCTATCTGTCTATTGCCAGACGCCTCAATCCCATACGGGGTGGCCACAAACAAATCCCCTCCACGTCGCCCTGTCCCCCCGTCATTTCACTGCCCTGCTCCCAACTTACACCCCCTCTCTCACGTACCTCTCCACTCCACCCCTTCATCTCATCCTTGGCCTCCCCTCCGTCTCTCTCTCTCCACCTCACTCACATACTCCCCTCGTCGGTGTCTCACTCTCCATCCTCTCCACGTGGCCAAACCACCTCAGTGTGTTTCTCCTAATCTTCCTATCGCATCCTCATCCACAACACTACGTTCCTTTACATCCTCATTTGTCAGTCTGTCTCTCCATGTGACTCCATAGGCTCCTCTTAAATAACTCATTTCCACTGCTCTCTCTCTTGACGTGTGTCCCTCCAACAGCGTCCAAGCTTCACTTCCCTACGTTAGAGTTGGTATCACAATACTTTCATGTAGTAAATTTTTCACTTCCATTCTCACTACCATGTTCCTTATCACAGCTTTCGAGGAAGCATTTTTCCTTGATGTACCCTTTCAAGCACGTCACCCTCTAAACTTCTATCCTTACTCATCACACTACCCAAGTACTTAAACGTACTCACATTTTCTCCATTTCCTCATCATCCAACCTCATTGTACATTCATTGATTCACTTCTCTCAAAGACCATAACTTTACTCTTTCCTATATTCGCTTTTAGATTCCGTTTCTTAAACGCTTCCAAATTCATCCTACAAGCTTTGCAGCTCTCATTCGTCTTCACCTAACAACACAGTATCATCTGCAAACAACAGTACAGGGAGTTTCCAAACACTGCCCTCTCTTACTAGGGCCACTCCAACATCCACTGGCCTACCTTGTATCTCTTTTTTAACCCCATCCGTGTACAGATTGAAGAACCATGGAGACATGACACATTCCTATTTCAACCCAACCTTCACATAGAAAAATTTACTCAGTTCACTATCCAACCACACTGCAGCCTTAGCACCATCATACATACTCTTCACAGCATTCAACAACTTCCCATCTACTCCATATATTCTTAATACTCTCCACAATCATTGTCTGTCCTCCCTGTCATATGCTTTCTCCAGATCCATGAAGGCTGCATACAACTTCTTTCCCTTCTCTGGAAGCTTTTCCACTAAAGATCTAAGAATGAATATCTGATCTACACAATCTCTTCCCTTCCTAAAGCCTCCCTGTTTTTCTCCTAACTAAATCTTCTGTTCTTTTCCTAACCCTGTCAGTAAGTATCCTGCCATATTCTTTTCCTATTACACTAAGAAAACAAATGCCCATATGATTACCACACACTTCCTTTTCCCCTTTTCCTTTGTACAAGGGAATAAGAATACCTGACTTCCAATCCTTCGGGACTCTGCCTTCCTCCCAGGCCGATCTGCACATCTTCCACATCCATTCTTCTACTACCTCCCCATGCTTCAGCATTTCACCACACACTCCATCAATTCTGGGGCTTTCCCCATTTTCATTTTCTTCATTGATTCCACAACTTCCATCCTACTGATTTCTTCCTGTCTTCCCACCTCCCTCCTTCTCCCAGCCATTCCCCACCCACTTATACTCACATTACTTTCAATCTCTATGTTCAACAATTCATTAAAGTGTTCGCTCCATCTGCTCACTTTTTCTCCCTTCTCCACTAGCAATCTACCACTTTTATCTTTCACTCCCCAACAAACTTCACGGCCACCCTGTCTAACTCTCTTTACCTCTTTCGAGAACATTTTCTTGCAGTCCCTTCACTTTACACTGAAATTCCTTCCAAATTTCTCATCAACTCTCTTCTTACTCTCTCTTACTAATCTTTTTGCCTTTCTCTTTCATTCTACATATATATCTCTCTCTTCCGTCTCTCAGCCTCTTCCGCACCCCTATTTCTCATCCATTCATTATATGCTTTCTTCTTTTGTGCCACAGCCTGTCTCACCTTTTCATTCCACCATGGTGTTCCCTGCACCCTCTTTTGTCTTATCACCCCACACAGCACCTCACATGCTGCACAAAATTCTTCTGTGAATATCTTGTACATACCTTCCACGTCTCCCATCTGCTCCAATTCATATTTACCCAATCGTTCCTCCACTTCTCTCTTATATTTTGCCTTTTTCTCATCCTCTTGTAACCTTTCCACACTCCTTGCATCTACTCCTTCCTCCCATCCTTCTTTTCTTCCATTTCTTCATTTTACTTGGACCTTGATTCTGACCACCATGTGGTGGTGGTCAGAAAGTCCACTCCTCCAACCTCTATATGCTTTTGCATCCATTACACATTTCTCATCCTTTCATCCACACACACATCATCAATCATTGCCTTCCTTTCATTCAGTTCACCACCCACTCTTCTCATCACTCGCCATATATACCTGTGGATCATTTTGTGCCTGAAAAGGGTATTGGTTATCACCCCCCCCCCAGCACAAATGTCCACTAAAGAACTGCCATTCTCATCTCTCTCAGCAGGCACACCCCATTCACCAACTACTCCATCCACCTTCACATTCCCTACTTTACCATTCATATCACCAGTCAAAAACACTCTCTCGTTCCTTTCAAACTTTTCCATGCACACTTCTACATTTGTCCGGAACTCTCCTCTCAATCTGCTTGCACTATTTTGTGTTGGTACATACACGCACACAATCGCCCACATTTGTATTCCAACTTTCAATTTTACGCACACAATCCTTGAGCCAACTGATCCATGCTCTCTAATATTCTCCTTCCATCTATTTCTCATATCAATACACACTCCTTCTTTTGTGCTTTCATTCTCACCAACACCTGCACATATACCCCATCCATACTCCCATTGTCTCACACTCTCTCCTCTCCGTTTACTTTCAGTTAATCCACATACATCCACTTTCACACCCTCAAGCACCTGGACAATCTCTCTCTTTCTATCACCTCATCATTTGTACCCCTTACATTCCACGTCGCCATCCTTATTTTGTCCTTTGTTCGGTCCTTAATTGTCAAGTTTTGGTCAGTCCTGGTCCGAGGCTTCCTGTTCGTATTATTAGTTAGCTATTTTCCGGGGAGGGGCACTAACCCTTCGCCAACCCACTTACTGTCACGTAGGGAACACGTGTCGGTTGATTATAAGGTTACCACCCAGCGTTGTAAATGCTTTCCTGGTTTGCAGAAAATCATTTGGCTTGCCATTTGATGTAAAGCTACCCTAAAGACAGAGTACCACTACGCTAAGTGAGTGGATGATGGGCTTGATTTAGACCCAGTCAAGTCCAGATCTTGTTGGCATTATTTTATCCTCAAATTAACAATGTCAACTACATGTATACTCAGTACATATATATATATATATATATATATATATATATATATATATATATATATATATATATATATATATATATATATAATACATTAGTAATATGTCCTGCAGTCAAGATATTGGTGGTTCATTTTAATTTTTGGAACATTTTAGCCTTAAAGTATTTTACAGATTGATTGCACTGTAATGCCAAAGTGATGTTGTTAAACAACAGGTAAAAAATGACCACACAATGAACGCTAACCAACCACAAACAGTTTTTCATAGTTTAAAAAAAAAATCCTTGCAATACGATGACGTATTTACCATTCAACTCAGCGTACCACCTGACAATTTTTATTGAGGTTACGATAGAAGGACCTGTAACTGTAAAGGGGTTAATGAATATTATACTTAATTTCACCAGCTCGAAATGTCTGTCCTAAACTGAATCTAAACGGCAGGAGATAACAACTAAAAACTAAACTGAAAAACATCGTCCTAGAGAATGGTCAGGATTCCTTGCAGAGATGATCAGACTCTGTGAAGGGGAAACAGTATTCTGCGGCTAGAAGGGTGTGTGGGACAATGTCCGTGTAGCCAATTCCTCTGGCCTATGCTGTTGACACTTCTCCCACGTTCACATTTACTCTCTCACTGTTTCTGGATCCAACCTTATCCCATCCTCTTCTAAGTGGGGATATAGGTTAGGGATATTTATGACTGAAATTCTCATATTTCTAAATCCTACACTGTGCCCCCATCTGTAAGTTAGGAAAAAACGATCAGAATGATTATGATTATGATGATGATGGTTATGTGTGTGTGTGTGTGTGTGTGTGTGTGTGTGTGTGTGTGTGTGTGTGTGTGTGCTGACGACTGTTTGACAGTTAAGAAGGCAGGGGATGATGGCCTAGGAATAGTCAAAATAAATATGCGAGCTGCCTCCCCACGGGTCCTCACACAGTTCTCTTCGTTATACCCGTACAAGCAGATACCTGAAACAAACCACGATTATTAAACTGCTCACATGGTTGGAAACAACTCTAGTACTTTTTCTCCAGTTAAGGTCAAATCCATTGTATTCTCGCATGACAGGTCATTGGGAAGCTAACGTCAGACAAACGTATTCAGATGCGAGAGAGTCAGGAGACTGAGAATACTTTTTGATACTTTGCTACCAGTATTCCTTCATTGTTCGGAATTACTGTAGTAATATAGTCTATTCACGCCAATGCTAGACGATTTTACTGAGATGGAAACAGCCACTGCATACTGAGTTATTACTGCTACTTCAGTAATTCTTTCCATGGTCGAAACAATTCTAGTACCTTTGATTGAAAACTAAAGCCAGACGACGTTATTCAGAAAAGTGAGTCACAGGAGCTTGAGAGAGTTGATACATTATCACAAGGGACTCTTTTATGATTGGGGTGAGTGTCAATATTCCAGCCAATGTCAGACAGCTTTATTCAGCGGACGGTAAATCATTGTAATAGTTACCGGTAAAATCGTAAGAGAACTTCTTTTTTTTATATTTCAGGTTATTTTATATTGGTGGTTATTTGAATATTATGAATATATACCTTGAACATTAAATTTCAGCAAAATCATTCAGTTTGAACACTACACATCACATCTAACGCTTGGTATAAAGTAATATAGTTATTACAATAATGATATAAGAATGCTAATAATCCGATTTTTTTCTTTGGGTTTAAGTTAAAGTTTCTTAGTGCAGAACATGCATTTCATTGATTAACATATACACAAATTTACAAGTTTATACTCCCAATTTGTATTTATGGTATTATCCTCGTTTCAGCCCATAATCGGTCCGGTTATTTGGCGGTGTTCTAAAGTTAAATATCAGGTGTAAAAAACACTTTTTTCTACGTGACGCTTCCTGCTTCGGAAATCTCGTGGTAATTTATAAAGATCCAGCATTGTTATAACTACCCGGTTGCCGGCCAGGGTGAGATACGTGATTTACTCAAGCCACCATAAGCTGATTTGATGCCTGTCAGTATCACCATGGTTAGGACTAAATCGCGTGGAGTCAAGGTAAGGTTAAGTGGGGTAATCGTAGGTTAATGCTTAAAATTTACTGTAATTCAACCATCTCGGAATGGCATAGGGACATAAATAAAAGGGAAACCTGTCATTTCCGACGGAAATGTAGGTAAAAAATCGAAAGAACCCTCAGAAAAATAAGGGGAAATAACACACAGTAGATCTGTCTCCAAGTCGACTATGGTCTGAAACGAGAAATTTATTTCTCACACACACACACACACACACACACACACACACACACACACATATATATATATATATATATATATATATATATATATATATATATATATATATATATATATTAGGGTGTTTCACCCCGGGGTAAAAAAATTAAATGTGTATGAAAGTTCGTCAGCACGTGGTGTTCTCCTTTGTTTCTTATGACCCATAAATAAAATATGCAAATATTTGGTTTGATTCGTCAAATATTTACTGGTCGCACAGTTTTGACAAGGTACCACACATTTCAAGTGAAACTTCGAAAAAAATCAAATGGAGAAGAAAGACAAAAAATTTGCAATGAACGTTTATTGAACTGAAAATTATCAAACAAACTTATGAAAAAAATGCAAAACAAAGAAAATGGGAGAACAATTCTGCAAGTAGAGAAGGGCAATCAAATCGTTGGTGGATGGGGCTCAAGGAGCAGGAGTGGAACTTATGCGGTCACTCCAGCCTTTGTTCTCTTGACGGTCTTGCAGGTCATAATGAACAACTTTGAGGAGGAACTGCTTCTGTTGCTCGTCTTTGGTTCGGGCTTTCTTGGAGTCTTTGTATCAATGCCACTTCTCTCTGCTGCATCAATATGGCGACCTGCTGGTACTTCGGACGGTGGCTCGAGTTTGTGGATCTTGCAAAAGACATGTTCCACGGTTCTTTGGTAGTGACCATCCTCCCAGCAAAGACGCCAATGGTCTCCAGTGTTCGCTTTGTCACCAATTCAGAAAGACAGTCAGGGAGAGTGAAAGTTCTTCTTTTGAAGTCTCTTGCAGTGCTTTCGAGGTTGCTGGACGGCTTAGGTTCTTGACCATGGCCGCCTGGTCATCGCGAGACACTCGTTCGTCAAAGAATGCTAGGGCCACTCCTTGCTCTGAGAGGTACCAGAGGTGCCTTCTGAGGGCCCTTCTCTGCCATTGACCCAAGTTCTCTACTCCACAAACACCTGGAGAATCGCCAAGAACTCCAGGTCATTCTTCGGTGCAAAGTTTGGGACAACTGCCTCATGCCAGAATCTGACATAAATGAGACTGATGAAACAGGCCAGTGCTGTCGTACTCCACATTTTTCCGACCTCGTCAGCTTCGAAGTTGTTATGAAAACAGGGCAATCTTGAGGGATGTAAATAGCCTTTGCCATCCATCTTGCCTGATGGTAGGCTCCAGGGGCCCTAAATCGAGGCAGATCCCCACTCCATCCTCTCAGGTAGACAAGAGAGAGTTGAAGGAGTTCGAGATAGTCCTCCCTTGGGTGGGCTCCAAGTCATGTGATGACTCTCCTGAGGAAATCTTATCATCTTCGAAGCCTCTGTGATTCGCTTCGACTCATCCAGGGGTTGTTCTTCGCTGAGGGTACCGGGTCGGATGTCTTGTCCAAGAAGTCCCATTTTTCTCGGAATCGCTTGAAGAGGGGAATCTCGGGACCTTGGAGGAGGGCCGAAGAGGAGTTCATAGGTGTTCTTCAGTACCACCTCGTGAATGTGGATGTCGGCATGCCAGCCAAAGAAGAGGTCTTCTCCAAGGACTGTTCAATTATGGTGCAGACTCAGCTAATCATGCCACTGTTGGACGCAGTCGTATCAAATGAGAGACCAATGATCTTGTCAGGCAATCTGATACGTTTCCAGGGCAGCGAAAGGACAGTAGCTGCTAGTTTCTCTCCCGCTACCATCAATGGCGATAGGTACCCCAAGACGCTCCTCTGCTGGTCCCAATAAGCACAACAGCAATCCTCTCCTCTGAGATCCGGAGATGTGGCAGCACTTTGAATCAGTTTGCCATCCCAGTGGAGAACAAGGGGGAGGCGGATCACAGGCTTCTTCTTCAATGCGCTTTGCTTCAGTTTCTCGATCCTTTCTCTCTCATGGCGATGCAAAAATCCGTGTGAGGCAGAGCAGAGAGATCTCTGAGACATCATGCCCCAGGCTTGAGGCTGCAGCAATGAAGGACACAGCAGCTTGACGCACATGGAAAGGTCTTTCCCCTGTCCCAAGTCATGGTCAGGCCTGGGGTCACGGGTTCTTCGACGGCCTCTCCATGGGATTTTTGCAGGGAGAAGCTGGCAGCCTTGGAAGTCCTCTATCCGACACAGATGATCCAGAAAAAACAGAGGGGATGGAATCGGAAGTTTCTTCCAGGGCAACCTTTCTTGAACAACTTCTCCACTTCTTCCTGGCCTTCTTGCTTCCTCTTCCTTACATTCGCTGCCCCTTCTTTCAGTACATCAGCCCTTCTTGGCAACAGCGGACGCATGGGAGTTTATCGAGCCACTACCTTCGGTTCATTGAACAGGACTGTCTGTCCTCCCTCTGCAGTTCCAGAAAGGCCAAATCTTCTTCTGGGACATTGGTCTCCGCTGATCTTACCACTTGCGATATCGAAGACATTCTTGGTAGGTCGCCCTTCCAAATCTCCCTCTCTTGTCACGGCGGCAGGTGTCTCCTGCTTGGCTTCCTTCCTGAGCGCTCACGTGACTCGCTGTGGAAGGTGCCTGATGCTTACGCACGGATCACGCGCTCTGCCTTGACAGGGAGATTTGCTTTCTCCCACACTTCCTGCAGCTGAAAGAGGTGCTCTTGGTTGCCTCTGGGAGGGTCTCCTCTGCACCTGATGGTAGTGGACGAAGACCAGGAGGACATCTTCCTGGCGAGGGCAGGCGAAGTTCCCAAGAAACCTGGATATGGTGACTGTCACGAATCAAATTCACGACATTTCCTTTTGTGAGAAGCCACGAACTGTTAGTGGAAGGCTCACTGTGTGTCGCTCAGTTGACCGTTTCTCTCTCCATTTCGGGGTATACTTTTCAAAACATTCGTCACTGTTTTCAAGGTGACCGATTTAATGCACGTACACTAAGTGCTGTACTGAGCGATACACTATTGTTTCTTTATTGTCTTCGCCTCGTTTTGCTTGCCTTCACCTGCTAGAAAATGTGGCCTAGTGTCTCCGCTTTTGTTCCCAATTTCGACTTAGTCAGTCCAGTTGTTGCTTTGACGGAGAGAGGTCCTGTGCTCCAGAAGTGTGAGAGGAGATGTCAGCTAGCACCCAAGCTCCAGCAAGATCACAGTCTCCAGTGCTCCCCACCTTGGTGATACAAAGCATTCATCGACTCAGTAATACTTCCTTCTCTTTGTATTTTTCTAGTCTTAAGAGTTTAATTAAGGTGTTTTTTTAGGCGTAAGTATTTAGCTTTTTTGCGTGAGTGAGTGAGTGCGATCTCATTAATTTGATTTTGAATTCGTAACGTTAAATTTAATTTTTTTGTAATCAATAAATTTGAACAGTTCTTTTCTTGAGCTTAATGTATAAACTCCTTGTTTCATTTCTCCATAATTAAGTTTATTCCTCTTATAAGCTCCTAGCTTGCATAAACGTTTGCGTTTCATAACTGGTACTTAGACCAGTTTTGTATTGAAACTTAAAATCCGTTGTGCCTCCTAGAGTTAAGCACCTAGCAAGAACCTGATACCCATTGTTAAAAAGGGTGATGTAGTTATTGTCAGGGGTGAAGTAACTTTCTCCAGAGGCTACAGTACTATTGAACAGCAATTGAGTGATTATTAGTCTCTGCTGTGTACTGTCGAGAAAGTTTATAAATTCTCGTTCTTAGAGAATCGTTGCTTGATTTAGGAAGCACAATCATTGTCCCTGCTCTTTAATATTACGGAATATTATTATCAATTAAATAATATTTAAGCATTTATTTTAAAAACAATGATATATTTAAAAAACCGTGACAATTGGCGACCTCATTCCAGGATGTCATTATTAACTCCTAGCTGATAAAGCTATTCAATGCTTAGATAGTGCTCACCTGTTCATATTTAGGAATTTATCATTAAAGTTTATAGAATGTACAAGTTTACTGGTGGTTACCGTTGATTTAAAGCAAGTGAATTTTTGCTTTATTAATCAATTCGAGTACTTAACTTCTAGTTTATTCTTGGTAACGCCAGATGATTTATCTATTCGCTCCTGGGAAGTCGTCAGATTCCATTGTGTTTATTATTGAGTCTTCCTAGCCATTTACATTTTTGATTTATTCTTCGTCAGCACTAGATAAGACTAGTCACTATTAGCTTGTATATTCGTATTCTTTGCATTTGTGCTTGTTAGCACTCGCTGCTAAGCAGCCAGCACTCACCTCTGGCTTGCTTATGCAATTGATTTAGTATCATGATATTTTAGCGCTTATGTACAGGAAGCGAAAGATATAGGTCTCACAGACCCTGAGAAAACACAGAGTTACATTCTCTCAACACTTGCCTAATTAGTTTATGCAAGAACGTAGAGAAAGATGTTTTTCGATAACGTGAGCGTAGAACAGCACAATTATTATTTATAACAAGCACGAATACGAGCGGAGAACAGCCGCTGAATACGATCCGGTCAACAGCTGCACAACATTTGAAGCAAAAGTACAAGAGCGATAATAATGCTGAATACGAGCGTGAACAACGAGATAGAGAACGAGAACACGAATGGTGTGTCAGGAGCTATAAGCAAGAAAAACATGAACTTGAAG